>NC_041390.1:217344089-217369853 GCF_002162155.2 Triticum dicoccoides | reverse complement strand
GATCGCATCAAAGCTTAATTACTTCAAAAGGGGGAGAGTACTTCAAAGGGGGAGAATGCTTAATCGCATCAAATGGAGAGAGAGACCCTAGAGACCCCAGTGTTGGAAATATGCCCTAGAGGCAATAATAAAAGCATTATTATTATATTTCCTTGTTCATGATAGTTGTCTTTATTCATGCTATAATTGTGTTATCTGGAAATCGTAATACATGTGTGAATAACAGACATCAACATGTCCCTAGTGAGCCTCTAGTTGACTAGCTCGTTGATCAACAGATAGTCATGATTTCCTGACTATGGACACTGGATGTCATTGATAACGAGATCACATCATTAGGAGAATGATGTGATGGACAAGACCCAATCCTAAACATAGCACAAGATCGTATAGTTCGTTTGCTAGAGTTTTCTAATGTCAAGTATCTTTTCCTTAGACCATGAGATCGTGTAACTCCCGGATACTGTAGGAGTGCTTTGGGTATGCCAAACGTCACAACGTAACTGGGTGACTATAAAGGTAGACTGCGGGTATCTCCGAAAGTGTCTGTTGGGTGACATGGATCAAGACTGGGATTTGTCACTCCGTATGATGGAGAGGTATCACTGGGCCCACTCGATAATGCATCATCATAATGAGCTCAGAGTGACCAAGTGTCTGGTCACGGGATCATGCATTACGGTACGAGTAAAGTGACTTGCCGGTAACGAGATTGAACGAGGTATTGGGATACCGACGATCGAATCTCGGGCAAGTAACATATCGATAGACAAAGGGAATAGCGTACGGGGTTGATTGAATCCTCGACATCGTGGTTCATCCGATGAGATCATCGTGGAGCATGTGGGAGCCAACATGGGTATCCAGATCCCGCTGTTGGTTATTGACCGAAGAGTCGTCTCGGTCATGTCTGCTTGTCTCCCGAACCCGTAGGGTCTACACACTTAAGGTTCGGTTACGCTAGGGTTGTAGGGATATGTATATGCAGTAACCCGAATGTTGTTCGGAGTCCCGGATGAGATCCCGGACGTCACGAGGAGTTCCGGAATGGTCTGGAGGTAAAGATTTATATATGGGAAGTCCTGTTTCGGACATCGGGACAAGTTTCGGGGTTATCGGTATTGTACCGGGACCACCGGAAGGGTCCCGGGGGTCCACCGGGTGGGTCCACCTGCCCCGGGGGGCCACATGGGCTGTAAGGGGGTGCGCCTTGGCCTAATGGGCCAAGGGCACCAGCCCCACATAGGCCCATGCGCCTAGGGTTTAAGGGGGCAAGAGTCCTAGGAGGGTAAGGCACCTCCTAGGTGCCTTGGGGGGAGGGAAAACCCCCCTTGGCCGCCGCACCCCCTAGGAGATTGGATCTCCTAGGGCCGGCCACCCCCCCTTGGCACCCCTATATATAGTGGGGAGAGGAGGGACTTCATACCTGAACGCCCTGGCCTTTGGTTGCCTCCTTCTCCCTCCTCAACACCTCCTCCACCTCCATAGTGCTTAGCGAAGCTCTGCCGGAGTACTGCAGCTCCATCAACACCACGCCGTCGTGCTGCTGCTGGTGCCATCTCCCTCAACCTCTCCTCCCTCCCTTGCTGGATCAAGAAGAGGAGACGTGGCTGTTCCGTACGTGTGTTGAACGCGGAGGTGCTGTCCGTTCGGCGCTGGTCATCGGTGATTTGGATCACGTCGAGTACGACTACATCATCACCGTTCTTTTGAACGCTTCCGTGCGCGATCTACAAAGGTATGTAGATGCATCTGATCACTCGTTGCTAGATGAACTCCTAGATGATCTTGGTGAAACGAGTAGGAAAATTTTTGTTTTCTGCAACGTTCCCCAACACCCAGATGCTTGGTGTTCAAGAGGAGAGAAGTCACATGTCTTTAGAGGGGAAAGGCATGCTAGTTTGTTATGTTTCTTGTGCTCTGATCTGTTTTGCTCTGAGTTTCTTTTCCCTATTTTCTCCCATTATCCCATATAAGATTCAGGGGGAGAAAGACTTCTAGGGAAGGAAATCTTTGAATTCATTGCATATCTTTACCTTTGGGGACATGTCTATATCCAATACGAGTACCTAGTACTCAGTCTCTACATGTCATCCCAGTCTTGGTACTATTGTGGTTTGGAGTTCTTGCTATGTTTAGTAGATGTATCTACGTTATATAACCTTGTTTACTCAGGTTCATCTCTTCCTAAGCCAACTTAAGACCACAAGGTAAGTATATGCATCACATTCATGTGCATGATGATCTCTTGCTGATGTACATATTGTTTGCAAGAAGGAATCATGAACATGAAGCTAAAATTTCTATATTCACATCATTTGCTCTGATGCATATAGCCAAGATACATGTAACTCATTGCTTTCTCTGTTATGATTATGCATTCACATGCTCTTATACTCTATATTTACATGATTAAATACATATAGGGGGAGCCTATGCATGTTACATGTCTTTCCAAAGCTTTACTTCCTATTCTCTATATCTTTATCTAAAGCTTTGATGTATGTTGTCATCAATTACCAAAAAGGGGGAGATTGAAAGCACAAGTGCTCCATGGGTGGTTTTGGTAATAAATGTCAACATATCTCTTATTGGACTAATACTTTTATCTAGTATATTTCAGACGAGTTCAACAATGGAGTGGCTTGGACAAGAGGATGTGGAACCCCTTCTAGATGCTAAGGAGAGAAGATTGGCAAAAGCTCAACACTCTACTGTTTTCATTTTAGTGATCCATGATCCCATTGAGTCCATAGGAAAGCCAATACTATTAAAAGGGGATGAGGTGTTTCTTAATGGCTTGCTTGATCAAAGTGCTTAGTGATATGCTCCAATGCCCTCAACCACTTTCTCATATCCACACATGTCCCAAACCAAAAGTCAAACTCGGCCCCACCGATTTGATCTATCCGGTGGCACTGAGTTCATTTGACATAGCCACTGCCAGAAACCCTAATCACTTCGGTCTCACTGATGGGATCTTGGTCTCACCGAGATGGGCTTGCAAACTCTCTGTTGCCTGTTGCAATTATTTCGGTCTCACCGAGGTATGCAATCGGTCCCACCGAGTTTGCTTGACCAACTCTCTATTTTTCTTATTACCAAAATCGGTCCCACCGAGTTTGTGTAATCAGTCAAACCGAATTGAGGTTTTACCCTAACTCTAGCACATTGGTCCCACCGAAATGACTAACGGTCACATTATGAACTGAATCGGTCTAACCGACTTTTATGATTCGGTCCCACGGAGTTTGGTAAATTGTGTGTAACGGTTAGATTTTGTGTGGAGGCTATATATACCCCTCCACCCACTCTTCATTCGAAAGGAGAGCCATCAGAATGTGCCTACGCTTCCAGCATTCATTTTCTAAGAGAGAACCACCTACTCATGTGTTGAGACCAAGATATTCCATTCCAACCATATGAATCTTGATCTCTAGCCTTCCCAAGTTGCTTTCCACCCAAATCATCTTTCCACCAAATCCAAATCCATGAGAGAGTGTTGAGTGTTGGTGAGACTATCATTTGAAGCACAAGAGCAAGGAGTTCATCATCAACACACCATCTATTACCTTTTGGAGAGTGGTGTCTACTAGGTTGGTTAGGTGTCACTTGGTAGCCCCAGACAAGATTATGGAGTTGAACCAAGGAGTTTGCATGGGCAAGGAGATCGCCTACTTCGTGAAGATCTACCCTAGTGAGGCAAGTCCTTCATGGGCGATGGCCATGGTGGGATAGACAAGGTTGCTTCTTCGTGGACCCTTTGTGGGTGGAGCCCTCCGTAGACTCGCGCAACCGTTACCTTTCGCGGGTTGAAGTCTTCATCAATGTGGATGTATGATAGCACCACCTATTGGAACCACGCCAAAAATCTCCGAGTCTCCAATTGCGTTTGCACACTCCAATCCCATTCCTTTACTTTCTTGCAACTTGCATGCTTTACTTTCCGCTGCTCATATACTCTTGTCATGTTTGCTTGAAATGTATTGTGAATGTTTAAAATTGTGCTAAAACTCCACCTCAACTTAAAGAAATTAAAAAAATACTACTTTTCTTTGCTAAGAGTCTATTCACCCCTTCTAGACACCTCTTCTCGATCCTTTCAATTGGTATCAGAGCATTGGTCTCTATTGCTTTGGTTTAAACACCTTTGGAGGAAGATGGATGAGTCTACGTTGGGGAGTCTTAGATGTGTGTAATGGTTAGATTTTGACCGAGTTTTATGATTCGGTCCCACCGAGTTTGGTAAATTGTGTGTAATGGTTAGATTTTGTGTGGAGGCTATATATACCCCTCCATCCACTCTTCATTTGAAAGGAGAGCCATCGTAATGTGCCTACACTTCCAACATTCATTTTCTAAGAGAGAACCACCTACTCATGTGTTGAGACCAAGATATTCCATTCCAACCATGTGAATCTTGATCTCTAGCCTTCCCAAGTTACTTTCCACTCAAATCATCTTTCCACCAAATCCAAATCCGTGAGAGAGAGTTGAGTGTTGGTGAGACTATCATTTGACACACAAGAGCAAGGAGTTCATCATCAACACACCATCTATTACCTTTTGGAGAGTGGTGTCTCCTAGATTGGTTAGGTGTCACTTGGGTGTCTCCGACAAGATTGTGGAGTTGAACCAAGGAGTTTGTACGGGCAAGGAGATCGCCTAATTCATGAAGATCTACCCTAGTGAGGCAAGTCCTTCGTGGGCGATGGCCATGGTGGGATAGAAAAGGTTGCTTCTTCATGGACCCTTCATGGGTGGAGCCCTCCGTGGACTCGCGCAACTGTTACCCTTCGTGGGTTGAAGTCTCCATCAACGTGGATGTACGATCGCACCACCTATCGGAACCACGCCAGAAATCTACAAGTCTCTAATTGCGTTTGCACACTCCACCCCCATTCCTTTACTTTCTTGCAACTTGCATGCTTTACTTTTCGCTGCTCATATACTCTTGTCATGCTTGCTTGAAATGTATTGTGAATGTTTAAACTCCACCTCAACTTAAATAAATTAAAAAATGCTACTTTTCTTTGCTAAGAGTCTATTCACCCCCCTCTAGACACCTCTTCTCGATCCTTTCATATGTCCACTCCCGTTACTATGCGTTATATTTGGATGCACTAGGTTTTGCATTAAGAAATATGCTTACTATTTCTTCCTTCAGTTTTGGTGAACTTTCTATTAGCAAGATGTGCAGGAGAGCTATTTCATTTGGGAGTTTCGTTGAGCAATATATGACATTTGCTATTTATATTCATACAAAATTTCTATTTTATTTTAGAAACCTTTTCAACTAGATGATACCAATTTTTGGAGTTCCAGATCTTGTTGGAGTTTTTTGGTGTGCAAAGAGACCAAACAAGCAGCCATCAAGATTGCCACCAAGGCCAACCAACATGAACATTTCTTCATTAATTAAGGTCATTTCCCTGCTCCTTCTTCTTCATATCTTGATGTTATTAGCACAAAACTCTTTTGTGCACATTTAGAGAATTATCCGTCTTAGGTGTGATTAGAAGATTTTGTTTCAAGCGCCACTCACTATTCACCACTGAATGATTTGAGTGAACCGAATATATGCTTTAGTTGGCAGTAAGTTCGAATATGTGATATATTTTTTGTCCATGTACCAATGGTGCGATTCATTTATAAATATCACTCCTGCAATTGAATCGCCTTAAAAACTATATACAATACAATACATTATTTTGTCAAACAATATATTCCAGTTCTTATGTTCATGCTTTCTACAGCTGGTTTAATGTAGTTCTGTACATGGGGCTATTGGTCCTTCTTTATGATTCATGAGATAGTTGACAAGTGGTAGAAACCATCTTCGGCTGAATTTGAAGTCTGCATTTGCAACTGTGCTCTTGGGTCTTATTTTATCTGTGATCAAAATGCTCACTATATCATTGTTTGTTACAAATATATACACTCAATTCAATTGTAAAATAAATAAAATAATATTTTTATACTAAATTAGTGCATGGTGAAACGGACATAACTCAATTCATCTTATATGTATAAGTGATTAATTCATATTTTCATTTGTTGCACCATTCACGGTTCATTACCGCCATGTACTGAAAGTTAATTTGGTCTACCCGTTGTAGTATAATCTACGAAAGCATGAAGTGTTCATGTCATTAGTTTGGTTCAGTATATGTACATGGAAACATAAGTCATCAACTTCCTCATAGAGTCATACATAAACTGTTCTTTTTTTGAGACTGATGAACTACCCCCATGTGAGTTTCTTGATCTTTCATTCCTAATTTCACACTTTTTTATTTTTCTTACATGTATTAATCCTCGGCTGTACCTAGCTTAGTTTGCGAGCATTTCGTTGTTATATTATTTTTCTCTCAGGCATGAAGCTTTGGCTGTACCTAGCTCGGTTTGGAAATGTAGCATCTTGCAGTTCATTTCCTGGAATCAAATTTGTTTTCTGAAATATGTTCTTTCATTGGCATTCAGGTAAGAAAACAAACAACAACACATGTATCCAAACCTTTCTAAAAACCTGTTCAATAGTGTAGTGGCCTCAGGGTCTCACTAAGCCCCTTCTTGCATACGCCTCTCTTCCAATTATATTATTATTATTGTGCACAATTGAAATAGAGGTGAAGGTCTTTCCAATGCCTGCTGTTGTTGTCAAAGCCGGAGCGAAGTCGGGGACGAAGCCTCTTGATATATGTTTAGTGGTGGGTATTTATATTTTCAAATAGCCAACACATCGCTGGCCAGGGGCAAATGAAGGAGAGAGGGGATTGAAGACGAATATTCATCGAGCTACAGTATGTGCATATATGACTCGCTTTTACGTTTCTTATAAGTTGTCCTCATTTTGTTGCTTCTACTTAGGTTTGGATATTTTCCTTCAACCGCAAGGTCCATCTAGTTGTGAGGTACGACGAATTTGCTAAGAGTTGGAGGAGACAATATTGCACATCAGAGCTATGCTAAATGTAGCAAGGAAACCATGAATTGGGTATGTTCACATGACGGAGGGGAGAGTAGAGGAACATTAACATTTTTCATGCTTTGGATGAAAATTTCAATTCATAGTTTCTCTGTACGTGGCAACACATGAGCGGTACTGGAGGGCTCACGATGGAATTAGCGCCGGCAGAATCAGTAGGCACTCATGGGAACGCGGTTGTCGCCATTGTCCCTCGGTCTCCAAAAGGATTTGCTAATAACAACAGAATAGTTAGTACCACCAGTGTCCCTTCTGTTTACCCACCTTCAGTATAATTGTAAATGGTGTCGGTGTACTAAAGTAGGGGTACCTTAGTATCCCGAACTTGTGCACGGGCAGTTGCAGCACCCCGTGGCAAAGGCTTGCCGGGCGACCACCAAAGACCCTCCAAGGTTCCCTTGGAGCCATTCAAGAACAAAGCATTCAAGATGAAGAGACAAGACCCCGGCAAGAGGAGCTTGCCGGGAAGGCCAACCAAGGCGCCACAAGAAACTTACCGCGACGCACCACACGTCCCGGCAAGATCCGGCGAGCAACAAGCTTCCGGACGCGACAAGACGACGACCCCGGCAAGGTACTTGCCGGGGGTCAGCTGCCACCCCATACCCGCGCTCCAGCTCACCCGCCCGCATGTCGCCATGAGGCTTTCTCAGGGGCGCGTGGCGGGAACCTGTGCAGCCAGGGGTACGCGGTGGCAAGCGGAGATGAAGAGGAGGCCATCGTGGCAAACGGTGGCGCTCCTAACGGTGACTTTTTGCACTGTTTAGGCAACTCAGACGGGCATTCAATGACCTTGTCCCCTGCCGTCAGAGTTAGGTAGGATACACTGTGTCCACAGTAGCGGTAGCTGCACCTACCGCATCCTTTTCCATTTTTACCCTTCTAGTCTACGTTGCCACCTGTCGGTGACCCCTTGAGAGTATAAAAGGAGGCCCAAGCGCAACGTAGAAGAGGTTCGGCTCATTCGAAACACCAGAAACACTCCCACGCTCAGTTTGATAGCGTCCATCGCTCCTGAGCAAGGATTCAATACAATCTAACAAGCAGCAGTAGGGTTTTACGCATCCGTGCGGCCCGAAGCTGGGTAAAACTGCTCGCGTGTACTGCCTCGATCCGCTCTTTGTGCGGCCTCCGCCCTCACCGAACCGAAAGGGGCTCGGTCCGCCGATCCCCATAGGTGTTCGTGGATCAGTTTCCCCGACATCTTTGGCACGCCAGGTAGGGGGCGTCGAGATTGTGCGAACCCGATACGGCGTGCACGCGAGCTAAATCTTCATCGTCTTCATCGACATGCCACCGAAGAAGAACGATTCGGAGGCAGCTGTTCCATCTGCGTCGCTTTCACCGCCTCTGGAGCAAACGGGTGGTGGAGTGGACGCCGGCGGAAGAATGGGCGTCGACGAGGGAGCCCTCAGTGCGGCCAAGTCCAAGGACAAGGCGGCACAGACCTCGGCGTCCATGCGCGCACCGCGCCCCTCTCAGGAGGCGCGGGACCAGCAGCGTCATGGCGTTCGCAGCGCCATACGTCCGCTGGGCCAAGATCAAGCTGGTGGTTCTCGCGGCGCTCAAGACCAACATGCACGTCAACATGCTGGCTCGAGCGAAGTACGGTCGCCTGGACGGGGCACTGCTCCTTCTAACGTGGTTAGGAGTCCGAGCACGCCCCACTCCTCGCACCGTTCACCTCCGCCGCCCACCACTCCAGCAGAAGCCTTGGCGCGAGCTCAACTGCTCCTAGACTATCCTCCGACGGCGGACAAGACCGACGAATGGAGGGCCACTATCCAGAGCCTCATCGGCTTCGCCAACGGCGACACTGCGCGGCAACCAAGCACCTCGCTGCCGCGGCAGGACAGCTGGACGCGAGCCGATGGCAACAAGATCGGGGGAGGTGCGACTTCCATGCACTCTCCACTACGAAGGCCAAAATCGCCGACTCGCCGGGTCCACCCCGACAGCGGCTCCACCGCGTCGTCGGACCCACGAGCTCGTCGCGACCAGCGCCAAGTTCTCCATGAACGACAACAGGAAGACGCTCGAACCCGCATCGAGCACCGAAGAGAAGCGCGACGTCAATCCGACAAGCGCGCTGGGCCCTCTGTTGACATGCATGCGCCAGGGGAATCAGACGATCTGCCGTACACGGTAGGTTGTCCTGCGTTCACCCGTGAGCTGCGGCAAGTCCAGTGGCCCAGCACAAAGAATTTCAAGCCAGACGTACCAGAGAAGTACGACGGCAAGACGCATCCGTCGGAGTTCCTCAGCATCTACACCATTGCGGTGCAGGCTGTCGGGGGACGAGATGACAAGATCCTTGCCAACTACTTCCCGTTGGTGCTCAAGCCCAATGTCAGGTCCTGGCTCATGCACTTGCCGGACAATTCCATCTCCTCTTGGGCAGATTTATGCCATCAGTTTGTCGGCGCCTTTACAGGCGGCCACAAGCCACATGGCCAAGAGAGCAATCTTCATCTGCTCGCCCAGAAGGAAGGAGAACCACTGCGCAAGTACATTCAGAGATTCAGCCGTGTACAGCACAACATCCCAGACGTCCACCCCGCCGCGATCATCAGCGCATTCCATCAGAACGTGCGAAACCGAAGGATGAGGGAGGAGATGGCGATGTGTAAGATCAGAGACGTCAGCGAGCTTTACGCCCTGGCCGACAAGTGTGCACACGCTGAAGAGGGGAGGAGGCTCCCCGGAGAGAGTACAGGAGCAGGAGGATCCGACAGTGAGGATGCCGCCCCGGCAAGGAAAGGCCGGCGGCGGAACAACATAAGGAAAAAGGGCAAGGAAGTGCTAGCTGTCGAGCAGACCGACAACGGAGGTGGCGCCAAGGAAACTAAGGATGGTGGCTCCGGCAAGGAGGCCCAGCCTGTGGCGGCCGCCGACAAGCAGGACGGCTCCGGCAAGCAGTATTGCAAGATCCACCGCACCAAGGGCCATGATCTCCAGAGTTGCAAGAAGGTTGAGCAGCTCGTTGAGCTGCAGAAAGCTGAATACGAGCGACACGACAAGGAGAAGGCCCAGGAAGGTGCTGGAGGAGCTGGCAAGAAACGCCCCGGCCGGGGAGGACGCCGCGGCAAGGCCAAGCAGCGGCAAGGAGATAGACCTCCCCGTGGCCGCGACAAGGATGAAGACGACGACGATGATGAAGACGTGGATGATGATGAGGCCGATGAGCAGGAATTTCAGAAAGCTACAGAGGTCCTGTGCGTTGACGGTGGTGCTTCTCTGCATACTTCGCACCTCCAACTCAAGCAGTGGATGCGGGAGGTTAATGCAGCGGAACCATCCGTAGAGTCACGCAAGCCTCTGAAATGGTCCAGCACGCCTATCATCTTTGACATTGAGGATCATCCTGATCACGTAACTGCGGTCGGGTGCTTGCTGATGTTGGTTTCACCAACTATCCGCAACCTCAAGGTCACGAAGATGCTAGTTGACGGCGGGGCCGGCTTGAATCTGATCTCCTCCGCGGTCCTTCAGAAACTCCAAATCCCTGACAGCGAGCTCGAAGAGACCGGCACATTCCAAGGAATCAACCCGGGAAGGAGCAAGCCGAAGGGGAAGATCACGCTGCCGGTCACATTTGGCAGCGAGCTGAATTTCAGAACTGAGAGGGTCACATTTGACGTTGCCGATTTTCCATTGCCTTACAATGGGATCCTTGGCCGTCCAGCGCTCGCCAAGTTTATGGAAGCCTCTCACTATGCATACAACATGCTCAAGATGCCAGGCCCGATAAGTGTCATCTCTGTCCCCGGCGACAAGAAGGATGCCCTTATCTGCGCCGACAAGATCTACCGGGAAGCAGCAGCCGCAGCTGATCACAACACACTTGCCGCTGAAGCTCCTGGGGGAAGAAGAAGACAAAGTCCGGCAAGAGCTCTGATGCCCACTCTGGCAAGCGCACCTCTTCGGAGTGCTGCGCTACCGTCGAGGACGCACCATCGAGCTCCACCGGCAAGTGCAAGAAGATGATGGCAGCTCCACCCGAGACCAAGAAGGTGTCCGCCAAGGAGGACGGCACTGGTGGTACCTTCACCATCAGTGCCACGCTTGACCCCAAATAGGAAAGCACGCTCATTGCTTTCCTGCGGGCGAATGTCGACGTGTTTGCATGGCAACCGTCTGATATCCCCGGTGTTCCCAGGAAAGTAATTGAGCACCACCTAGCCGTTTGTACTCATGCTCGGCCCGTCAAGCAGAAAGTCAGGAAGCAAGCAGTGGAGCACCAAGAGTTCATAGCAGAAGAAATCAAGAAGTTGGAAGCAGCAGGCCTTGTCAGAGGAGTGCTCCATCCCACGTGGTTGGCCAATCATGTTGTTGTGCGCAAGGCTAACGGGAAATGGAGGCTTTGTATTGACTTCACTGATGTTAATAAAGCTTGTCCCAAAGACCCATTTCCCTTGCCGCGCATTGACCAGATTGTTGACTCCACAGCTGGATGTGATTTGCTTTCATTTCTTGATGCATATTCAGGATACCATCAAATCTTCATGGCAGAAGAGGATGAGGAAAAAACCGCATTTATCACCCCTTGCGGCACATACTGTTTTGTACGGATGCCCTTTGGGTTGAAGAATGCTGGTTCAACATTTGCAAGGGTAGTCCATGTCGCTTTTGAGCCACAGATACACAGAAATGTGGAAGCCTACATGGATGATATAGTGGTCAAGAGCAAGGACAAGGCTACCCTGATCCAAGATTTAGAAGAAACTTTTGCAAATCTGCGCAAGATCAACCTCAAGCTCAACCCCGAGAAGTGCGTGTTTGGAGTCCCTACCGGCAAGCTTCTCGGGTTCTTTGTGTCTCAGCGGGGAATTGAAGCCAACCCCGACAAGATCAAGGCCATCGAGCAGATTGAAGCACCGAAGCGCGTCAAGGATGTGCGAAGGCTTGCCGGTTGCGTGGCTGCTCTCAGCAGGTTTATCTCCAAGACTGCTGAGCGCGCCCTGCCGTTTTTCAAAATATTGAAAAAGGCAGGTCCAATGAAATGGACTCCAGAAGCGGAGGCCGCGCTACAGGACTTGAAGAGGTACTTGTCCTCCACTCCAATATTTGTCGCACCTAAGCCACAAGAGAAGTTGCTGCTATATCTGGCAGCAACCAATCAAGTGGTTAGTGCTGCGTTAGTAGCGGAGAGGGAGGTGGACGATGAGCCAGCAACCGCGATAAGTGAATCCAGCGACAATCAGGGGGCTTCTCCGACAAGCTCTGGCCCCGACAAAGTTGAGTCTGCGCAAGCATGCAAGGAGGTGCAGAGGAAAATGGTGCAGCGCCCAGTTTAATTTGTCAGTTCCCTTCTACAGGGGGCTAGATCAAGGTATTCTGGCGTACAGAAATTGCTTTTCGGCCTTCTCATGGCCTCGAGAAAGCTGCGCCATTACTTCCAGGCACATGAGATAACAGTTGTCACTCGCTTTCCGTTGAAGAGGATACTGCAAAATCCAGAAGCAACAGGCAGGATTGTCGAGTGGGCGCTGGAACTGTCAAGCTTTGGCCTCAAGTTTGAGAGCACTTCAACTATCCAAAGCAGAGCATTGGCAGAGTTCATAGCAGAGTGGACGCCAACCCCAGACGAAGAAATTCCAGAGACGAGCATCCCCGTCAAAGAGACAAGCAAGGAGTGGCTGATGTACTTTGATGGTGCCTTCTCGCTGCAAGGCGCCGGTGCAGGCGTGCTGCTTATCGCACCCACCGGAGAGCACCTCAAGTACGTAGTCCAGATGCACTTTCCCAAAGAGCAAGCAACAAACAATACCGCAGAGTATGAAGGATTGCTTGCCAGTCTTAGAATCTCAGCAGACCATGGGATCAAGAAGCTCATTGTCAGGGGTGACTCACAGCTTGTCGTCCGCCAAGTGAACAAGAACTACCAGAGTCCATTTATGGAAGCTTATGTTGATGAAGTGAGAAAGCTAGAAGAACACTTTGACGGCCTACAAATGGAGCATATCCCAAGAGCTCAGAATGACATTGCTGATGGCCTGTCAAAGTGCGCCGCACTAAAAGTACCTGTGGAACCAGGGATCTTTGTGCTCAAGCTGACTCAACCATCCGTGACACCATCAACTGGACAGAATAAGAAGAGGAAGTTGGTTTCTGGTGACTACTTTCCGGCAGAGCTCCCCGAAGCCGCCGCCAAGAAAGTCCCCAAGATCAACACCAAGGATGCTGAGGGGAAATCTGCTCCGGCAAACCTTATGGTTTGTTCCGTCGAAGCAGACGCTCCCGACAAGTTTTGCTCCGGCAAGCTTGCCGGGGAACATCAAGCTCCGGCAGGGCCGCAAGTCCTTGCCGTAGAAGCGGATGTTCCCGCAGCAGCAGATACGCCTTTAGTCCTTGTTGTCGAGCCACATGCTCCAGCATGGGCACAGCAGATTGTCCATTTCCTTCAGACAGGAGAGCTTCTCGAAGAGCAAGAAGAAGCGGAAAGAGTAGCCCAGCAGTCAAGTATGTACCAGTTTGTCGATAGCATACTATACAGAAGAAGACTCAACGGTGTGAAATTGAAGTGCATTCGCCGGGAAGATGGACAACAGCTGTTGGCAGAGATACATGGAGGCATATGTGGTCACCACATTGGCGCAAGAGCACTTGCCGGCAAAGCATTCCGACAAGGTTTCTTCTGGCCGACAACCCTCCAGGATGTAACTGCACAAGTAACCAAGTGTGAAGCGTGCCAGTTCCACTCCAAACAGATACACCAGCCAGCTCAAGCTCTCCAGACGATCCCTTTATCCTGGCCATTTTCGGTCTGGGGGCTCGACATCCTCGGCCCCTTCCCCCGAGCTGTCGGGGGCTTTGAGTTCTTGTACGTCGCAATCGACAAGTTCACAAAGTGGCCGGAAGTGGAACCAGTGCGGAAGGTGACAGCACAGTCAGCAGTCAAGTTCTTCAGGTCGATTGTTTGCCGTTTCGGGATCCCTAACAGGATCATCACCGACAACGGCACGCAATTTACAAGCCGCACCTTCATGCAGTACGTCCAAGACCTTGGCGCCAAGGTCTGCTTCGCTTCTGTTGCTCATCCGAGAAGCAACGGTCAAGCGGAGAGGGCAAATGCTGAAGTGCTGCGAGGCCTCAAGACCAGAACTTTCGACAGGCTGCACAAGTGCGGAAGAAACTGGATCGAGGAGCTGCCGGTGGTTCTTTGGTCAATCAGAACGACACCAAATTGAGCCACTGGCCAGACACCTTTCGCTCTAGTCTATGGAGCAGAGGCAGTTCTCCCCACGGAACTCGTATACGGGTCACCTCGAGTGCTCGCTTATGATGAGCTTGAGCAAGAGCAGCTGCGGCAAGACGACGTGCTGCTCCTTGAGGAAGATCGTCTTCAGGCTGCTGTACGAGCTGCTCGATACCAGCAAGCTTTGTGCCGCTATCATAGCCGCAAAGTTAAATCCAGAAGCTTCGAGGAAGGCGACCTTGTTCTTCGGCGTGTTCAGTCCGCCAAGAATTCCAACAAGTTGACGCTGAAGTGGGAAGGCCCTTATCGGGTGAAATGAGTCACTAGGCCCGGCGCTGTCCGCCTTGAGACCGAAGATGGCATTCCGGTGAGCAACTCCTGGAACATAGAACATCTTCGTAAGTTTTACCCGTAGGGCGCGGTTGCCGGAAGCTTTTTCGGCAACCACCTTTTGTACAAGTCTTGCCGCTGTTGCATGTAATCCTTTGTACAAAGCCGGGCGCAGACCCCGTGCACCAGTAAAGTTCATGTGCCCCGCACATCTTGTCAGTTTTTTATGCTATAATCCTTTTTCGCATATGTTATCTGACACTTTGTGCAGCACCAAATCCCGGTAAGCAATAACGAGCCCAAGGCTCCATATCATTACTTTATTTCTCTGTTTCTTTCTCAAAAGAAGGAAGGTTCCCTCGCCCACAAGGTTTACCGGGGGGGGGGAGGAGAAGATAATGGTGTGGACCAGGCCGTTCAAGAAAGTTTCTCCTTGCCGGGAAGCAGACGACAGAAAAGCTAAGTTGCTAAAGTTTGAGCAATCAGTTTTTTAAGTTTTTGAGTTATTTTCCTTGAACGACCGTGCTTTGTATGGAAAACCTGTGCGCGGAGGAACCAACTCGTAGCTAATTGCGCCTTTACTTTGTTTCGATTCCGCTCAACAACTTAAGTGAGCTGCTAGCGCCCTTACTTTGCTTCGAGTCTACTCAGCAACTTAAGTGAGCCGCTAGCGCCCTTACTTTGTTTCGAGTCCGCTCAACAACTTAAGTGAGCTGCAACTAGTTGCGATAAGGTTGCTTGTCGGTAGCGACCCTGCCAGCAGGCTGCTGAAGTTCCGCACTCGGCGCTCGCGGCAAGGGTGCCTGCGCCGGCAAGTTTCCCTAGAAAGCGTAGGGCAGAACCATACAAAGCCAAGAGTCGAGTAAAGGAAGTAACACAACAATTTTTTGCCTAAGATAGAGTTATATTACAAAAATAACTTGTCGCGCCTCTAATAAAGTGTTCCCATGACATGACTGGCAGCGACAAGAAAAGAAGAAAACGGACGGCCTAATCTACGCGACCGCCGTCAACCCTTTTGACCTCGTTCACCCTGTCCACAATGGGTGCGACGAGGGCCTTAAGTGCGTCAAGATCAGCGTCCGCCGGCAGCCTCTTGAGGACGTTGGTGAGGTTGAGGCCCGGATTGCGGAAGGCCACCTTCACCAGCACCTTCTCCAGAACTCCGGCACAAATCGAGCATGACTCGTCGGCCAACTGCTTTGGGATCCGTTCCCGGAGTTGCTGGAGCGCCGCCGCCACGCCTTTGAAGAACAGAGTGAGCTTGGCGCTGGGTTGGAGGTTCTCGTCGGAGGAGTACCCGAAGCCTTCCACCCCCAACTGCACCAGCTCCTCTTCAATGACTGCAGCAACGTTCACGAGGCCCTCCATCCAGAGCGCCACGGTATCTCTGAGGAGATTCTGGGTTTCGGCGGCCCTCGCCAACAGCGCATCGTTGGCCTTGATGTCTTTCTTCAAGTCTGCCTCCCGTTTCCTGGCGCAGTCCAACGTCTCCGTCAAGGTGGCCAGCTTCAGCGTCAGATCGGCGTTGGAATCCTTGGCGGCGCTCAGTTCCTTGCCCCTCTCGGCGAGTCGGCCCTGCAGCTCACCGTGGGCAAGGGCGTCCTTCTCGCGCTCTAGCTTGAGTGCGGCAAGCTCTTCGCCACCAACCTTCAGATCAGCTTCTAGCTGCGCCACCTTTGCCTCCAATTCTTTCTTGGCGGCCTCGGCAGCCGCAGCCGCATCCTTTGCCTCTTGGAGCGTCCCGCCAAGTGCCCATTCGCGCGCGGCAAGCTCCTCTTCGTGGCTGTCGAGGTTCACTTTCCGTTGAGTTAGCTCGCCTTCTCGCGCGTACAGCTTCTCGCCGGTGAGCCGCTGCTGCTCTTCAGCCTCAGCCTTCTCAAGGAGGAAGGCCTTCCGCTCCTCAGCAAGCTGCTCCCGCTCCTCCGCCAATGCCCGGAGAGTTTCTTGGCGAAGACCCCGGAGCTCCTCCGCACGCTTCTCTATGTCCACGCTCGCCCTCGCGACAAGCGCTTCCCGGGACTCCAACTTGACTTGGCGGGCGCGGTAGAGCGCCAGCAGCCTCCACAGCAGCCGCTCCTCCTCGGGCTCGTCACTGCTGCTTCCCGGTGCATCAATGATCGACAACACGACGGAGGCGAGCACCTCCCCATCCAGAGCTTCTCCTTCCATCGGCGCCTTGGAGCTTGACGCCCAAGGGAGCTTGATGAAGATGCCCTCGCCAGCCTTCAGATAGGCGCCGGGCTGGGGCTCCTCGGAGCCTGACGCTGCGGCAGCGGCGGAGGGATCGGCGGTCGGTGCAGCGCCTGACGCTCCTGTGGCCTCAGGGCCATCAGTGCGATCGCCAGATCCCCCACCAGCTTCCTCGGTGGTAGCCTTGGCGGCCTCTTCACCGGCAGGCTCATCGGCACCAGCTCCGTCTTCGGCGGCCGCGACATCATCAGTGTTGCCGCGCGCGTCCTCTCCGCCGCCTGCCTCGGTCTCCATCGGATCCGTGGAGGGTGGACCTGACGACCGGAGAAGAATGAGAAGTCAAAACAAGCACTCAAGAAGAAAAATCAGCAGAAGAATACAAGGAAAGTTTCGGGCAAGAAGGACTACCTGTGCTAGGATCTGCTGTCATGACC
Source organism: Triticum dicoccoides (assembly GCF_002162155.2). Classification (NCBI taxonomy): domain Eukaryota; kingdom Viridiplantae; phylum Streptophyta; class Magnoliopsida; order Poales; family Poaceae; genus Triticum; species Triticum dicoccoides. The sequence goes on along the minus strand of NC_041390.1, from coordinate 217,352,710 downwards.
TCCACCACCGGGGGATCGTTGGCGCTGTCCCTTGCCAGAGACTCCCCCTTGCCGGAGACTCCTCCCTTGCCGGAGAGCGCTCCCTTACCGAAGAACGCTCCCTTGCCGGGGGGTCCGCCCTTGGCGGCGTAGTCGAAGCAGACGACGAGTCGGAGGAGATCACCATGCCCTCCTGATGAAGCTGTTCTGCTCCTGCACAAACAAACCAGTGATCAGATGTCAACAAAGGAAAAGAGCAACCACGCGCACCCAGAAGCAGAAAGTAAACCATATGCTTACGCTGGGGGCTGCGCTGGGGGCTGCTCTGCGAAGTGATGGCCGGATCCGGCAAGGTGGTCTCGGGCGCGCCTCCTCTCGTCGCAGTGGGCTCGTCCTCGATGACCACCACCTGAGCGTTGGCCCTCTTCGCCGCCCTCTGGGCCAGAGTCCTGAAAAAGAAGATCCCAGGGTGGATCGGATCCGATGCAAGACAAGATCAGCAAGTCGAAGAACTACAAGAACAAGCAAGGGAATCTTACTCTTCTTCTTCTTCCTCCTCGTCGGAGCTGAGCGTAGAGAGGTCGAAGTTCGGCCCACTTCCAGCGCGACGAGGTGGAGGGGTGGGATCCCTTGACTGCTTGGTGGGGGCTGCGGCGCCAGCCCGAGACGGCCCGCTTCAGTTGTCGCTGCGGCGGGAGGCGCTCCCGCGGCAACCGTACTTGCCGCCGTAGAGTGCGTCGCGCGACGCTGTGGCTGTTGGCCCACTTGCCGCCCTGCTACGTCGCCAACCCTGCGGAGGCGCCTTCTTGGCTGCGCTGGGGGCTGCGCTGCGGGCCTTGCTCGCGGCAAGCTCCTCGGAGATGGCGGGCCGCTCGCACCCTCGGCGGGCTCGTTCGACTCGGCGTCGGGCGCAGCGAGCTCTTCTTCCTCTTCAGGCTGCTCCCGTTCGGCAAGACTCATGGCCAACGCCGCGTCCACTTCCTCCACGGTGAACCCGAATTCACCCGCGGCCGCGGCTGCCGCCGCCTCTTCCGCCCTGGTGGCAATGCGCTCCATCTCTTGATCAGTGGTGTCGCGGGTGAGGAGCTTCTTCTCGTCAGCATTGACCGCCACCTCCACTAGGCTGTCGAAGAACTGCTGCACAACGTCTCCGGCAGGCTCTTGCCAAGTTGGAGCGATCCCGTGCGAATCACACAACGGCATCATGGCGCAGATGCGGTCGCGCGAGGAGTTGTTACACAGAGGCACGACGCCTGCCGGCAACCTGAACCACTCGGGATGCTGCGGGTCGTGCTTGAATATTTCCTTAAGTATCCCGTCCAATTCTATGACGGTGAAATTGAAGTTGAGGCCGGGGCACAACCTCATGATGTCTGCCGGGCCTCCAAATTCCCAGGCGGGTCTCCCCTTCGCCTGCAGAGGGGCGATGCGACGGCGGAGGAAATCTGCGCCGACAGCTCCTACAGTCAACCCGGCAAGCCTGAGGCGCAAGATCCGGGTGGTGGCGATCTTCAACTTGTCATCGTCCGCGGACAGAGTGCTCCAATCATTGCCTCGCACTGCTGGGGCTTGGCGCAGGGCGGTGAATGGCTGCGGGTTCTCCTCTACAACCCAGCACCAGTTTGCTCTCCACTCATCCCACTTGCTGCGGAGCTCCCCCTCCGGATAGGTCTCCTTCTTGCCGGCTCGCGAGATCCAGGCGATCCCCCCGGCAAGGGTTTCCCCTCTCTCGACACGGGGCATGAAGAAATGGCGGAAGAGAGCTACGTTGGGGTGGACTCTGACAAAGTTTTCGCATAGATGGGCAAAAACTGCCATGGTCAAGACGGCGTTGGGGGTAAAATCAAGGAGGTGGAGCCCGTAGGTGTTCATGATATCACAGAAGAAATCAGAGAATGGCGGGCAGAGCCCGCAGTAGAAGAACACGGCAAAGAAAGGGTACCCGCCAACTGGAGCTTCTTGCGAGGTGATGGCGGAGAGTACCTTTGTGCGCGGATGCGCCCGTGTCTCCGTCGACCAGAAGAGATAGTACCACTCCCTCAGATCCTTTGCGGAGAGCTCGGGGAGGAAGGTAGCCCGCTCTTTCCGCAGCGCCTCAAGCCGCTGCGCTTCGGTCGACTTCACAGCTTTTGCGGCCTTCCCCTTTCTGGGCTTCGGAGCCATGGCGGAGGCAGTGGGGGAGATCGACGGAGCTGGTGGTGGTGGCTGCGACGGGAGCGGAGCGCTGCTCTCTTTCGACTTTGGAAGCGGAGGAGGGCGGCGGAGGTTTCTGAGATTGCAGCAGCAAATGGCGAATATAGGGGAAATACCCCTGTTTCCCCTGCTTATAAGGAGGAGGGGGCGGACGTTGCACTCTTTCCGAATAAAGAACCATCCACGATCTCCCCCACGACGCCGTGATTGACGCGTGCCGTTGCGGGGGGTGCGGTGGATACGGAGCGAGATTTGGTGTGGACCCAGGCCGCGCGTGCCCGTGCCCTGTTTTGGGCCTGGCCCAACAACGCTCGGCACCATGTATGGCCCAGGCCCGGGGGCTCCTGTCGGTGTACTAAAGTAGGGGTACCTTAGTATCCCGAACTTGTGCACGGGCAGTTGCAGCACCCCGCGGCAAAGGCTTGCCGGGCGACCACCAAAGACCCTCCAAGGTTCCCTTGGAGCCATTCAAGAACAAAGCATTCAAGATGAAGAGACAAGACCCCGGCAAGAGGAGCTTGCCGGGAAGGCCAACCAAGGCGCCACAAGAAACTTACCGCGACGCACCACACGTCCCGGCAAGATCCGGCGAGCGACAAGCTTCCGGACGCGACAAGACGACGACCCCGGCAAGGTACTTGCCGGGGGTCAGCTGCCACCCCATACCCGCGCTCCAGCTCACCCGCCTGCGTGTCGCCATGAGGCTTTCTCAGGGGCGCGTGGCGGGAACCTGTGCAGCCAGGGGTACGCGGTGGCAAGCGGAGATGAAGAGGAGGCCATCGTGGCAAACGGTGCGCTCCTAACGGTCACTTTTTGCACTGTTTAGGCAACTCAGACGGGCATTCAATGACCTTGTCCCCTGCCGTCAGAGTTAGGTAGGATACACTGTGTCCACAGTAGCGGTAGCTGCACCTACCGCATCCTTTTCAATTTTTACCCTTCTAGTCTACGTTGCCACCTGTCGGTGACCCCTTGAGAGTATAAAAGGAGGCCCAAGCGCAACGTAGAAGAGGTTCGGCTCATTCGAAACACCAGAAACACTCCCACGCTCAGTTTGATAGCATCCATCGCTCCTGAGCAAGGATTCAATACAATCTAACAAGCAGCAGTAGGGTTTTACGCATCCGTGCGGCCCGAAGCTGGGTAAAACTGCTCGCGTGTACTGCCTCGATCCGCTCTTTGTGCGGCCTCCGCCCTCACCGAACCGAAAGGGGCTCGGTCCGCCGATCCCCATAGGTGTTCGTGGATCAGTTTCCCCGACAAATGGCATTTGGTTATTCATATATACCGCCAGTAGGACTCAGGACTTATGGATTGTCAATAGCCTCATCTGATTGCTTGATGTACTTATATCGCTTTCTTTTCAATCCCCATTTCATCTAAGTAGGGCGATGAGGGAAAGGACTCGTCGTGTTGAAAGTCAGTTTAGTGCATCAAGGATAGGAAATTATGAGAATTGCAAGAGGTGATGGAGAATGGTTAGTTATTGTGGCTCATCATATAGTGGTGGAAGATGAGTACAAGCACAAGCTTATTAAAAATGTGTAGTTCCTGACTGCATGAGACATATATTTTGTAATCTTTTTCGTTTTCTTCTAAGAGGATCAACTATGTATTTTGTTCTTGTCAATGTTTCGAAGAACGATTGTGGCATTGATATAGTATAACATACATTTATACTTATGAATTCGCGATAGTCGGTTCAAGACTTCTTGAGGCTGTGTTCGGTTACGCCCAACCCCGTAAGGTTTTGGGTCCAATCCACGCGGGTCCGCAGGGATTACACCCGCCGGGAAATAAACCCGGCCCACCCAGTTTTTTTGGTCGGTTGAGCCCGGTGTGATATTTCCCCGGCCCAAACCTCCCCAAACTCACACGCAAAAAGTCATCCACCAGCACCCCGTGGAAGGAATCCCCGAGTGAGGCGCTCGTCTCATATCTCCCGAGCGAGGCGACAAAAGCGGAGAAGGTGGGGACGAGTGGACCGTGGCGGCGCAACCTGCCTGGAGGAGGAGGGCACTCCTGCTTTGACGAGCTGTCACAAAGCCCGCCGGAACCCTAGCCACCAATTGTCCCATCCGCCTCGCCGCACCCTTGCCGCAGCTGGGACGTCTAGTTGCTGGAGGCGAGGAGATATCTGGTTTGCTCTCGCTCTCCCTCCTCCTCCCCCTCCCAATGTCTTTCTCTCTAGCAACACTGATTCGCCCCTCCATGAAAACCTAGTCGAATCTTGATCTGTCTTCCAGAATGTGATCGCCAAGGTCGAGACTTTCTTGGGGTTTCCAAGGAACTAACATCAATTGTTATTTAGATAGGTAATGCAATGGTTGATGGGTGTTCGATATGTCGTTGTTAGTATTCCCTCTGTAAAGAAATATAAGAGCCTTTAGATCACTTTTTTTATTTCTTTACGGAGGGAGTAAATTATAGTGGAGTGAGCAGTACAATTTGGTGTTAGTAGATGGAGTCAACAGGTTACTCTGTACTAGAGTTAGCAGTACAATTTGGTGTCAGTAATTTGTTTGTATATGTCTGTTGTGATTTGTGGGTAGTACTCCAGCTTTAGTGTTAATTTTGTAGTTAGACAGACAGATGACAGGTCGAGAGAAAGGGAGAGGATTGTCACTAGGGTCATCATCTCTATTTGCATGATTGGACCATCTGCTGTCTCTTGTACGCACAGCCCCTGCACTTTCCTACACTATCATCAGTTTATTTTATTTTCTCGACATAATTAGTATAATTGTTAGTCTATTTCTTAGTATAAAGAAGGACTAACTAATCCGAAGGAACAAAAATGCATGTTGTTTTTGTTGCTGGCTGCTGATAGTACAGTATGATGTCCGTCCCAAAATATAGTATGTGAACCTAATCTTGATTCTTGATTATCTAAATACACATAGTGCAGTGTGTACATAACGAAAATATAGCTAAATCTACATTTTGTCTTCATTTTCTAGCTAGAGGCTAGCTTTGTCGCCTCACAGCTACAGGAAGACCCTGAATTGGGCAGCATCGAGAAGGACAAGTTAGATTAATCATCTTGTTTTAATCTTCTCCTTATTCATATTAATGTAGATTATTATTTCTTGGTCAATAGATCTGTGTTACAAACTATTCTTTTTTGGTAAGCCGAGAGCTATGTTAATATCTGACATTACTAGACATTGTAGTTGTTTAAGAATTTGAGCTCAAGTGCTACCACCTTCCTATTGACATTACTAGACATTGTAGTTGTCCTTTTTTTTCGGTGTTGTCCTTTTTGTTAGATGATGGTTTGATGCTAGACCTATGAATTGTTTGTTTGTACAAATTGCACTCTTACTATTTTGGTGTAGTGTTAATAACTAGCGGCATTTTTCTTCTTTAGACTTGGAATGGATCCGGAAATGAGGGATCATGTTAAGAAGAGGGAGGAGGAGGATGATGACATGATGTTATTCATTTTCCCTACACTACATTTGATAGAGACCGGTGGAGTTGCTCCTAGGGAGCCGAGCATTCCGCGTCATACATCATCGCTAACAGGAGAGATGTTTGTTAAGGAGTTACTCGAAGGGCACATCAAAAACTGTCGGGTAGCATTTAGGATTGAGCCACATATCTTCAAATATTTGGCTAATTATCTTCGAAGGTAGAAGTTGGTGTCTGATACTGATGACCCACAAGTATAGGGGATCAATCGTAGTCCTTTCGATAAGTAAGAGTGTTGAACCCAACGAGGAGCAGAAGGAAATGACAAGCGGTTTCTAACAAGGTATTTTCTGCATGCACTCAAATTATCGGTAAAAGATAGTTTGGTGATGTGACGCCCCCGATTCAATCGTACACTAATCATGCATGCAAATGTGTACGATCAAGATCAGGGACTCACGGGAAGATATCACAACACAACTGTAAAACATAAATAAGTCATACAAGCATCATAATACAAGCCAGGGGCCTCGAGGGCTCGAATACAAGTGCTCGATCATAGACGAGTCAGCGGAAGCAACAATATCTGAGTACAGACATAAGTTAAACAAGTTTGCCTTAAGAAGGCTAGCACAAACTGGGATACAGATCGAAAGAGGCGCAGGCCTCCTGCCTGGGATCCTCCTAAACTACTCCTGGTCGTCGTCAGCGGGCTGCACGTAGTAGTAGGCACCTCCGGTGTAGTAGGGGTCGCCGTCGTCGGTGGCGTCTGGCTCCAGGGCTCCAGCATCTGGTTGCGACAACCAGGTAGAAGGGAAAGGGGGAAAAGAGGGAGAAAAGCAACCGTGAGTACTCATCCAAAGTACTCGCAAGCAAGGAGCTACACTACATATGCATGGGTATATGTGTAAGGAGGCCATATCAGTGGACTGAACTGCAGAATGCCAGAATAAGAGGGGGATAGCTAGTCCTTTCGAAGACTACGCTTCTGGCAGCCTCCGTCTTGCAGCATGTAGAAGAGAGTAGATTGAAGTCCTCCAAGTAGCATCTCCAAGTAGCATCTCCAATAGCATCGCATAGCATAATCCTACCCGGCGATCCTCCCCTCGTCGCCCTGTAGAAAAGCGATCACCGGGTTGTCTGTGGAACTTGGAAGGGTGTGTTTTATTAAGTATCTGGTTCTAGTTTTCATAAGGTCAAGGTACAACTCCAAGTCGTCCTGTTACCGAAGATCACGGCTATTCGAATAGATTAACTTCCCTGCAGGGGTGCACCAACTTACCCAGCACGCTTGATCCCATTTGGCCGGACACACTTTCCTGGGTCATGCCCGGTCGTGGAAGATCAACACGTCGCAGCCCCACCTAGGCACAACAGAGAGGCCAGCACGCCGGTCTAAACCTAAGCGCACAGGGGTCTGGGCCCATCGCCCATAGCACACCTGCACGTTGCGAGGGCGGCCGGAAGCAGAACTAGCCCCCTTAATACAAAAGCAGGCTTACGTTCCAATCCGGCGCGCGCCGCTCCATCGCTGACGTCTGAAGTGCTTCGGCTGATACCACGACACCGGGATACCCATAACTACTCCCGCGTAGATGGTTAGTGCGTATAGGCTCGTAGCCAACTCAGATCAAATACCAAGATCTCGTTAAGCGTGTTAAATATCCGTGAACGCCGACTAGGGCCAGGCCCACCTGTCTCCTAGGTGGTCTCAACCTGCCCTGCCGCTCCGCCACAAAGTAACAGTCGGGGGCCGTCGGGAACCCAGGCCCACCTCTACCGGGATGGAGCCACCTGCCCCTTCATCCCCCATCTCCGAACAGTATCACAGGTAATGTAACCGTGTAAAGTATATCGTATATGCCCGTGATCACCTCCCGAAGTGATCACGACCCAGTAGTATAGCATGGCAGACGGACAAGAGTGTAGGGCCACTGATGGAACACTAGCATCCTATACTAAGCAGTAGGATAGCAGGTAATGGTAACAACAGTAGTAGCAAGGACAGGCTATGCATCAGGATAGGAATAACGGAAAGCAGTAACGTGCTACACTACTCTAATGCAAGCAGTATAGAGGAGAGTAGGCGATATCTGGTGATCAAAGGGGGGGCTTGCCTGGTTGCCCTGGCAAGAGAGAGGGGTCGTCGGTGACGTAGTCGACCACAGGGGCATCAACATCGGTCTCGGAGTCTACCGGAAAAGAGTAACGGAGGGGGAACACAATAAATAACGGAGCAATCAAATGTAACACAAAGCAAGACGCAGCAATACGTTGTGCTAGGGGTGACCTAATGTAGGGATGGGCGATACCGGTGAAGGGGGAAACATCCGGGAAAATATCCCCGGTGTTTCGTGTTTTCGGGCAGAGGAGCCGGAGGGGGAAAGTTGCGAGTTTGATATGTTAGGGGTGCGTGGCGGACGAATGGACTGCGTATCCGGATTTGTCTCGTCGTTCTGAGCAACTTTCATGTTGAAAATATTTTAATCCGAGTTACTGATGAAAAGATATGATTTTCTAAAGATTTTATTAATTTCTGGAATTTAATTAATTATTTAATCCAACATTATCCAGAATAGTAAATGCTGATGTCAGCATGACATCAGGGTGATGTCAGCAGTCAACCTGACGTGTGGGTCCAGTGGGACCCACCTGTCATTCTCTGTTTAGTTTAATTATAGATTAGTTAATTTAGTTAGTGATTAGGTTAATCTAATCAGGATTAATTAACTTAATTACTTAATTAATTAATTAATTAATATTTTAATTACTTTAGTTATTGTCTATTTATTAATTTAATATATTTATTTATTTATTTATTTTAATTCCTTTTTCTTTTCTTTTTCTAAAACGTTCTGGGGTGGGGCCCCAAGGTTAGTGGCTCAGGGGGAGCCCTAACGGGCGAACGGGCACCGGTCCCGGGCGCACTCGAGCGGGCACTCGCCCGTAGGGCGGGACGAGGCCGTCGGGGCACCGACGGCGGGGCACGCCGGCGCGGCTAGCCGGGGCCATGGCGGGCGGAGGCGCGCGGGCGG
>NC_041390.1:217341177-217343199 GCF_002162155.2 Triticum dicoccoides | reverse complement strand
CACCTGGGAGGAGGCAGGGGGCGGCGTTCGTCGGGGTGGAGGGTTCCGGCGAGGGGCGTCGATGGGGGCGGGGCACGGTTGCCCCGATCCAGATCCAGCGGGGGAGTGGGGTGTGGGTGCGTGAGTGGGCTAGGGTTTGCGGGGTGTGGGGATAAGGAGAGGGAGTGGGGGCCGACCTGGGCCGGCCTGGTTGGCCCAGAGGCCAGCTGGGCTGTGGCCCAGAGGGGGGGGTTCTTTCTCTCCTTTATTCTTCTTCTTTTTGTTTTCTTTTTCCTTTTCTTTTATTTATTCCTTTCGGTTTTATTAAATTATTAATTTATTTCAATTTTGAAGAATGTGATAACAACACCTAAATATGGTGTGTTAAAGATACCACTGCCACATTAATTTGGACAGCTAAATAAAATAGTTTAATATTTTACAAAATACAAAAGGCATTTAATTAATTTCTTTTACTGCTGTTTTATTTTCCTTTGAGCATTTAAACATTTTATAAAAATGTGGTTTCATCACCATAATTACCTATGTATTATTTGGTTCACTCCGAACATTTAAATTTTAATATTTGAAAACTTTTATTGTTTGCTCGATTTTGAATTTGAAATTCGAACTAGGTTCCGAACTAACGCGAGTTTATCCACAGTAACCGAGGTGACGTGGCATCATTTGCGGGGATTACTGTAGTTTAATTACCCGGGCGTCACAATTCTCCTTCACTACAAGAAATCTTGTCCCGAGATTTAAGAGGGGAGTAAGGGGGGAAGGTCTGGTAACGAATATAGCGGGTCTTCTCATCCTGGCTTGCTCTTCTCGAAGAGGTCAACCCAATATATTGATGCCTTCATACTTCTGCTTCAGGTCAAAATGATGAAGTCGTCATCCTTTCTTCGGGATCTTCAACGTACTTACGAATAGGTAAGGGGCAGCTCGGCTACGACAGAATGCTTATGAGGGAAACAATCTGGGGTTAACCCATGAATGAGCATAAGAGTACCTCTCGAATTGAACCAATAAAATATGTCTTGAGTAAGGTACGAAGGCTCAATAAGAGGTTCCAAGCGTATAGATAGTTGCTCGAAGTCTGAACCGGAGTGAGAAAGGGGTTCAGAGCAACGAGAGTAAGTATTGCTTCTGATACCAGAATAGAGCATTAGGAAGGTGACCCGTGAATTACATACGAAGTCAAGCGTGGGGAATAACTTTGGAAACCGGGGGTGTACAGGAGAGTCAGGTTTTGATCCTGTGGAACTGTGGGTTATGGGCCCACCATGTGGTTTAAAAGTAAGAAGGGTGATGACATCTTGCACGATCATGTAAGGCATGTCAGAGGATAGCCCGTCAGTTATGTCGGCAACAACATCGGTACCAAGGGCGAGGGACGAAGAGAACCAATTCCTGCTCGTTGAATGAGGCGGACCAATAGGCAAAGTTCTCGTCCATCGATGGCTACCGGAATGTCATCAACAATAGTAACAGGGTTACACCAGGCAAGATGGTACACCGAGGTGTTTACATAAGCAGGGATATTACTGGTTATATTATATAGATCACAAGAAGGTTTAAACAAACCAATGGAAAGGAAAGTGATTATTATGTTTAAACAGAACAATGGAAAGGAAAATGTGTTTAAACACATCTTTCAGGGGTAAATCCTTCCCAAGGACAAGCAGAGCAAGATATCCATGACAGGATATAAAGTAGAAAACCATTTAGGTAAGGGGGAAGGAATCTCATGATATTACCCATACAACGGTTTTAGGATAAGTGGTAAATAAAATTTAGCATCGTGCTTCAAATGTTCCTGTTGAAAATCGGAGTACCATTGACATGCTTCGAGATAGCATTGACATGGTCTTCAGGTGAAGACCAGACTTTGGAAACACGAAGGATCCATCAGGAATAACTTGTAGAATAAGTCTTACAATTTCCTCATGGATAAATGGATAACCTTGCTGAAAAGGAATCTATAATGATAGGTCCTCCAGCCGGGGAGGGGGGGTGCTAGGCATGACATCATGTTAC
>NC_041390.1:217335683-217341167 GCF_002162155.2 Triticum dicoccoides | reverse complement strand
TGTCCCAACCATCATATCTGACCGAGATTCAGATCCGATTGGTGTCAGGATACCTCAGACTTAGGATACCTGAGAAGAAAAGGTGCAACGCAAATTGACGAGATGACATTGTAAGATTCTCGGGGAAATGAACTATGAAGTGATTTCCGTTATCAAGAGTCCATCATTAACCCAAGGAGAGGACAAGGAGGTGTCTGGTGAACTCAATGGCAATTCACCGAGATTCCCAAAAGATGGATGTCCACAATTAAGTGAACAAGGAGATAACATTTGTCAGATCAAATGATATAAGGAAGTATGCTCGAGGAAAACATACACAATTAAACATTGGTTGAAAGGTGCGCCCGAAATATGGGTTGGGTTGCACGACCAATGTCAGAATGGTGATGCAATAATCAATAGCCTAAGAATGAACTTTCGACCATTAACTTCAAAGAGATAGGGTTGCTAGAAGGAAAGAATACAAACAACACCGTTCACTTGTTGGAATTAACACAAGGACCAAGAAAGAATGGTGATGGTGAGAAGTATTTCTATGTCAAGAATTCTCAAGAGGTGGAACAAATCTCAGAACATTCTTGACATAAAGGACGGTAATACTCCAAGGTAAAGAAGAACAATTGCTGGATAGCAAGGAAACCAAGGTACAACACAAATTGTGAACAAGTTTGTGTTGGGGGGGGGGAGGCAAGAATGTTGCCGATGATAACTCAAATCATCAAGGGACAAGGATGGTATTTCTCATCGTGAATTCAATTGATATCCTGGAAGAACTCATAAGGTTGATGAGGATCACAACACATTTGTCGACAGATTTCATGAAGAAGTAATCAATCAGCGACGACATCAAGTCAAGTAATGATGAAGTGAAAGGTTATTGGAACCAAGGGTACGACACAAACTCGAAACCAAGCTTGTTGTTCAAGGCGAAATGATATGACGATGAGGATCGACGTAAGGTTAGTTCATCGTCGAAAATTGGTGCTCCGAGAATAAGGACCAGGTAGCACAGTTAGAATCGTCACGACAATGATATAGCCAAACAGGCTAGGAATGGCGTGATCGGGTACAAACTCGTACTTATAGAAGCTTACTGAAGAGTTGTTGAACCAAAGAGCGGACTCGGTTCAGTTATCGGTGTCTTTGAGTGTTCAATAACTCAGAGCCCGCGAAAAATTGGAATCAGTGGGAAGGTAGCACTTGATGAAGAACTCATAAAAAGTTATGCAGTTCCATGATAATCTCGAGATACCAGGGGGGTAATACTCGACACAAGATCAAAGTAGAGGTTGGACTGGTGTATTGATCCATAGAAGACAATTGTTTTAACTTGTCCAAGAAATGAGATCAAAGAAGAACAATCATGGTCGGAACCACGGTTGCAAAAGGCCGGATCCTAGATATAAGATGAACTTATACCAAAGGAATAATTTATTTAAGAGAAGCTTTAATGATAAGATCTACATCGTGTCCATGGGCATGAACACAAGTTCAAGGTCGACTCCCACTTCTCCAATGCATAACCTTTCATTCACTTCTCACGTTTGATAAAGTTGCAGTGTTGAAATTTTATCTGGTGAAGCACTAGAAGAGTATGACTCGTGGAAACTTTCGGGTTCACACGGTTTAGAGAAGGGATATGTTCAACCCATAGGGGCTTCTTAGAAACATATACCACAAGTTTCAAGAGTAAATAACACAAGCCCGAAAGCAGAGCATGGTTGGCCAAGCAGAGGATACAACTTAACAAAGGCATTATGTATCAGGGGAAGAACTCACAAAGTGATCAAATGTGAAGGACACTGTCAGATAACAATCCAACAAAGGACTTGATGGTCCACAAAGGATCTGATACGAGTATCGGTACTCAACTAGAGGAAGAAGAATGCAAGGAGATCAGATTATAGAAACAACTGACTAACTCAATTGTCAAATGCAAAGGAATTATGATTTCCAAATCAAGGGATCAGAAGCAATGCTCTGTTTAGGGAGGGATAAGTTGAATAGCCTTAGGGTACAATCAACGACAATTGGATTGGTCGAGAACCAATTCCAGTTAAAAGAATGGAAGCTCAGCCGGAAAGGTAATTTATAGGGATCAATGATGATTGCGTGTATTCGCAGAATATTGAGTCAACAGACTCAAAATGATAATGACAAGGAATGTCATTAAGACTACGAGACTTATGGGATTAACCATAATGCAAGCAAGCAAGAATTTCAAGAGCCAAAGGCTCCAGAGGATTTTCGGAAGATAGAATATTATTTTGAAGACTTTTGTGAAACACATGAACAACTGGGGATAAGCGGATACTCGACAAGTGCGAGAATTATCCATAGGGGTATTCAGGTGACAAGGAATTGCAAGACAGTAGGCACAAGATATTCTCGGATCAATAGAGAGAATTTCGGGGTATCTTGTAATAATAAGATCAACTGGGAATAAAAGTAAGAACGTCATGTGTATGTATTTATCCATAGGGATATTTTGATGGTAGGGAATTGCAAAAGCAATGGGCACAAAGTCTCAAAAGAGTTTCGGCGAGTAACTTCGAAATCTTCTGGTGCAGCCGGCGATCACCTGGACTGAAGGGGCTCTCCGGGAGAAAGTATTTTCGAGAACCTAAAGTAAGATTTTAGTAAAAATCGTTTAACCCGAGTAGAAGAGAGTTCAGAGCCCCAGAGTAAAGGTCGAGGAGTAAAAGATCCTAGTACTACCCGATGGCGATGTGGGCCCGTAAGGCACACAGCCAAGTTAGTAAAAGTTTTGCAATGTCTAGACTCGACTTTGGCCAAGGAGTGTGGAAGGGGGATTCCTACAGGCAGTCGGCTCTGATACCAACTTGTGACGCCCGCGATTCAATCGTACACTAATCATGCACGCAAATGTGTACGATCAAGATCAGGGACTCATGGGAAGATATCACCACACAACTCTAAAACATAAATAAGTCATACAAGCATCATAATATAAGCCAGGGGCCTCGAGGGCTCGAATACAAATGCTCGATCATAGACGAGTCAGCGGAAGCAACAATATCTGAGTACAGACATAAGTTAAACAAGTTTGCCTTAAGAAGGCTAGCACAGACTAGGATACAGATCGAAAGAGGCGCAGGCCTCCTGCCTGGGATCCTCCTAAACTACTCCTGGTCGTCGTCAGCGGGCTGCCCGTAGTAGTAGGCACCTCCGGTGTAGTAGGGGTCGCCGTCGTCGGTGGCGTCTAGCTCCAGGGCTCCAGCATCTGGTTGCGACAACCAGGTAGAAGGGAAAGGGGGAAAAGAGGGAGAAAAGCAACCGTGAGTACTCATCCAAAGTACTCGCAAGCAAGGAGCTACACTACATATGCATGGGTATATGTGTAAGGAGGCCATATCAGTGGACTGAACTGCAGAATGCTAGAATAAGAGGGGGATAGCTAGTCCTTTCGAAGACTACACTTCTGGCAGCCTCCGTCTTGCAGCATGTAGAAGAGAGTAGATTGAAGTCCTCCAAGTAGCATCTCCAAGTAGCATCTCCAATAGCATCGCATAGCAGAATCCTACCCGGCGATCCTCCCCTCGTCGCCCTGTAGAAAAGCGATCACCGGGTTGTCTGTGGAACTTGGAAGGGTGTGTTTTATTAAGTATCCGGTTCTAGTTGTCATAAGGTCAAGGTACAACTCCAAGTCGTCCTGTTACCGAAGATCACGGCTATTCGAATAGATTAACTTCCCTGCAGGGGTGCACCAACTTACCCAGCACGCTTGATCCCATTTGGCCGGACACACTTTCCTGGGTCATGCCCGGCCGTGGAAGATCAACACGTCGCAGCCCCACATAGGCACAACAGAGAGGCCAGCACGCCGGTCTAAACCTAAGTGCACAGGGGTCTGGGCCCATCGCCCATAGCACACCTGCACGTTGCGAGGGCGGCCGGAAGCAGAACTAGCCCCCTTAATACAAGAGCAGGCTTACGTTCCAATCCGGCGCGCGCCGCTCCGTCGCCGACGTCTGAAGTGCTTCGGCTGATACCACGACACCGGGATACCCATAACTACTCCCGCATAGATGGTTAGTGCGTATAGGCTCGTAGCCAACTCAGATCAAATACCAAGATCTCGTTAAGCGTGTTAAATATCCGCGAACGCCGGCTAGGGCCAGGCCCACCTATCTCCTAGGTGGTCTCAACCTGCCCTGCCGCTCCGCCACAAAGTAATAGTCGGGGGCCATCGGGAACCCAGGCCCACCTCTACCGGGATGGAGCCACCTGCCCCTTCAGCCCCCATCTCCGAACAGTATCACAGGTAATGTAACTGTGTAAAGTATATCGTATATGCCCGTGATCACCTCCCGAAGTGATCACGGCCCAGTAGTATAGCATGGCAGACGGACAAGAGTGTAGGGCCACTGATGGAACACTAGCATCCTATACTAAGCAGTAGGATAGCAGGTAATGGTAACAACAGTAGTAGCAAGGACAGGCTATGCATCAGGATAGGAATAACAGAAAGCAGTAACATGCTACACTACTCTAATGCAAGCAGTATAGAGGAGAGTAGGCGATATCTGGTGATCAAAGGGGGGGCTTGCCTGGTTGCTCTGGCAAGAGAGAGGGGTCGTCGGTGACGTAGTCGACCACAGGGGCATCAGCATCGGTCTCGGAGTCTACCGGAAGAGAGTAACGGAGGGGGAACACAATAAATAACGGAGCAATCAAATGTAACACAAAGCAAGACGCGGCAATACGTTGTGCTAGGGGTGACCTAACGTAGGGATGGGCGATACCGGTGAAGGGGAAAACATCCGGGAAAATATCCCCGGTGTTTCGTGTTTTCGGGCAGAGGAGCCGGAGGGGGAAAGTTGCGAGTTTGATATGTTAGGGGTGCGTGGCGGACGAACGGACTGCGTATCCGGATTTGTCTCGTCGTTCTGAGCAACTTTCATGTTGAAAATATTTTAATTCGAGTTACTGATTAAAAGATATGATTTTCTAAAGATTTTATTAATTTCCGGAATTTAATTAATTATTTAATCCAACATTATCCAGAATAGTAAATGCTGACATCAGCATGACATCAGGGTGATGTCAGCAGTCAACGTTGACCATTGACCTGGTCAACCTGACGTGTGGGTCCAGTGGGACCCACCTGTCATTCTTTGTTTAGTTTAATTACAGATTAGTTAATTTAGTTAGTGATTAGGTTAATCTAATCAGGATTAATTAACTTAATTACTTAATTAATTAATTAATATTTTAATTATTTTAGTTATTGTCTATTTATTTATTTAATATATTTATTTATTTATTTATTTTAATTCCTTTTGCTTTTCTTTTTTTAAACGTTCTGGGGTGGGGCCCCAAGGTCAGTGGCTCAGGGGGAGCCCTAACGGGCGAACGGGCACCGGTCCCGGGCGCACCCGAGCGGGCACTCGCCCGTAGGGCGGGACGAGGCTGCCGGGGCACCGACGGCGGGGCACGCCGGCGCGGCTAGCCGGGGCCATG
>NC_041390.1:217291725-217335021 GCF_002162155.2 Triticum dicoccoides | reverse complement strand
CAGTCGAGTGGGGGGGCACCTGGGAGGAGGCAGGGGGCGGCGTTCATCGGGGTGGAGGGTTCCGGCGAGGGGCGTCGATGGGGGCGGTGCACGGTTGCCCCGATCCAGATCCAGCGGGGGAGTGGGGTCTGGGTGCGTGAGTGGGCTAGGGTTTGCGGGGTGTGGGGATAAGGAGAGGGAGTGGGGGCCGACCTGGGCCGGCCTGGTTGGCCCAGAGGCCAGCTGGGCTGTGGCCCAGAGGGGGGGGGTTCTTTCTCTCCTTTATTCTTCTTCTTTTTGTTTTCTTTTTCCTTTTCTTTTATTTATTCCTTTCAGTTTTATTAGATTATTAATTTATTTCAATTTTGAAGAATGTGAGAACAACACCTAAATATGGTGTGTTAAAGATACCACTGCCACATTAATTTGGACAGCTAAATAAAATAGTTTAATATTTTACAAAATACAAAAGGCATTTAATTAATTTCTTTTACTGCTGTTTTATTTTCCTTTGAGCATTTAAACATTTTATAAAAATGTGGTTTCATCACCATAATTACCTATGTATTATTTGGTTCACTCCGAACATTTAAATTTTAATATTTGAAAACTTTTATTGTTTGCTCGATTTTGAATTTGAAATTCGAACTAGGTTCCGAACTAACGTGAGTTTATCCACAGTAACCGAGGTGATGTGGCATCATTAGCGGGGATTACTGTAGTTTAATTACCCAGGCGTCACAGGTGATAAGATAATTCATAACGGATAACAAGTAATAAGTGTAACAAAAGTGCAACAAGGTGGCCCGATCCTTTTGGTAGCAAAGGATAAGCCTGGACGAACTCTTATATAAAGCAAAGCGCTCTCGAGGACACATGGGAATTATCATCAAGTTAGTTTTCATCATGTGCATATGATCCGCGTTCGTTACTTTGATAATTTGATATGTGGGTGGACCGGTGCTTGGGTGATGTCCTTACTTGGACAAGCCTCCCACTTATAATTAACCCCTTTCGCAAGCATCTGCAACTAGGAAAGAAGAATTAAGATAAATATAATAGCATGAAACATGTGGATTCAAATCAGACCCTTACAAAGCAACGCAAAAACTGAGGTTTAAGCTTCTTTCACTCTAGCAATCCATCATGTACCTATTACTTCCCAATGTCTTTCCCTAGGCCCAAATCATGGTGAAGTGTCCTGTAGTCGACAATCACATAACACCACTAGAGGAAAGACAACATATATCTCATCAAAATATCGAACGAATACCAAATTCACATGATTACTTATAACAAGACTTCTCCCATGTCCTCAGGAACAGAAGTAACTACTCACAAAGCATGTTCATGTTCAAGACCAGAGGGGTAATAAATATCATTAAGGATCTAAACATATGATCTTCCACCAAATAAACCAACTAGCATCAACTACAGGGAGTAATCAACACTACTAGCAACCCACAGGTACCAATCTGAGGTTTGAGGCAAAGATTGAATACAAGAGATAAACTAGGGTTTGCAAGGAGATGGTGCTAGTGAAGATGTTGATGAATATTGACCCTCCCACAATGAGAGGATTGTTGGTGATGACGATGGCTTTGATTTCCACCTCCCGGAGGGAAGTTTCCCCGACAGAATAGCTCCACCGGAGCCCTAGATTGCTTCTGCCCAGGTTCCGCCTTGAGACGGCAGCGCTTCGTCCCAAGAACTCCCTTGTGAGTTTTTCTAGGTCAAAACCCTTCATATAGTAGATGGACACTAGGGGCTGGCCAGGGGGCCCACAAGCTCGTGAGGCACGCCCTAGGGGGTAGGGCGCGCCCCTAGGCTTGTGGCCACCTAGTGGGTCTCCTTCTGTTGTTTCTTCGCCCAATATTTTTTTATATTTCAAAAAAAATCTTCGTAAAGTTTCAGGACATTTGGAGTTGTGCAGAATAGGTATTTCAGATTTGCTCCTTTCTGGTCTAGAATTCCACCAGCCGGCATTCTCCCTCTTCATGTAAATCTTATATAATAAGAGAGAAAAGGCATAAGTATTGTACCATAATGTGAAATAACAGTCCATAAGCAATAAATATCAACACAAAAATATGATGCAAAATGGACATATCAACTCCCGAAGCTTAGACCTCGCTTGTCCTGAAGCGAAAGCCGAAATCAATAATCATTTCCACATGTTTAGAGATAGAGGTGTCAAAAATGCGGACATGAGGGAATCATGATCATCTTTAAAACAACAATATATTATTATATAACATCTTATGCCTAAGTAATAATTCATTCACAAGGTAAAGTATGAACCAAAATCTTTATTGAAAACTAGCAAACTATGATCTCGGTCATTGAGGCAATTGCAATTTATCATAACATCGGAAAGAGTCAATGTAAGAGCTCTTATGTAGCAAGTCCACATACTCAACCATCTTTTCGTCTTTCATAATTGCTAACACTCATGCGATACTTATGAGATCAAAGCTTCAATCAGACACATAGAAAGATAGGGGCTTATAGTTTCGCCTCCCAACCATTTACCTCAAGGGCAATGTCAACAATAATACTTTATGATCATCTACATCCGAGTGGATATGTATGTCTGGATCTTTCCCCAACACATAGTGCTTTCCAAAAAGAGAAAGTGTAAAAGGAAGGGTGAATATCACCGTGACTCTTGCATAAAGGTAGGAAGTAAATATAATGGATAGACCCTTCTCAGAGGGAAGCAGAGGTTGTCATGCGCTTTTTGGTTGGGTGCACTAAATATTAATGCAACGGAACGTCACTTTATATTGCCGCTTGTGATAGAGAACTTTATTATGCAGTCCGTCGCTTTTATTTCTTCCATATCACAAATTTGTATAAAGCTTATTTTCCTCACATTAAAAGATAGTACATATTTAGAGAGTAATTTTTATTGCTTGCACCGATGACAACCTACTTGAAGGATCTTACTAAATCCATAGGTAGATATAGTGGATTCTCATGGAAAAACTGGGTTAAAGGTTTTTCGATGCACAAGTAGTATCTCTACTTAGTACACAAGATTTGATTAGCGTAGGATGAGAAGCAAGCTCAACACGTTGGAGGATCCATGACAATATAATTTCTATTCAGATATAAGGGAGCATAACATATTATGTTGTGTTCCTTGTCCAACGTCAACTTATTAGCATATAATATTTTAATGAGTGCTCACAATTATAAAAGATGTCCAAGATAGTGTATTTATATGTGAAGCCTCTCTTTCTTTATTACTTCCTATTAATTGCAATAATGACCAATACTATGTTTGTCAACCCTCAACAAATTTCATGCATCATACTTATTATATGTGAAGTCATCACTCTCCAAAATATCATTATACAATCTTTTATTTCTTTTATTAATTTTCTTTTCAAAGATCAAAGCAAGAAAGCAAAGCCCTCAACTCGAAACTAATCTTTATTATCTACTTTTCCAACCTCTTTTGCCCTCGTTTTGGACTCTAATTTGCATGATTTGAATGAAACTAACCCGGACTGACGCTGTTTTCAGCAGAATTGCCATGGTGTTATTTTTATGCAGAAATCAAAGTTCATGCATTGACTTGAAAATTTACAAAGAGTTTTTGTGGAATAAATAAAAAATAATGGTAGAAAAATATACCAGAGGGGGGCCACCCAGGAGCCACAAGCTCTGGGGGGCGCCTCCTAGGCTTGTGAGCCCCCTGAACCTCCGGCAACCCTAATTCGAACTCCATATATACTTATTTGCGGAAACAAATCATAGCGAAGGATTCATCGTGTTTTATGATATGAAGCCGCCGTCACCTCCTGTTCTTCATCGGGAGGGCTGATCCGGAGTCCGTTCAAAACTCTGAAGTGTGAAAATCGACACTGTCGTCATCATCAACCTTTCTCCATGACCAATTTCATGATTCTCACCACTGGGAGTGAATAATTTCTTCATAGGCGTGCTGGACGGTGATGGGTTGGATGAAATTTATCATGTAATCGAGTTAGTTTTGTTAGGGCTTGATCCCTAGTATCCACTATGTTCTTAGTTTGATGTTGCTATGACTTTGCTATGTTTAATGCTTCTCACTAGGGCTCGAGTGCCATGATTTCAGATCTGAATCTATTATGTTTTCATAAATATATGTGTGTTCTTGATCCTATGTTGCAAGTTGTAGACACCTATTACGAGTTATGATCCGCATACCCCAAGGTGACAATAATTTGGATTCTTTCCAGTGATTACCGTAGTTTGAAGAGTTCATGTATTCACTAAGTGCTAATGCTCTGTTCCGGTTTTGTATTAAAAGGAGGTCTTAATATCCCTTAGTTTCCTTATGGACCCCGCTGCCACGGGAGGGTAGGACAAAACATGTCATGCAAGTTCTTTTTCATAAGCACATATGACTATATATGGAATACATGCCTACATTTCATTGATGAATTAGAGCTAGTTTTGTGTCGCCCTAGGTTATAACTGCTACATGATGAATATCATCCGACATAATAATCATCACCAATCCAATGCCTACGAGCTTTTCACATAATGATATTTGCTAAGTTACTTTTGTGGTGCTGTTGTTACAATCAATACAAAACTGTTATTGTTACTATTGCCACTATTACCATTACTTCCATAATACTTTGCTACTAAATACTTTGCTGCAGATATTAAGTTTTTCAGGTGTGGTCGAATTGAAAACTCAACTACTAATACTCGCAAATATTCTTTGGCTCCCCTTGTGTCAAATCAATACATTTGGGTTGAGTACTCTACCCTCGAAAAATGTTGCGATCCCCTATACTTGTGGGTTATCAGCTGCCAGGGGCCCACAAGCCTGAGGGGCGCGTCCCGTGGGGGCCGCGCCTCCTGGGCTTGTGGCACCCTGCTGGCCCCCTCCTCTGGTAGTTTCTTCCACCAGTATTTTTATATATTCTTAAATAATTCTCCGTAAATTTTTAACTCAATACAAGAACTTTTATTTCTGCACAAAAACAACACCATGTCAATTCTGCTGAAAACGACGTCGGTCCAGGTTAGTTCCATTCAAATCATGCAAATTAGAGTCCAAAACAAGAGAAAAAGTGTTTGGAAAAGTAGATACGTTTTGGACGTATTAGAAGGCTCTTGCCTGTCCTCTTCCTTTGGAAGTGGTGACACTCAGATCTGGTGTGACTGGGTTGTCCTTCATCATGGTGGTGGTCGGGGTACCTCTTACTTGTGCAAGCTTGTTTTCAAGCAAATGCTTCATGCTTTGGTGCCGACAACGGTGGTCTCACCCTTGTTCTAGGGCTCCAGGTGAAAACCCATATCTGTGTGATAGGGCTCTACCAGGGGCGGACCCAGGACAAAATTTACCCGGTGTCCCATGTACAATAAAACATGCATACCATATTAAATAAAAATAGTCATCTCCGCCGCGACGGCCAACAAAACAAAAAAATAAAAATAAAAATATATATTATTGCATATGATTCTACAACATTATATTTAAAACCAATCAACATTTTCATTATGTATTGATCGCTCTTGCCTTTTTAGAAATGTTCCTTCTATGACATGTGATTTGATAGTTATTATTTGATATTTGCGCTTGATAATTTATATTTGCGCACAGAAGATTAAACCATGAAAGAATATGTATCTAATACTTGGATTTTTTTCCGAGTTATACTTGAATTGCACGGTTATAAAAGTAAGCTTACTTTGGTGCATCTAGTCTTCTGAGAATCGTCCAACACAAATGCCGATCACCTTCAAGGATTGTGATCTGACCTCCACTTTGTGAATAAATTTTGAATATTTCACGCAATTGTTTTTAGAAATATTTCAATGATCCAATCATTAACACAGTTAAGAGGCCTTGCTGGAATCCTCAAGGGTTTGAGGAACAAGAATTACAATCTAGAAGAAACACGTCACATTGGAGTCTGTACTTCGTATGATTTACCTTATATTTCCTCTCCTGCTTCGGCCACTTGACAAGATCTAGGGACGGCAGCGTCAAAGTGAGTATGGTGACCCGAGTGCCGAGCCAACGATGGATTGATTTTATTAGAGTGACATGGAGAGGCGTACGACATTTTTATTGTTGTTGAGGAATTGTTTGTTTTAGATGAGAGCCTTTTTTGAGAATTAGATGAGGGCCTTTTTTTAGAAATAATTAGATGAGAGCCTGGTCAATCGATTTAGCTTTTTTTAAGGGTGGTAGATCGATTTAGCTTTTTTTTAGGGATGAAAAAAAATTATTCATCATTTATGGGATACAGAGAGGGTTATGGGATGCAAAAGCCACATGTGGCGCCCGTGAGCTAAATTTCATGAAAACTTTGCTAAACTGTGTGCATCGCCATTAGAACGGCGCCCTTAGAAGACATCAATCGATTTAGCTGCCGCCTGGCTGCCTCGCTCGCTGCTAAGGCTGGGCCTCCCACTGCTAGCTTTTTTTTGTTTGACAGATTCGCACTGGCTAGCTGCATCGCGCAGCAGGTAGTTGTTGAATGGGCCAGCTTGTTGTCCCGGTGTCAAGGTAATGAAATTACGGGGTGTCCCAGCCATATATGGGCTATATATGTATAGGCAAAATATCTATCTACCCGGTGTCCTGTGACACCCCCTAGCCCAACGTGGGTACGCTCCTGGGCTCTACAGCGGTGATGCTTGGTGCCATCACCCTCCTATGGGTGTTGTCGTGTAGATCAGGCATCTACGATCAGGCCTCGGTGAGTTGTTATGCTAGTTCTATGCTTTATGTTGTACTTGTAGATCTGCTTCGTATGAGGGCCTGCTCACCATATTGTATCGTTTGGGCATATACTTCAACGTGTTGCTTCAATTATAAAGCGAGGAATTTTTTGTGTTGCTTTATCATGGTATAGGGTTGGCTTTCCGACAGGCTCCGTGTGGCTTTCCTGCAGGCTCTGTCGTGGCTTTACATTTTAGTTGCATGGGCTGCAAGGGGTGTAGTGGTGGAACACTTAGGCATGTCCTCTTCTTTCAAAAATGGTGGTGCCTAGACCTACTGTGACTGGGTCATCTTTCGTCGGGGTGCCTCCTGGTGGTGCAAGCGAGTTTCGAAGTACACACGAGGGAATTGGGGCCACGACGAGGTGTTAGGAGAGTTACCTGGCCGACGTGGATGTGTTGTTTTATCCATAAAGTGGGATGCCTCCTGGTCAATGGTTAAGAAACTTAAATGAATTTTCTTTTCATTGTCATGACAAACAGGGGAATTGGGTAAAATGAGTGTTCGACACTCCCTACATAAAATAGCAGGTAGCTTTGTCCTGTGTTCTTTTTCCAGAGCACACAAGAGCTTTGCATGTTGATTCATTAAGATTTAGTGGATAAGGAACACGAATCTCCTAATCCATCCATCCTATTAATTAGGGCATCTCCAATGCGAACCCTCAAGCCGCCCGCAACTATTCGAACTGCATGGTCCAGATGCCCTTAACCATCAACGCGGGCTTGTATTGGTCCATCGATCGGCTCAGACGTGCTTTTTCCTGAAAACTCGAAACAAACTTGGGAGGCTTTGCGGGAGTCGGAATAGCAACCACGCAGGATTCCGACATCCTTGGCCCACTCAAAACCCCTCCCGAACGTCGCGCCTCCATCCTCCCATCTTTCTCTGCATTCGTTTTCTCTCTTGCCTTTGCCACCGCTCCACCATGCCGGCCTCCCCAACACACCCTTGCTGGAACAAGACGACTCCATCACCTCCATTGCTACACCAGGGCTCCACGCCGCTTGTCCTCCACCGATGTTCCATGCCTCTCCTTCATCCACCGCATGGGTTCCATCCGCCTCTACGGTAACTCACCATGACCAGCAAGTGTTCGGTAAAATGCTCGTGCTAAACTTTTTTGTCCCTTCTTCTGTGAAGCAATGGATTCAGATATGGAGTACATATACGAGCACTATGTTAAGTCGTCTGAATGCTTGTCCGGCAAGGGGGACTACACGGATGAGACTGCAATGATGCAGGCAGTCCTTGCAGATGTCTAACGCGCGAAAGAGCATGTTCTCAATTTTACGGGATCAATCAAGGGTCATCGAGCGCTCAACCGCAACAGGGCGCGCAACCATTTTATGCTCATGCACACGTACTTTGTGCCAGATGCCCTATTCACAGACAATTTTCGTTGCCACTTTCATATGCAAAAAATGTCTTTAATTGTCTCTACAATGGCGTTCGATCCTATGATGATTACTATCTTGAACAAGGATGCCGTGGGAAAAAATGGATTCTCTGATTACCAAAAGTACATGGCTGCATTGCGGATGCTTACCTATGACACAGTCGCTGATTCGTGGAACAAATACGTACATATGTCTCTCTGTTTTCGACAACTACGAACAGAGCGTGCATACTGAACTCATCGGTCCTGCAGCCAGTTTGGCATCCAGCACCTGTTAGAGCATCTACAACCGGACATCTCAAACCCGGCTCATACGCCCGGGCAAGCCGCCCGTTCACTAACTGGTCACGTTTTTTCGACCCAGACGAACGCCTCAAAAGGGCCTCAAACGCTCAGGCTGACCGGCACCCCCCATATCCAGCCCAAATATGGGGCAAATATGGGGGCGCCCGGGCATGCCCGCCACGTCAGACTGACAAAGGGGTCCCAGCCGGAAATGCCCTCAAACCCGACGGTCTGAAGCTCGTCTCCTCCTTCGGACCGGTGGCTCCATGTGGTGAAGCTCCGGCAGACCGCGTAATGCATTGCCCAGCTATTTAAGTCGACCGACGGCACCGAAACACTATCATCCATCCACATTTTCCTCCTCCTATCCGCCGCCGCCTCCTCTTTCCACTCCACCCGTCTGCCTAGTAGCCATGCCCCCACGCCGACAGGTGAGGAGCGAGCCATTTCTGACGCTGGAGTGCCGGCTCAAGCTCCTTGAGCAGATCCGTTCTAGGCGTGAAACTCGGATCGCCGCGGGACTACCTCCGGATGCAGTGGATCCAGAGGAGGAGTTGGAGGAGGGGGAGGAGGAGGGCAACGACGATGAGACGAGGAGGAGGACTTTGAGGAGGAGGGGGATGAGCCGAAAGAGGAGGATGTGGGTGATATGTCTCCAACGTATCTATAATTTTTTATTGTTCCATGCTGTTATATTATAATCATTTTATATTTTTTTGGTACTAACCTATTGACATAGTGCCAAGTGCCAGTTGCTGTTTTTTCATATTTTTTACATCGCAGAAAATCAATATCAAACGGAGTCCAAATGCCACGAAACTTTATGAAGAATTTTTATGGGCCAGAAGGAACACAACGGGCCCAGGAGGATGTGGGAGGCACAACCCACCAGGGTGCGCCAGGAGGCCCAGGCGCGCCCTGGTGGGGTGTGCCCACCTCGGGTGCCCCCCGGACTGCCTCTTTGCTCTATAAATACACCAATATTCCAGAAACCCTAGGGGAGTCGACAAAATATTGATCCAGCCGCCGCAGAGTCCAGAACCACCAGATCCAATCTAGACACCATCTCAGATGGGTTTCACCACCTCCATTGGTGCCTCTCCGATGATGCGTGAGTAGTTCTTTGTAGATCTTCGGGTCCGTAGTTAGTAGCTAGATAGTTTCATCTCTCTCTCTTGATTCTCAATACAATGGTCTCTTGGAGATCCATATGATGTAAATCTTTTTGCGGTGTGTTTGTTGGGATCGATGAACTTTGAGTTTATGATCAGATCTATGTTTTTATATCCATGAAAGTATTTGAGTCTTTTTGATCTCTTTTATGCATGATCTCTTATAGCCTCGTATTTCTTCTCCGATATTTGAGTTTTGTTTGGCCAACTTGATCTATTTATCTTGCAATGGGAAGAGGTGCTTCATAGTGGGTTCGATCTTACGGTGCTTGATCCCAGTGACAGAAAGGGAACCGACACGTATGTATCGTTGCTACTAAGGATAAAACGATGGAGTCTATCTCTACATAGATAGATCTTGTCTAAATCATGTCATCATTCTTATTGCATAACTCCGTTTCTCCATGAACTTAATACACTAGATGCATGCTGGATAGCGGTCGATGTGTGGAGTAATAGTAGTAGATGCAGGCAGGAGTCGGTCTACTAATCTTGGACGTGATGCCTATATAATGATCATTGCCTGGATACCGTCATGAGTATTTGCTGTCAATTGCCCAACAGTAATTTCCTCACACACCGCTTTGCTATTTTTCTCGAGAGAAGCCACTAGTAAAACCTACGGCCCCGGGGTCTCTTTCTCAAATTATTTGCCTTTGCGATCTACTTTTATTTGAATTTATTTCAGATCTATTAATCCAAAAATAAAAAATACTTTGCTGCACTTTATTTTATTTCCGATCTATTTATCCAATCCATTACAACTTTTTCCCGTCATGCACCAATTTCTGGCACCGTTATCGGAAAGGGATTGACAACCCCTTTAACACGTCGGGTTGCAAGGATTTGTTATCTGTGTGTAGGGGTTGTTTACATTGTGTTGCTTGGTTCTCCTACTAGTTCAATAAGCTTGGTTTCATATCAGAGGGAAATACCTACCACCGCTGTGCTGCATCATCCCTTCCTCTTTGGGGAAATACCGACGTAGCTTCAAGCGACATCAATCGGAATTTCTGGCGCCGTTGCTGGGAGGATCTTATATATATATATATATATATATATATATATATATATATATATATATATATATAGTGTTACTATTCATCACGCAGGGTGCAAAATAAGTTATTCCTCATCCGAGGTAATCTTACGATCATTTCATAATTAAATTCCGTTTGGAATTCAAATAGTTACATTTCTATTGATTCACTACGTAAAATTTGACATAAGAAAATAAAAATATAGGTCATAAGACAAGAAAATTTGCAGTTTATGTGTATTTTAGACTAAGTTTTTACGTTTGTAATAACATAAAATATTTTTTACGATGATTATATATTTTCTTACGATCTCTTTTTGCGTTGGAAATAAGACAAAACTTACGAAACGTAAAATTACGTGCATTGATGGTAAAATAAAGAGGGGAGAAGAATAACTATTCCTCACCTGGGATGACGAATAGCGTGACCTATATATATATAGACATACATACATACATATATATACACTAGGTTCCTAATCACAAATCTCATCTCCTTGCAATTTACATTATTTACCATTTGCCTCTCATTTTCCTCTCCCCCACATCACAAAAAAATGTTGTTTTATTCACCCTTTTTCGGTTCGCCGTTTTCTTGTCAGATCTATCATTTGCTTGCAATCAGGAGTGATTTTTCAGTATGGAACCAACAAATGATGGCCTAACTCCTAAGATTGGACATACATGCAATCTGGATGCTAAAACTTTTATCTTGGGGCAAGGGAATGTTATGGGAAAAGAATTTATCCAAGAATTTTTTAATTGTGTTGGGAAGCTAAGTCTTGATGATGCACCTATACTTAAAACTACTAGATCTTATGCGGATGCTATTTCAGCACTAGTTCTGAAACTTGAAAGTAAATTTATTCGTACCCATCCTACTTTGCAAAGATTGTTTTTTTAGCTTCCCGTTATAAAGAATCCTATGGCTAAAAAGTTAGCCACTCGTGTCCTTATGAATGAGTTTGACTACATGATACGAGAAGCCAGGGAAATCTTTGATTTTTATGGTATGAATCATGAAAAACCTGTGATAGATGAAATTCTTTACAATAGTGACAATTCTTTAAGACATTTGCTTGGGGATAATAAAAACTTTGATGAGAATCTTAAAAAGGAAGTCCCCATTTTAGATATAATCCAACAAGTTTTCAATAATGTTAATCAACATTACTGTTGGGTTGTTGCAGGAAATCAAAGAGGTTATGATGAACACCAACTTAGGAATGCTATGGTTTCTATGGATAATATGTTTTATGCTGTGTTTACAAAACCCCATGATGAAAACACCTCTAAGAAGGTTAAGGACAAAGATGACAAAACTTAGATCCTTGCTTTATGCCTAGCTAAGGGCATAAAACTGTAGCGCTTGTTGGGAGGCAACCCAATGAATAAAATTTATTTTTGCTTTTTGTTTCCTGTTTCTGACTGTCAGCACAATTATGCTACTATTATGATTGTGTTTTTATGTTTTAATTAGTGTGTGTGTGTGTGCCAAGTAAGGCCTTTGGGATCTTCTTGGGTGTTAGTTGTTTGATCTTGCTGAAAAACATAAACTTTTGGAATCACGAAAATAATTATCATTTTTTATCAGAGAGCGATAAAATACTCATTCCAATTGCAATAGATCAATATACAAATTTCTCAGGACGTCCTAGTTTTTCAGAATTGTTGGAGTTACAGAAGTATTCGAAATAGTCAGATTGCTACAGAATGTTCTTTTTTGAAAGATTCTGTTTTCTTTGTGTTGTGTGCTTATTTTGATGGCTCTATGGTTTTCTTTGATAAGTTTTTGCCATAGAAAAGTGGGAATACAGTAGATATAATACAAGAACAAAATATGAATTGGTTTGATACAACACTTATAATAGTGATTTATTATTGTTATACTAACAGATCTCACGAAGGTTTTGTTGAGTTTTGTGTGATTGAAGTTTTCAAGTTTTGGGTTATCTTACGATGGATAAAGGAATAAGGAGTAGAAGGGCCTAAGCTTGCGGATGCCCCGGCATCCCAAGCTATTATCCAAAAATGAGCAACCAACTAAGCTTGGGGATGCCCCGAGTGGCATCCCCTCTTTCTTCTAACGACCATCGGTATTTTTTTGTCACATACTATGTGTTTTGCTTGTAGCGTCTTGTATGATATGAAGCTTTGCTTGTTTTATTTTGTGTTTTAAGTCTTGATCCCTTGCTGGATACACCTATTTGAGAGAGCCAAATTTATGTTATGACTTGTTAGATTTGCTCTCTATGCTTCACTTAAATTTTTATGAGCTATGGACTTGCTCTAGTGCTTCACTTATATATTTTTTTAGCACGGTGAGCTTTAGTATTTTTTAAGAAATGATCTCTTGCTTCACTTAGATTTATTTGAGATATAGTAAAATTTTCAAGAAATTCTCTCTTTCTTCACTTAAATTAATTTGAGAGAAAGAAATATTATGCTCATGATTTTCACTTATATTTGTTTGAGCTTGTCAAAAGCAACACATGAAAATTAAAGTGATAGATATCCAAGAAGGATATAATAAAAACTTTCATGAAGATCATTGGACAAAATAAACTTGATTCTTAGTAAGAGTTTTGAGATATGATGAGGTGATATGTGAGTCATCTTGATGAGTAATTATGCTTTAGTAAGAATATTGGTGTTAAGATTTGCGATTCCCTATGCAAGCACGAAAGTCAATAGTTATGCAATGAAATTATATCCTACTTATGGTGCATTATTCGGTGTTAGTTATGCTTAATGCACGCTTATGAGATTATTTGTTTCTTAGTTGGTCGCTTCTCAATCTTTTGCTAGCCTTCATTTTGCACTAAGTATGATCACTACTTGTGCATCCAAAAACCTTTAAACCAGTTTTGCCACATGAGTCCACTATATCTACCTATATGCGGTATTCTCACTACAAAAAAATACACTTCCATGATGATACGTGTTTTTCATAGTAGGTCGCGTTTTTTGTCATGCATGTACATCCATGACGATTTTATGACAGAATCAAGATAGTCATACCTGTGCTGTCGTAGAAGTGTTCCATGACATTACCAAAATTATCATCACGGAAGTGTGCACTTCCATGACGATAAATCGCGCGTCACAGAAGTGCTTTCGTCAAGGGTGACTGACACGTGGCATCCACCGTAACGGAACACCGTTAAGCTATCGGGTCGGGTTTTGGATCCGATAACCCGTTAACAGCCCCGACCAATGGGGATTTTCCACGTGTAAAATCATCATTGGCTGGAGGAAACACATGTCGGCTCATCGTTGGGACAGATGTCATCCACTCATTGGACAGAAGGCGCCTATGATACGTCGACACGTGGCACGGCCCAACAGAGGCCCATTCCTGTGAAAAGGCCGGCCCATTTGACTTGGTCAAAAGGTGGCGGGCCGGCCCATGGAAAGCGTGTTAACAGCCTGTTCGAATATAGCCCATTTACAGCCCGCTAACCCAAGGCCCGTTACGCCCTATCCGAATTAGGCCCAGTAGCGTCATCTGGGCCATCCAATATGATTCCAGCCCGTTTTCACTTCTGGCCCATGTATGGCCCATGACGTCTTTCGGCTCATATGAGGCCCTATGTAACTCTTGGCCTATTAATGGCCCGTGGTGAAACTGGCCCGTAATGAAGAGTGTATCACTTTACGCCCATTAACAGCCCGTGGTGAAACTGGCCCGTAATGAACAGTGTATCACTTTATACCCATTAACGGTCCGTTATTCCGTTGGGCCGTTTCCAGCCCATGTTATCTTTCGGCCTTCTCAGAGCCCATTTATTCTTGGGCTCATTTCCAACATTCGTTTACTTACGGCCCGTTACTGTCATTTTCTGCTTGTGGGCCAAATTCTGCCCGTGGTTACAGTCGGCCCGTTTGCGGTCCGTTAATACATTGGGCCGCTTTCATAGCGTCATCAAATACGGCCTATTAATGATCACCCGTTATGATCGGCCCATGAACGGACGATTCCAACTCTAGCCCGTTTATGGCCATAATGCGGCCTGTTATTGGCCCATGTTTGGCCAATCGATCATATGGCCCGTATAAGGCCCATTGATGATACGGCCCGTAGAAGGCCCATTGTTTCTACGGCCCATAGAAGGCCCATTGTTTCTATGACCCATAGAAGGCCTACTGTTTCTACGGCCCATAGAAGGCCCACTGTTTCTATGGCCCGTAGGAGGCCCAGTGTCACTACAGTAAATATTAGCCCATGGTTATTGTGGCCTAGTTTTAAAAAATAGGTTATTGCAGCCACTAGCAAACCGCGGAAAAAGAACTGCACTGACTACAAGCAAACAAATAAACAAGACAACAAGTAAATAAGCAAGCAAGCAACTTATGCTAGGCTATCACGGCTATTACACATATTACGTCCACTAGGCATCAAAGTTCGCCACCAGTGCAAATATAGGGAACAAAGCAGCATATAAACGCCGCAGCAAAACAAGTCCATAACTGAAACCACTTCAGAAGAGTTCAAGAAACAATATCCTGGGTACCCATAATGCTGGCAAGATGCTTAGCAAGCTTATTAACTTTCTCTTGTTTGGCGCTTAAATCCTCCAGCGCTTGCTGTTCAACAAGAAAGTACACATCTGAATTCTGCAGGGACTTCCTCAGTCCTTCGCCTTCTTGCCGCAGCACAACTGACTGATGCCTTTCAGCTTGTAGCTGAGACTGAAGAAGCCGAACTGATTCAGGTAGCGAGTTCGAAGAGCTTGTGCCAGCGGTACTGGCCAGTAACTCGAACAATACATCAACGCAGGACTGTGGGGTTTTCTCACTGTCTATAAGATCGTTTTTATCACCTTTCTTGGAGACCAATGGGGTTGTCTCACTATCTTGAACCTTATCTGCATTACTTTCTCTACCATTGCATAGTGGGGTGCTCTTCTCCAATATTCTGTTTGCATACTACAAGAGAAACAAGCAGACACATCACATGTTTAGCTTGTAGTATACGAAACTCATTTTGATAAACCGGTTCAGTAGTAAGGTGGACAGGATAACAGCATGAAACAAACATATATCTATGTACCATGGTCACTGTATTGTCCATATCATTCTAGTTTATGTTCCCTAATCAAGATAGAGACACAGTTCAACTCATATATTTTTAAGACACAACAACATAGACAGAATATAAGTGTGAGAAACTACACAACATTGGCAGCACTTGTAATGTGCATCACATGAGAACATAACTGTTTATACAACTTAAACTGAAATCAACATAGACCAAGAAGTTAGAACAACAATCCAGTTAAAGAAATAGGTTTAAAACATACCTGTTGCGCCATTGGAGTTTCAATTGGATCCTTCAAATTTAAAAGTAGTTGGTATGAGTAAATACAGTGATGCAACAGCAAAGGAGTATGGACCATAGCTACGGAATCTGACCTGAGAACAGTTGCTCTTCTGCTTTAAACGTGGAGTTTGGGTTAGCTGTGGTGGTCTTCATGCGTTGGGCACTGCAGTAGCTTTACAAAGTGCTCGTGTGGGGGTACTCTGTGGTGGATATGGTGCTTTGTCAACTATAAGTGGGTTACTATCCGCTGGGGTTGCAGTTAGATGGGTTGTAGCTGGTTCTCTGCCCAACGGTCTAAGTGCGCAATCTGGAAGAGTCTCAATTATGTGTGGTGGGGCTAGTTTGTGGGCCAGCACAACCATGGTTCTATCTGCATTGATGGGTAGCACTGTCTTTTGTGAAGAACGGGTTTTTGCTCCCTTAGATACTGCCATCACCCCCTCCAATTCAAATGGCTGATAAACAAGAAAAGAAATTGAAGGTACAGACATTGTATGATAGAAAGATGTGGTAATTCACATATATGTTGTATAACCAAACAGGACAACATGACACAATTTCACATATATGATGCCTAACTAAACATGATAGCATGACACAGTTTCAGATATATGATGGACAACTTAACAAGATATTATGGCATAATTCAACATATGATGAGTACCTAAACAGGATGACATGGCAAAACTATATGATGTCTTTCTAAAATAGGTTGGGATGAAATAATTCACATACATGTTGTCTAAGTATACAGGATGGCATGATATAATTGACATAATTGATTCATATACTAAGCAGCTAGCACTCGCATGTATGATCTCTAAACTAAGCAGATAGAATTCAATATTGTGCATATGATGTCTAAACTAAGCAATGCAAGACACCATATGCATGATATGAGAAATATAAACATTGCAACTTAGAGCATACACCTCAGGTGGGATATAGGACTTGTCATCTGTCTCTGAATCCTCCTCTGAGGAGCTCCTTGTAACCATCGAGATATATGCTTCAATAGGTACCATTGCCTGCTTTGAAGACCTTGTTTTCACTCCAGATTTTTCCATAACCGGCTCAAATGGCTGATACACATGAAGAGTAGTTCAATATACACAGATTGTCAACAAATGGAATATGTAATGAAAAAAAGATGGCATGAGATAATTCACATATATGATGCCTGGCTCCATGGCGGTGCATAATTCACATATATGATAACTGGCTAAAAAACATGGCATTGCATAATTCACATATCTGATATAGAAAGCAAACATGAGGCATTTACACAAAGCATGTCTAATATAAGCAGATGGCATGGCAATGCAAGACACCATATGCATGATATGAGCAATATAACCCAGCCAAGTTAGAGCATGCACCTCGGGGGGGGGGGATACGACTGGTCATCTCTCTCTGAATCCTCCTCTGAGGAGCTATCTATAACCAGCAAGAAATTTGCATCGACAGGTAGCACTGACTGCTCAAAAGACCTTGTTTTCACTCCAGATTTTCCCATGACCGACTCAAATGGCTGATGCACATGAAGAGTAGATGAATGTATAAAAATTGTTGACAAAAGGAATACATTATGGAAAAAATATGGCATGATACAATTCACATATACGATGACTGGCTAAACAGGATGGCATTGCATGATTCACGTATATGATGCCTGGCTAAAGAAGATGGCATTGCATAATTCCCATATACTCCCTCCGTTCCTAAATATTTGTATTTTTAGAGATTTCAAATGGACTACCACATACGGATGTATATAGACATATTTTAGAGTGTAGATTCACTCATTTTGTTCCGTATGTAGTCACCTGTTGAAATCTCTAAAAAGACAAATATTTAGGAATGGTGGGAGTATGATATAGAAACCAAACAGGTGGCATTCACACAAAGCAAATCTAAACTAAGCTGATGACATATAAGATGTATAATGTAAGCAATGCAAGACGCCATATGCATGATATGACCAACATCAGCATGCCAGGTTAGAGCAAACACCTCAGGTGGTAAACAGGCGTGGTCGGCTCCTTCTGAATCTCCATCTGAACAGTTATCTTCCTCTGGAATACAACCTGGAAATGCAGGAGGGGGGCACTTCGCCCACCATGGAGCGGCGTCTGCATGACATTATATTCGCACGCAACGGTCTTCTCTTTTTCTCTACATGTTCAGTATGATTGTGTACAATATCTGACATGCATAATAAAAAAATAGTTAGATTTTGTAAGGCCTAAGGGGTGCATGCAAAAATCAAGATTGATGGTAGCAAACGAGTGGATAGATCTAAAACTAATGATAGCAGGTAGATTATAACTTCAGTTTAAAAAGATAGACAATGGATCATCTATTGTTTGTTTCCCACCCAACATGAACCACATAGAAGACCCCAGATGAACCAGATAGTAGACAGATACTATTCGTTGATGGCTCGATATGAGACCCATGGGCAATTCAAAACTCAAGATTGAACGATAAAGTAGCAGGTAATAATAACCGACGTATAACGTAAGCAAACACGAAAGACTGCGACCTCTCTTCCGGAACTGTGTAGTCCTCAGGTTCATCTGCTCAGTCGATGATGGTAATGCAGTTGGCGTGGCTGCCGACAACGGGGAAGATGATCTGAGGCGGCGAAAGGAAGTCTGTAGAGGGGATCTCTGCTGCAGTGAACACTTCTGTCGATGGTGCACCTCAGGTGGGGTGGATGACGGCATGGCAGGAGCAGGACATAGCACACAGAGTTTTCATTGACGCCTATCTGAAAATGAAGTAAATCTATAAGGGCTCCTTAGAATTGGAGGATTCTATAAACGCAGGGACAGGAAAAACACAGGAATAGGATAGGAATGCACATGCAAAATAGAGCATTTGGAAACATATGGTTTCAGTCAACCTGGGTGTTTGGCTCACATGAATTGGAAGAACAGAGGAATGGAGAAACAAAGTGATGCGACGAGTGTACAACCTCTTTGTCATAGCCTTGTGGACCTCAGCATCATTGGGTTGGACGTGGAGGATGGTGATGATGCTGGTGTGACTGTCGGAGGCGGGGAAGAAGATCCGAGGCCTCTGGAAACGGCGCCGAGGGTACTACTCCGCTGTGATGGACGGTTTCGTTGTTGGAGCAGCTCCGCTAAGGTGTATGGCGACGAGGCTGAAGCATGACAAGACAGACAACGTTAATCTGAAGTGGGACCCTAATATCATTTGCAATAGATGATGTAAAATACATCACCAAAAAGTGCTAGATGTAAAACGCATCAGCCGCGCCACGGCCGCTCCGACAGATGCTGTAAGTACTGTTCACTCTGAACTTAACTGAAGAAAAATGAACTTTACAGTCGAAACTAAATTTTACTGTCGAAACTGATTGAACTAGTAACAAAGCATTGCAATAGATGTTTACGGCGTTCGAGCACTAGTAGCAGAGAAGCAGTGATCTAAATCAGCAGATGCTCGAGCAGGGAACGCACTAGCAGAGAGCAAGTCGTGCAGTAGCACCGCGAGCGAGTGCTAAAGCAGCAACTCCTGTAGATGCCGGTGGTCGTGCAGCAGCAGCAACACAAGCGAGAGCAAGAGCAGATCAGCAGCATGAACGAAAGCAGGAGCAGTGCAGCAGCGTGACCGACAGCAAGAACAGAGCTGCAGTGCGAGCGAGAGCCAGAGCAGCTGCAGCTAGTGCCATTGTGGAAGTCGCCGCCGAGGAAGCAACGACATGGGGCAGAGACGCCGTGGATGATGTGGCCGGCAACGGCGCCGTTGATGGAGACACGCCATGTCTGCTCGGTATCGTGCACCGGCAGCCCCATGAGATCGAATAAAAGATAAAATGCAGCGGTGAGTGCAGAACCTCCTTGGTGGCGCCGAGTTGGCCTTGGCTTCATCGGAGGAATTGGTGAGGGTGTTGCGGTTCCGGTGGGGCAGGTCAAGACAGCGCTGTGAGGATTGAGGTGGCGCGATAGATGAGGCGAACATCGGGGCAGCTCCTTGGAGGTGGAGGACGGGGCGGCTGATCCGGCGGGACGACGAGATCGACAACGATCCTCATCCGATGCAGTGGATGAGGGACGGCGAGCTATTGCGATGGACAACGTAGTCGGGGAAGAGTCTCCGGCTGGGTGGCGGTCAGGAGGCCGACGGAGGAGCGTGGGGTTTCGCGGGTTTTGGCGGCCTCGGTGTACGAATGGGGGGGCGAAGGGGGAGGGGGAGCCAAGCTTAGGGACGCGCTTGTCCGAAATGTAGGGTAAGTTACCAGCATACCCCCACCGGTTTTGACACCGTGACGTGGAGCTTCATTTTCGGCTGAGGGGTAGAAGGGGGATTTCACGTGTCTGGGTTGCGGGAGAGATTTCGGATGAGGAGGGAGTTCTCGCGCGCGTCCAAATTTCAGGATAACAAGGCGCGGCGCGGGTTGAAGAAGCAGGAGTTTCAAAGCAGGTGAGACAAAAGATACTCGAGCTTGAAAATTTCGGGATAACAAGGTGCGGATTCCTTGTTCGGCAGAACAAACTTAACGTGTAAAAAAACAATTCATACAGGACACAAGAGAGTCATGTCCCCTTTTACTATATTGCTATAGATGCCATTGAAAAAACTACAAGAAAAATGTAAAAAAAATCGAGAGAACAAGATTATCCTGCACAGTACCAAATCGATTCGCACTTCCCTCAACAACAACAAAAAACAAATCAATTCCCACCAAAGAAATAGCAATGTCCCTTTTTATATGATTACAGATGCCATGATCTCGAATTTCAATTTTTGAATCCACGTTATGTTGATTTCGAATATGTCATTAGGTGACCTTGCGGTTTATAATTGATGTAGTCGTACATTTTGATCTTCCATCATATACGACCATTTTACTCCACCATGTGAACATATATATTGTCGTCTACCATATGGACTAAATTTGAATCAATTTTCCTTATTTGAATATGATTGTTGTCAAGTTATACAATAATTTAAATATTATCTTGATAACAAAAAACATACATATAGCAATAATCATATTTCACTATGAACTACATGTACCATATGCTGTCCAATTCAAATATTTGTATCCATTTTATGTTGAATTCAAATCATAGTACATTATTGGTCTAGGTAGCGAGATGTTTGGGATAATCTAAACCATGTTTCCATACGTATAATTTTTGGCTGAACTGGGACAAGTTTTGGTATAAGCCTCTTGCAAAACCGGAGATTCTCTCAACAAGCCTCGTGGTTTCGAGAGGGAACGTGTCACCTTTGTGTGCGAAACGATATACGCCGCCTCCCCCTGATTTTATTTACAGAGGCAACATAGAACTATATGAGTGCCCTATTAAATTTTGGAATTATTTTGGGTTCATTTGGCCTTTTTATACATTAATTGAGTTTCTGGACTTTTAATGTGCATAATCTAAATATGAATTGCATGCACGTGCTTCGGTGCACCAAAGTGGGTTGAAAAATCACATGTGTGTCCTTGGTTGAATTTCTAGGTCCCATGGAAGAAATGAGAATGAAATTCAAACATCTGGGCATCGTGACTCGGCCGAGAACATCGAGAAACTTTGATTTTAAATTCATGTAAATCCAAAACTCGCCTGGAAATCATGAAACTTGGCATGGTGTCATGTCATGGCACTAACATGTTGTGGTAAAAAATTGGGCCAATTTGGAAGCTCATGGTTCTAAGAGGGAACGTGCCACCTTCGAGTGTGAAACGATATACGCTGCCCCCCCTTGAGTTTCTTAACAAAGGCAACATAGAACTACATTAGTGCCCTGTTAAATTTTGGAAATATTCCGGGTTCGTTTGTCGTTTTTTATACATTAATTGAGTTTCTGGTCATTTAATGTGCATAAGTCAAATTTGAACTACAAGCACATGCCCTCGTGCACCAAAGGTGGTTGAAAAATCACATTTGTGTCCTCAGGTGAATTTCTAGGTCCCATGCAAGAAATGAGAATAAAATTAAAACATCTGGGCATCGTGGCTCGGCCGAGAACATTTAGAAACTTGGTTTTAAAATTCTTGTAAATCCAAAACACGTCTGAAAATCATGAAACTTGGCATGGATGTCATGTCATGGTACTACCATGTTGTGGTAAAAAAATTGGCCGAATAGGAACAGATTTTGGCATAAGCTTTTCCAAACCGAAGCTTCTCTCAAGAAGGCTCGTGGTTCTGAGAGGGAACATGCCACCTTTGAGTGCGAAACGATATACGTTGTCCCCCTTGAGTTTATTTACAAAGGCAACATAGAACTACATGAGTGCCCTGTTAAATTTTGGAATTATTCTGGCTTCATTTGGCCTTATTTACACATCAATTGAGTTTTTGGTCATTTAATGTAAATAATTCAAATTTGATCTACAAGCACATGCTCCCGTGCACCAAAGTTGGATGAAAAATAACATTTGTGTCCTCGGGTGAATTTCTACTCCCTCCTTCCATCTATATAGGTCCTAATGCGTTTTTCGAGGCTAACTTTGACCAAACGTTAGAGCAATAATATATGACATGCAACTTACACAAAGCATACCTTCAATTTTGTATGTCAAAGGAGCTTCCAATAATATAAGTTTCATAGTATACATCTCATGTGCTATTAATCTTGTCAATAGTCAAAGGCTGTCTTGAAAAACATATTAGGCCCTATAAAGATGGAAGGAGGGAGTAG
Source organism: Triticum dicoccoides (assembly GCF_002162155.2). Lineage (NCBI taxonomy): Eukaryota > Viridiplantae > Streptophyta > Magnoliopsida > Poales > Poaceae > Triticum > Triticum dicoccoides. The sequence continues at coordinate 217,312,402 of NC_041390.1, read as the reverse complement.
GTCCAATGCAAAAAATGAGAATAAAATTCAAACATCTGGGCATCGTGGCTCGGTCGAAAACGTTGAGAAACTTGGTTTTAAAATCATGAAACTTGGCATGGTGTCATGTCATGGTAGTACCATGCCGTGGTAAAAAAAATTGGCCGAATAGGAACAAATTTTGGTATAAGCTTCTTGCAAATCGGAGCTTCTCTCAAGAAGGCTCGTGCTTCTGGGAGGGAACGTGTCACCTTTGTGTGCATAATTCAAATTTGAAATACAAGCACATGTTCCAGTGCACCAAAGTTGGTTGAAAAACCACATGTGTGTCCTCGGGTAAATTTCTAGGTTCCATGCAAGAAATGGGAATGAAATTCAAATTCTGGGCGTCGTGGCTGGGTTGGAAACATTGAGAAACTTAGTTTTTAATTCCTATAAATCCAAAACACGCATGAAAATAATGAAACTTGGCTTGGTGCCATGACATGGCACCAACATGCTGTGGTAAATTTGCAGTCCGATTTGCGAAGGCGCACACATTAACAATCAACAAAGTCATTTTGGAACAAGTGCTGTCACGTTACGATCAGAAACACAAGTATTATTGAAACTGTGGGCATTCTACTTACTAGTACCATTTACGTGCCGCCACGCGTCCCAATTTTTTATTAGCTAGGAGGCGCCGTGCAGGGTAGCTATTTGAGTACGAGAGGCGTGCGATCAGACCCCTGCGCATGCTTATCGGGAGGAGAGCCCTTTGACCTCCATCTGCCATCCACCTCAATCCCAAGGTCTCCATTAATGGCGCCCGAGCCTCTGTTTAATGGCGTGGCTATGTATCACTCGACTGAGATTTGAGAGAGAAAAAAGAAAATCTGAAAGCATGGATCTTGATGTAAGATCCGACGGACCTATATAGCATCTACTGCGACTTATAGCAAGAATGATGAATATATAAGGACGATTAATTTTTTTTTGATCAAAGAAGGGCTTGCCCCTTCCGATTTTCATTACTGAAAAGCACCACAATTCACAAGAAGTTCAACACAACTCCAGCCTAACACGAAGGACTAAAAGCTACCAGATTGAAATCGCAACATCCCAAGAGGCCAACAAAGGCCAAACATCCGCGCTAGAACCCAACATTTCACAACCGACGACACAATCCACATCCTAAACCGATTATTACATCAAAAGAAACCAGGAAACTAGTCTCCGCAGCGAGCAGCGATGAGCTCTTTCATGTCCTCAAGACGCTGCTTCAGAACATCCACGGATTCCTCCACCAGCCTTTGGCGCTCGTTGCGGAGCATGTCATTCTCGTCCATAAGTTTCTTGATGATGACGCCGGTCCTCTTCAACAAGGCACTGGTCTCCTCCTGCTGGTCTGCACTTCAGGCGATCTTCTCCCTCGGCAGGTCGCGCTCGGCCCGGAGCCTCTCATTGCCCTCCCTTAGTTGCTGGATGACGCCGGTAGCCTGTTCAAACGAGGCTTTCATGTCGTCCTGCAACCTCGCCCAGCCAGAGATCTGATCCATCTGGCTATGGACGATCGCATGCATGCGCCTGTAACAGTCGTCGCCTGCCCGCAAGAAATTTTCCCAGGCCGCCGCGGCACGGCGGGACATCTCTGCTGCTTCCACGGCGCGGCCGGACTAGTCTGCTACATCGACGACGCGGCTGGACCTCCGTGCTGCTTCAGCGGCGCGGTGGGACCTCTGTGCTGCTACTTCCGCGCGACGGGAGATGTCGGCTGCTCTCGCAGCGAGGCGGGACATCTCTCGTGCTTCCGCTTCCATGCTCGCCTCTCCCTGGTGGCAATCTCTTGACCCAGAACTCACGCTGGCCATGGCAGACGCAAGGGAAGGATGCTGAATGACTTGGGTTGTTTTTGTGGATGAGGAGTTGAGGAGGAATGTGCAGTCATCTTGGCATACTAGTATTTATAACCGAGTACTAATACACTCCTAAGTGGGAAACCGTTTAGGTTGTGATCGGTGTGAACAGGTTTGCAATTCAATATAGCATGGAGTAATTTGGAATGTGACGAGACGCAAGCTCAAAATTTATTGACGGTTCTAGTTTTGAAGTGCGGCACTATTCCCGAATGGAGTACTTCTTTTTCTACTCCCTCCTTTCCAGTTTTATAGGGCTTATCTTAAAATTTTAGTTTTTCCATTTTATAAGGCTCAATTTGGTTGTTCCCCAACACATGTTCAGATTCCAAGGTGCATTAAATCATTGCATGCAAGTATTAAGAGAAAATTGACCAATGCATGTACTTTATGCATGCATGCATTGCAATTAATGCATTAATAAACATATTTTTTTAGAAAAACAAGAGCATTAATTAGGTGCTTTTGCAAACTACAAAACATATTCCACCACTCACCATCTTGGTTGGTGAGATTTTTGAATTAAGCCCTATAAACCGAAAAGGAGGGAGTACTGTTGTGTACGTGCAATAACTGGCACCGTCATATACATATCTTATGGTTAATGGGGCGTTCGACGGGAATAGCCGCATGGCGAGCTCTAGGCTAGTCTTTTTTCAGACGCATTAAACCTATCTCTCGGGACTTCTCGCACGCACCATCTTGCCACCCAGAAAAACTTATACTCTGAGTTTAGTAGTACATTATACAGGAAGAGAAGAGGTGCACACACGCACTCGTCCTCTCACACACGCGTCTGTTTTTTCTCGAAAAGGAGGATGATGACCCCCGACCTCTGCATTTGGGAGTCACACACGCAAATTATTGAAATATATCGAGTGTAGTGCTTTGATGTGTCGCGTCAACTCGTACATCAACGAGAAGTTTGATTATCCTCTCCCTTGCGGACTTAACTGCACCTGCCTTTGGCTGTATGACAGGTTGGCCACACACCTGTCGGGCCCACCTGTCATACATGCAAAGGTAGGAGCGTCCCTCCCTCGCCCATGAGCGTGGTGGCTGGCAAGACTAGGAGAAGCTTTCGCTACACACTCTCCCTCCCGCACGCAGTGGACATGCAGCAGTTCAATCGGTGTCAGATGGCCAGAAGCGTACTGTAGTACTCCTCTAGTGCAGTAGTATTCCATCATTGTTCGACTTACCGAAGAGGCGAATAGCCAAGCGCAGCCCGGACGCTCGTGAGGCAGTTTCATGTGTAGGGTAGTCTAGGATAGCGTGTATCGTGCCTGTAAGCTTAAAATCGTTGGGGTCGGCTCCATGATGTGGCCGTCTCGAAGTTTAAAAAAATTAAAATAGTCTTCTGGGCCTACCCGAAAACTGCCGCGTGTACTGCCCGGCAAAAGCCCTGCCCTCAACTTTTAACTACGCGAAAATAGTTCGAGCTTGTTCGTTCTATATAAATACAGTACTTACTGTATGTTTATTCACCCATGGGGTTGTTCAATGAATGGAGGGGCGGGGAGCACAAGTGAACAATACTGTAGTACTACTAGTAGTAAGTAGGAGTCGTATAGTAGTCACCTTAAATAAAGAGTTTCTTTTCTTTAATGCCACATACACAAATTGAAACACTTGCTGTGGAGAGAAAAAAAGATAATCACTCCACTATATATGGACACAGGGGCCTGAGCGCTTGCTTTACTAGGGTTGCTATCTTCATTCTCTCATCCTCCCCAGATATAAACAAGACAGCGGTAGAGACATTTTCTCTCTGCTCACCGCTGGTCACAGATCCGGCCGATCCCTTCGGTCGGTTTGTGTAGAGGACTAAAAGGTGCATCGTTCACACGGTCATCGCCGCCGAGGGAGGAAACCCAACCTGCCGGAGGGGCCCGATCCTCTGCCCCTGCCGTTCTCTCCGACACATGGCCGGCTCGGGAGGTCCTCCGACCCTTCTTCCTCCCCATCGTATTGTCCGCAGATCCGACCTACCGCCGCTGACATCCCGACGACCCTCAGATATAAGTTCTTCGAAAGCGGCCTTGCTCTACCGCCCCAGCTCCCCACATGTCTGCATGTGCATCTTTTTCTACTCCCATCAGCTCTTCCAAAGCCACCTAAATTTTTAGTATTATTAGAGGTAAAGCTACTCCATGCATTCGAATCTAGGGCTTTGTTCAAACAACGAAGAAAGAGGGAAAGTTGTAGCATGAATCTAGGACTTGATTCAAATAGGAAATAATATGGTGAAAGTAGTAGAGACCGGGTACCCAACCGGTCTCTTGGTTGAAAAGGGAAATAATGGGAAAACACAGTACAAACTGGATAAGGAACATATCTATTATTGGTTGAAAAAAGGATAGAAAGTGGCGGCTGCTGGACAAGTCAACAGAGTATGTCCAGAATTAGATTTGCTGCCATCACATAGTAAAAGGTCTCCAGGATTAGATTTGCTGCCCTCACATAGTAAAAGGTCTCAGGATTAGATTTGCTGCCCTCACATAGTAAAAGGTCTCCAGGATTAGATTTGCTGCCCTCACATAGTAAAAGGTCTCCAGGATTAGATTTGCTGCCCTCACATAGTACAAGGTCTCCAGGATTAGATTTGTTACCCTCACATAGTACAATGGCACTCCTGATGTTTTCCCCGGTATGATAAGTTAGTTGCTCCTTTACGCTGCTGAGTGTCCTGGTGTCCCCACGGTCCCATGCCCTTAAACCAACTCTTTAGCTGCTGTTGATTTACTATGTCTGGTAAACAAGCAATGCCACCATTAAATTAATCCCATATTTGAGGAATCTCATTGTTGATCGTAATGCTTCTGGTAACATGAAGCATTGCTGACGTTTTAAAATTTCTACTGTCCTTGCATGATTGCCATGAACATAATTAAGATGCTTCTTTTCATTTTGTATATGTTTCATATATTCTTATTGACCAACAATTGTTTACTTTCTATCTTTTTATGCAGATAGGGATATCCATTTCACCTTGTTGCTATTGTGACCTTTTGGTGAACTGCACAAAAAACTTTTTTGGAATGAGTGTCTTGTGCAGTTCAACTAAAATGTCACGTGGGAAACATCTCTCAATTTTTGTGGAACTGCACAAAATGGTGATTGGAGTTTCCAAAATCTCCGTCAAGTTCTGCTGGTAATCTCGTGCAACATTTTATTAGCCTTTGCAAGAAGGAGTTGTCACTGTCACCACAATGGCACTTTATTTTAGTGGAACTGCACAAAAGGATAAGAAAATTATAGTTGCACCTTACATGAGCCGGACAGCCAACCTTAATGTTCCTCAATTTTAGTGCAACTACTAAAGAAGAACTTGGCAGCTCACAAGAGCAAGTACTTCTTGCTAGATGAATGATGCAATCTTTGCTTCATTTCAGGTGAACTGCAAAAAAAGGCGCATGAATTGAATCATGCAACTCCATGCAGACCTCATCCAAGTAGAGCTGGAGGTTGAGTTCAAGGAGGCCGCTATTAAAGCGAAATCATGCTCTCTTGTCTCCTTGTTTGTGCTGTGCAAACAGGAATACTCAAGTACAGATGTTGTGATGGTCAAGAGCATTCGTCAAGTTCTTCGATTGTATGACATGGCTAGCCAAGATGGATTTAATCCCGATATTCACTTTATCAAAAGGCTCTAATGGGTTGGTTCTGAATCTTGCAAGCTGGGAATTAGTGAGATGTGTAGGCATCTTTGTTATACTTATTATTTGAATCTTGCAAGCTGGGAATCAATGAGATGTGTAGGCATCTTTGTTGTACTTATTATTTGGATCTTATTTGTTGGTTCTGAATCTTGCAAGCTGGGAAACACAGCATGATGATGCAGAGGACAACAACCATAACAAACCGTTCAAACTTGGTAGTATTATCTTTGTGAAAGTGCGACAAATGTGCTGATCGTGTGCGTCCTGAGAATAATAATTCTAATTGTTGTGCATGTTGATCATGTGGCACTGACAGAACGAGTGAATGCATTGCTTGTTTTAAGTATAAATTTATATTAAAGCTAATTAAATTTAAGTAAGGTGACCACTAACTCATGTTATTACAGTACCAATACAGACCCGCTCGTGAACCGACGTGTGGCCGAGGGTGCATCTTCTGCCGGGCGTGCAGCGAACGAGGGAGGGGTAGTAACTGTTGTCGCTGAAGGAAATATGCCCTAGAGGAAATAATAAAGCTATCATTTATTTCCTTATATCATGATAAATGTTTATTATTCATGCTAGAATTGTATTAACTGGAAACATAATACATGTGTGAATACATAGACAAACAGAGTGTCACTAGTATGCCTCTACTTGACTAGCTCGTTGATCAAAAATGGTTATGTTTCCTAACCATAGACATGAGTTTTCATTTGATTAACGGGATCACATCATTAGGAGAATGATGTGATTGACTTGACCCATTCCATTAGCATAGCACTTGATCGTTTAGTTTGTTGCTATTGCTTTCTTCATGACTTATACATGTTCCTATGACTATGAGATTATGCAACTCCCATTTACCGGAGGAACACCATGTGTGCCACCAAACGTCACAACGTAACTGGGTGATTATAAAGGTGCTCTATAGGTGTCTCCGAAGGTACTTGTTGGGTTGGCGTATTTTGAGATTAGGATTTGTCACTCCGATTGTCGGAGAGGTATCTCTGGGCCCTCTCGGTAATGCACATCACTTAAGCCTTGCAAGCATTGCAACTAATGAGTTAGTTGCAGGATGATGTATTACGGAACGAGTAAAGAGACTTGCCGGTAACGATATTGAACTAGGTATTGAGATACCGACAATCGAATCTCGGGCAAGTAACATACCGATGACAAAGGGAACAACGTATGTTGTTATGCGGTCTGACCGATAAAGATCTTCATAGAATATGTGGGAGCCAATATGAGCATCCAGGTTCCGCTATTGGTTATTGACCGGAGACGTGTCTCGGTCATGTCTACATTGTTCTCGAACCCGTAGGGTCCGCACGCCTAAGGTTTCGATGACAGTTATATTATGAGTTCATGAGTTTTTATGTACCGAAGGAGTTTGGAGTCCCGGATGAGATCGGGGACATGACGAGGAGTCTCGAAATGGTCGAGACGTAAAGATCGATATATTGGACGACAATATTCGGACATCGGAAAGGTTCTGAGTGATTTGGGTATTTTTCGAAGTACCGGAGAGTTACGGCAATATGTATTGGGCCTTATTGGGCCATAAGGGAAAGAAGGAAAAGGGCCTCAAGGGTGGCCACACCCCTCCCCTTGGTCTGGTCCGAATTGGACTAGGGAAGGGGGCGCCCCTTCCTTCCTTCTCCTTTTCCCTTCCTCTTTTCATATTCCATATGGGAGGTGGAATCCTACTAGGACTAGGGAGTCCTAGTAGGACTCCACACTTGGTGCGCCCCCTCCTAGGGCCGGCCTCCTCCTCCCTTGCTCCTTTATATACGGGTGCAGGGGGGCACCCCAAAGACACAAAATTGATCATTGATCTCTTAGCCGTGTGCGGTGCCCCCTTCCACCATAATCCTTGATAATATTGTAGCGGTGCTTAGGCAAAGCTCTGCGACAGTAGAACATCAAGATCGTTACCACGCCGTCGTGCTGACGGAACTCTTCCCCGACATTCTGCTGGATCAGAGTCCGGGGATCGTCATTGAGCTGAACGTGTGCTAGAACTCGGAGGTGCCGTAGTTTCGGTGCTTGATCGGTCGAGCCGTAAAAACGTACGACTACATCAACCGCATTGTGCTAACGTTTCCACTTTCGGTCTACGAGGGTACGTAGACAACACTCTCCTCTCTCGTTGCTATGCATCACCATGATCTTGCGTGTGCGTAGGAAAATTTTGAAATTACTACGTTCCCCAACAGTGGCATCCAAGCCTAGGTTTTATGCGTTGATGTTATGCACGAGTAGAACACAAGTGAGTTGTGGGCGATATAAGTCATACTGCTTACTAGCATGTCATACTTTGGTTCGGCGGTATTGTTGGATGAAGCGGCCTGGACCGACATTACGCGTACGCTTACGCGAGACTGGTTCTACCGACGTGCTTTGCACACAGGTGGCTGGTGGGTGTCAGTTTCTCCAACTTTAGTTGAACCAAGTGTGGCTACGCCCGATCCTTGTGAAGGTTAAAACAACACCAACTTGACAAACTATCATTGTGGTTTTGATGCGTAGGTAAGAACGGTTCTTGCTAAGCCTGTAGCAGCCACATAAAACTTGCAACAACAAAGTAGAGGACGTCTAACTTGTTTTTGCAGGGCATGTTGTGATGTGATATGGTCAAGACATGATGCTAAATTTTATTGTATGAGATGATCATGTTTTGTAACCGAGTTATCGGCAACTGGCAGGAGCCATATGGTTGTCGCTTTATTGTATGCAATGCAATCGCGCTGTAATGCTTTACTTTATCACTAAGCGGTAGCGATAGTCGTGGAAGCATAAGATTGGCGAGACGACAATGATGCTACGATGGAGATCAAGGTGTCACGCCGGTGACGATGGTGATCATGACGGTACTTCGGAGATGGAGATCACAAGTACAAGATGATGATGGCCATATCATATCACTTATATTGATTGCATATGATGTTTATCTTTTATGCATCTTATCTTGCTTTGATTGACGGTAGCATTATAAGATGATCCCTCACTAAAATTATCAAAGTATAAGTGTTCTCCCTGAGTATGCACCGTTGCGAAAGTTCTTCGTGCTGAGACACCACGTGATGATCGGGTGTGATAGGCTCTACTTTCAAATACAACGGGTGCAAAACAGTTGCACACGCGGAATACTCAGGTTAAACTTGACGAGCCTAGCATATAACAGATATGGCCTCGGAACACGGAGACCAAAAGGTCGAGTGTGAATCATATAGTAGATATGATCAACATAGTGATGTTCACCATTGAAACTACTCCATCTCACGTGATGATCTGACATGGTTTAGTTGATTTGGATCACGTGATCACTTAGAGGATTAGAGGGATGTCTATCTAAGTGGGAGTTCTTAAGTAATATGATTAATTGAACTTTAATTTATCATGAACTTAGTCCTGGTAGTATTAGCATATCTATGTTGTAGATCAATAGCTCGCGTTTAGCTCCCCTGTTTTATTTTTGATATGTTCCTAGAGAAAACTAAGTTGAAAGATGTTAGTAGCAATGATGCGGATTGGATCCATGATCTGAGGTTTATCGTCATTGCTGCATAGAAGAATTATGTCTTTGATGCACCGCTAGGTGACAAACCTATTGCAGGAGCAGATGCAGATGTTATGAACATTTGGCTAGCTCAATATGATGACTACTTGATAGTTTAGTGCACCATGCTTAAACGGCTTAGAATCGGGACTTCAAAGATGTTTTGAACATCATGGACCATATGAGATGTTCCAGGAGTTGAAGTTAGTATTTCAAGCAAATACCCGAGTTGAGAGATATGAAGTCTCCAACAAGTTCTATAGCTAAAAGATGGAGGAGAATAGCTCAAGCAGTGAGCATGTGCTCAGATTGTCTGGGTACTACAATCGCTTGAATCAAGTGGGAGTTAATCTTCCAGATAAAATAGTGATTGACAGGATTCTCTAGTCACCATCACCAAGTTAGTAGAACTTCGTGATGAACTATAATATGCAAGGGATAACGGAAACGATTCCAAGCTCTTCGTGATGCTGAAATCAACGAAGGTAGAAATCAAGAAAAGCATCAAGTGTTGATGGTAAACAAAACCACTAGTTTCAAGTATAGGAACAAAGGGAAGAAAGGGGAACTTCAAGAAGAACGGCAAGCAAGTTGCTGCTCAAGTGAAAAACCCAAGTCTGGACCTAAGCCTAAAACCGAGTGCTTCTACTACAAAGGGACTGGTCACTGGAAGTGGAACTACCCCAAGTAATTGGCGGATAAGAAGGATGGCAAAGTGAACATAGGTATATTTGATATACATGTTATTGATGTGTACTTTACTAGTGTTTATAGCAACCCCTCAGTATTTGATACTAGCTCAGTTGCTAAGAGTAGTAACTCGAAACGGGAGTTGCAGAATGAATAGAGACTAGTTAAGGGTAAAGTGACTATGTGTGTTGGAAGTGGTTCCAAGATTGATATGATCATCATCGCACACTCCCTATACTTTCGGGATTAGTGTTGAACCTAAATAAGTGTTATTTGGTGTTTGCATTGAGCATAAATATGATTGGATCATGTTTATTGCAATACAGTTATTCATGTAAGTTAGAGAATAATTGTTGTTCTGTTTACATGAATAAAACCTTCTATGGTCATACACCCAATGAAAATGGTTTGTTGGATCTCGATCGTGGTGATACACATATTCATAATATTGAAGCGAAAGATGCAAAGTTAATAATGACAGTGCAACTTATTTGTGGCACTGCCATTTAGGTCATATTGGTGTAAAGCGCATGAAGAAAATCCATGCTGATGGGTTTTTGGAATCACTTGATTATGAATCAGTTGATGCTTGCGAACCATGCCTCATGGGCAAGATGACTAAGACTCCGTTCTCCGGAACAATGGAGCGGGCAACAGATTTGTTGGAAATCATACATACTGATGTATGTGGTCCGATGAATATTGAGGCTCGTGGCAGGTATCATTATTTTCTGATCTTCACAGATGATTTGAGCAGATATGAGTATATCTACTTGATGAAACACAAGTCTGAAATATTTGAAAAGTTCAAAGAATTTCAGAGTGATGTGGAGAATCATCGTAACAAAAATAAAAGTTTCTACGATATGGTCGCAGAAGTAAAATATTTGAGTTACGAGTTTGGCCTTCAGTTAAAAAAATGTGAAATAGTTTCACTACTCACGCCACCTGGAACACCACAGTGTAATGGTGTGTCTGAACGTCATAACCGTACTTTATTAGATATAGTGCGATCTATGATTTCTCTTACCGATCTACCACTGTCATTTTGGGGTTATGCATTAGAGACAACTACATTCACGTTAAAAAGGGCACCATCTAAATCCGTTGAGACGACACCGTATGAACTGTGGTTTGGCGAGAAACCTAAGCTGTCGTTTCTTAAAGTTTGGGACTGCAATGCTTATGTGAAAAAAGTTTCAACATGATAAGCTCGAACCCAAATCGGAGAAGTAAATCTTCATAGGATACCCAAAAGAAAATGTTGGGTACACCTTCTATCACAGATCCGAAGGCAAGTTATTCATTGCTGAGAATGGATCCTTTCTAGAGAAGGAGTTTCTCTCGAAAGAAGTGAGTGGGAGGAAAGTAGAACTTGATGAGGTAACTGTACCTGCTCCCTTATTGGAAAGTAGTTCATCACAGAAATCTGTTCCTGTGACTACTACCCCGATTAGTGAGGAAGCTAATGATGATGATCATGTAACTTCAGATCAAGTTACTCCCGAACCTCGTAGGTAAACCAGAGTGAGATCCGCACTAGAGTGGTACGGTAATCCTGTTCTGGAGGTCATGTTACTTGACCATGACGAGCCTACGAACTATGAGGAAGCGATGATGAGCCCAGATTCCGCGAAATGGCTTGAGACCATGAAATCTGAGATGAGATCCATGTATGAGAACAAAGTATGGACTTTGATTGACTTGCCCAATGATCGGTGAGCCATTGAGATTAAATGGATCTTCAAGAAGAAGACGGACGCTGATAGTAGTGTTACTATCTACAAAGCTAGAATTGTCGCAAAAAGTTTTTCGACAAGTTCAAGGTGTTGACTACGATGAGAGTTTCTCACTCGTATTTATGCTTAAGTCTGTCCGAATCATGTTACCAATTGCCGCATTTTATGAAATCTGGCAAATGTATAAACAAAACTGCATTCCTTAATGGATTTATTAAAGAAGAGTTGTATATGATGCAATAGGAAGGTTTTGTCAATCCTAAAGGTACTAACAAAATATGCAAGCTCCAGCGATCCATCTATGGACTGGTGCAAGCATCTCGGAGTTGGAATATACGCTTTGATAAGTTGATCAAAGCATATAGTTTTATACAGACTTGCGGTGAAGCCTGTGTTTACAAGAAAGTGAGTGGGAGCACTACAACATTTCTGATAAGTATATGTGAAAGACATATTGTTGATCGGAGATAATGTAGAATTATTCTGCAAAGCATAAAGGAGTATTTGAAAGGAGTTTTTCAAAGAAAGACCTCGGTGAAGCTGCTTACATATTGAGCATCAAGATCTATAGAGATAGATCAAGATGCTTGATAAGTTTTTCAATGAGTACATACCTTGACAAGATTTTGAAGTAGTTCAAAATGGAACAGTCAAAGAAGAAGTTCTTGCTTGTGTTACAAGGTGTGAAGTTGAGTAAGACTTAAAACACGAGCACGACAGAAGATAGAGAGAGAATGAAAGTCATTCCCTATGCCTTAGCCATAGGTTCTATAAAGTATGCCATGCTGTGTACCAGACCTATTGTATACCCTGCCCTGAGTTTGGCAAGGGAGTACAATAGTGATCTAGGAGTAGATCATTGGACATTGGTCAAAATTATCCTTAGTGGAATAAGGATATGTTTCTCGATTATGGAGGTGACAAAAGGTTCATCATAAAGGGTTATGTCGATGCAAGTTTTGACACTGATCCAGATGACTCTAAGTCTCAATCTGGATACATATTGAAAGTGGGAGCAATTAGCTAGAATAGCCCCATGCAGAGCATTGTTGACATAGAAATTTGCAAAATACTTACGGATCTGAATGTGGTAGGCCCGTTGACTAAACTTCTCTCACAAGCAAAACATGATCACACCTCAGTACTCTTTGGGTGTTAATCACATAGCGATGTGAACTAGATTATTGACTCTAGTAAACCCTTTGGGTGTTGGTCACATGTCGATGTGAACTATGGGTGTTAATCACATGGTGATGTAAACTATTGATGTTAAATCACATGGCGATGTGAACTAGATTATTGACTCTAGTGCAAGTGGGAGACTGAAGGAAATATGCCCTAGAGGCAATAATAAAGCTATTATTTATTTCCTTATATCATGATAAATGTTTATTATTCATGCTAGAATTGTATTAACCGGAAACATAATACATGCGTGAATACATAGACAAACAGAGTGTCACTAGTATGCCTCTACTTGACTAGCTCATTGATCAAAAATGGTTATGTTTCCTGACCATAGACAAGAGTTGTCATTTGATTAACGGGATCACATCATTAGGAGAATGATGTGATTGACTTGACCCATTCCGTTAGCATAGCACTTGATCGTTTAGTTTGTTGCTATTGCTTTCTTCATGACTTATACATGTTCCTATGACTATGAGATTATGCAACTCCCATTTACCGGAGGAACACTTTGTGTGCCACCAAACGTCACAACGTAACTGGGTGATTATAAAGGTGCTCTATAGGTGTCTCCGAAGGTACTTGTTGGGTTGGCGTATTTCGAGATTAGGATTTGTCACTTCGATTGTCGAAGAGGTATCTCTGGGCCCTCTCGGTAATGCACATCACTTAAGCCTTGCAAGCATTGCAACTAATGAGTTAGTTGCAGGATGATGTATTAAGGAACGAGTAAAGAGACTTGCCGGTAACGAGATTGAACTAGGTATTGAGATACCGATGATCAAATCTCGGGCAAGTAACATACCGATGACAAAGGGAACAACGTATGTTGTTATGCGATCTGACCGATAAAGATCTTCGTAGAATATGTGGGAGCCAATATGAGCATCCAGGTTCCGCTATTGATTATTGACCGGAGACGTGTCTCGGTCATGTCTACATTGTTCTTGAACCCGTAGGGTTCGCACGCTTAAGATTTCGATGATAGTTATATTATGAGTTTATGAGTTTTTATGTACCGAAGGAGTTCAGAGTCCCGGATGAGATCGGGGACATGACGAGGAGTCTCAAAATGGTCGAGACGTAAAGATCGATATATTGGACGACTATATTCGGACATCGGAAAGGTTCCGAGTGATTCGGGTATTTTTCAGAGTACCGGAGAGTTACGGGAATACATATTGGGCCTTATTGGGCCATACGGGAAAGAAGGAAAAGGGCCTCAAGGGTGGCCGCACCCCTCCCCTTGGTCTGGTCCGAACTGGACTAGGGAAGGGGGCGCCCACTTCCTTCCTTGTCCTTTTCCCTTCCTCTTTTCCTATTCCATATGGGAGGTGGAATCCTACTAGGACTAGGGAGTCCTAGTAGGACTCCACACTTGGCGCGCACCCTCCTAGGGCCGGCCTCCTCCTCCCTTGCTCCTTTATATACGGGTGCAGGGGGGCACCCCAAAGACACAATAATTGATCATTGATCTCTTAGCCGTGTGCGGTGCCCCCTTCCACCATAATCCTCGATAATATTGTAGCGGTGCTTAGGCGAAGCCCTGCGACAGTAGAACATCAAGATCGTCACGACGCCATCGTGCTGACGGAACTCTTCCCCGACGTTCTGTTGGATCGGAGTCCGGAGATCGTCATCGAGCTAAACGTGTGCTAGAACTCGGAGGTGCCGTAGTTTTGGTGCTTGATCGGTCGGGCCGTGAAGACGTATGACTACATCAACCGCGGTGTGCTAACGCTTCCGCTTTCGGTCTACGAGGGTACGTAGACAACAGTCTCCTCTCTCATTGCTATGCATCACCATGATCTTGCGTGTGTGTAGGAAAATTTTGAGATTACTACGTTCCCCAACAGTCGCCTATACACACTCAACTTACTGTTGAATCCAGTTCCCCAAGAGCTGAAAAATGAACTGCCGTCGCCGCCTTCACACTCGTTCACTCGAAGAGACTCCAATGGCGATCCGAGGGGTGAGCCTGCTAGATATGGACTTCAGCAAGGAGTTCCCCTTTGAGTTCGCCGTTCAGTCCTATGGCTGCACCAATTTGAATGTGATGTACACCAACGATACGGACTCGGTGAAGCTCTGCCTCGCCTCAGTCCTATGGCTGCACCAGGTTCTAGAGCATTCGCCCATTTCATCGGCAGCGCCGACTGCACCTTCGCTACGGTGGAGAGAAGGAAGAACGCGACGATTCGGCCATCTGGTGCAACAAGCTTGTCGACATCTAGAAGCAATACAAGATCATCAGCAACGGGCAGGAGAAGGACTCCGTGGTTGACCTTGCTGAGACCATCATCGACCCCTGATACACCCACATGAAAGAAGACGACCTGAACACATGGGAGGTACCTCTGAATCTAGCCTACATAACCTACGCGGCCAAGGACGCATAAGCATGCTACGACATGTATAGGCAGATCTTGGACATGAGGGCGTGTCTGCTTCCCGTAACCGACGAGTACATGGATAGCCGCATCGTCATGATCAAGCGTGCGAGGAAGGTCTAGATGTTGTACTTTATCTGTTTATAAGCACCTTTATCATGTGAGTGTTTCATGCATTAGCCTATATGTCGTAATTATCTGTTTTGTCCGAAATATTTCGTTTAAGAACCCATTAACCTGATTGCTTTTTTTAGTGGCTATTTGCTTATGTATGTAAACTAGTTCACTTGTCCGTAAAAACAACTAGTTCACTCGGCTGCCGTGCTTTGAATCTCCTTCCTCCCAACATATTCCCCTCCTCAGGTGGACCCGGCAGGTCTCTAAATTTTCTCCCACTTTCTTTTTCGATGTAAACTGAGTTTTCTCCTAGTACTTTCCCCTAGAACCAACTCAACTGTCCCATGTCTAGCCTAAAAAACAAAAATACCCCACGTACTATTAACTCATCAAATTAAAATGATATTTTATTTCGTAAGTTGAAATTTCTTACAAAATAATAATAACAATAATTGTTTATATATAACTTGGCAAGTTAACTCCTAGTGATTGCGTACATAAGCTTGCAAAGATTTTACTGACGTGCAGTCATGTGTTTATGTTTTTATAACATTTCTCCGTCTAGCCCAACATGATATTATCACCCAGCCCAGCAAGTCTACGGATTTTGAGAAAAATGCAAATGGGATTTAAACAGGCTGCATAGATGCTAAATCATTGTTTCACCCAGCCCATCAAATGGACTAAAAAAACAAATGGACTGGCTGACATGTGGGCCAGTAGGTCGAAGACTAAGAAGGCGTTGGATTTACATACAACGGTCAACATTCTTCTTCAATCTCTCGTCTTCTTCCCCCAGCGCTGTCGGAACCGCCATAGTGGGTGGCTGACTTGTGGGCCTACTAAGTTGACGAGGACGGAGGGCTTTGTCAACTTAGTCAATATGAACGATTCTAGCTCCAGTGACCGTACGATGTCCATCCAACGGCCATAGTGCTTCTTCAACCTATGGTCTTCTTGCTCCAGCCGCCCAAAGTAGCGCCGATCGTGCCGCGTGCTCCTGCCTCTCGTGGTCGGTTGTGATGCCGTGGAGGCCTCACCGCCCCCTACTACTCCCACCGCTGGCCCAGGGTATCCCTCTACTCACCCACACCCCCTGTTATTCTGCGACGACGGCAGCCTCACGCTGCAGCCGAACTAGTGAACCCTCGTACTCCTCTCCGCTTGGGCATCCACTACCACGTCTTCCCTGGCTCCGTGTTGTCCCCTTCCTAGGCCTCACTGTCGTCCACCGCCTTGGTGCTCTCGGCGCGGCGTGGTCAATGTGGTCAATGACCGACTTCCATCGGAAGAGTACTGTACGTGGAGAGGCTGACAGCTGGGTCCACGGTCACAGCCTAGTTTTTTTGTGATTTGCCAAGTAAGTCGCTTTGTCAGGCCTGTTGGGCTGCTAATCTTTCAAGACGAGGAGAGCTTCATTCGGTTGGCCGAGAAAATGGCCCATCAGTAATGAGAAATGGGCTGTACATTTTTAAAACACATCAAACCGGCAATTAGTTTCAAATATCTTTTTTTTTCATTTCGAGATTTTAAATTACATTAATTTTTATGCCTGGAGAATTTGTTGGATTTTATATTGATATACATTTATTTTTAAAATCAGTTTGAATGTGAGTCGAAATTTCGGGATTAAAAACAGTTCGGACCGCACTGAAATATGCAAAATTTCATATAATTTTTTAACCATGGCCACAATATGGGCTGCAATGCTAACAAAAAGAATATGGGCTCCAAAAAAACCTTAAGAATTAGCAAATGGGCTGTAAATTATTAGAAATAATGGCAGATGGGCTATATGCTGTTTTCCATAGATTTGAGGCTTTCCTAAAAAAAGGTTGATGCACAAGCAATGACTGTTGGATGTCCATCGAACGGCCATCATGCTTCTTCAATCTCTACTCTTCCTGCTCCAACCGCTCAACCAAGCGCCGGCGGGACTGCCTGCTCCCTCCTCCCCGCGGCCGGCTGTGCTGCCGCGCAGGCCTCACCGCCCCACCGTACTCCCATCGCTGGCCTAGCCATCCCTCTACTCACCCACACCTGCTGTTATTCTCCGGCAACGGCAGACGAACCAGTAAACCCTCGTACAGTCGTACTCCTCTCTGCGTGGGAAACAACTGCCGAGTCTTCCCTGCGTCCGTGTCGTTCCCTTCCTAGGCCTCGCTGTCGTCCACCGCCCCGGTGCTCTTGGCGCGGCCTGGTCAACATGGTCAATGACCGACATGCATCTAAAGTGGACTGTATGTGGAGAGGCCGACAGCTGGGTCCATGGTCGCATGCAAGGAAATGCCTCCTTATTACGCGCAAAATAATGATTCCTCCACCTGACATCAGGGACCCATCGAAAGGGCCTCTGTATTTCGCGAAAAAAATGTTACCGCCACTGACAGCTTGGACCCACCAGCTATATCTTCGCACGCAAGGAAGTGCCTCCTTATTACGCACAAAAAAATGAATACTCCCCCTGTTAGCTGGGACCCAGTATAGTGGCAGGCTGACTTGTGGGCCTACTAAGTTGACGGGGACGGAGGGCTTTGTCAACTTAGTCAATATGCACGATTCTAGCTCTAGTGACCGTACGATGTCCATCCAATGGCCGTAGTGCTTCTTCAACGTCTGGTCTTCTTGCTCCTGCCGCCCAAACCAGCACCGGTCGTGCCTCGTGCTCCTGCCTCCCGTGGCCGGCTGCGATGTGGCGAAGGCCTCACCGCCCCTACTACTCCCACCACTGGCCAGGCCATCCCTCTACTCACCCACACCCCCTGTTATTCTGCAGCGACGACAGCCTCACACCGCAGCGAACCAGTGAACCCTCGTACTCCTCTACGCGTGGGCATCCACTGCCGCGTCTTCCCCGGCTCCGCGTCGTCCCCTTCCTAGGCCCTGTCGTCGTCCACCGCCCTGGTGCTCTCGGCACGGCGTGGTCAACATGGTCAAGGAACGGCTTCCATCGGACGTGGACTGTACGTGGAGAGGCTGACAACTGGGTCCACGGCTGCAGCAAGGAAGTGCCTCCTTATTACGTGCAAAATAATTATTCCTCCACCTGACAGCGGGGACCCACCGGACGGGCCACCGTATTTCGTGAAAAAAAACGTTTGCCCCTGACTGCTGGGACCCACCAGCTATATCTTCGCACGCAAGGAAGTGCGTCCAGGCAAAAAAACGATTCCCCCCTGACTGCTGGGACCCACCAGCTACATCTTCGCAGGCAAGGAAGTGCCTGACAGTTAGGACCCACCTGGTTTAAGCGTACGTAGCATTGTCATTCTGGTCGCGAACATGTACGTACATATATACTGGTGGATGTAGAGGCGCACACGTGTCGTAGTAGAGGCGCGTACGTGTCGTAGTAGAGGCGCGCACATAGCATGTACACGTACGTACAACGGCCAGGGTGCAAGAAAGAAAATACGGCCACATATGTGTACATACGGGCGGGGTCTCGAATGCCTACTCGCGCATACGTACGGCCAGGGCATGTGTACATGGCTGGGTCAGAACGAAGAAACAATGTGTAGCGACCAGATCTCAAACAGTCTGATCTCTGTGCTTCGATGTCATCCCTGGATCAGTAATGCTGACACCACACAGTACTCGGAGGATTTATAACAGAGTAGCAATCACACACTTATTACATCGAGTGTCTCAAAGGAGAACTTATTACAATAAATATGGCTTAAGGCCATCTAATAACGATAACAACGGAAGGCTTGGAAGATAAGTGAGTCCATCAACTCCAACGGCATCACTGAGTATAGAACCACGACCTAAAACTCCTTAATCATCGTCTGAAAAGTCTGCAACATTAACGTTGGAGCCCAAAAACGGGCCAGCACATGGAATATGCTGGCAAGGTAACACATAGAGAGTAATGGAATGAAACAGCTATACTATATGCATATTTGGCTGGTGGAAAGCTCTATGGTTACAGTTTTGCGTAAAGCAAATTTTTCCCTACTGCAAAGGAATAAAATTTATTTAACCATCATGGTAGTTGTTAAACATTGAGAATGGTTGACAGCATTCTCAATCCCAATTAAGTAACATCATTAAAACCCAACAATATTAATTAAAGTAACATGATGAGATTCACATGATAATCCAAGTACTAGATACTCAAGATGTCCATAACCGGGGACACGGCTAATCATGATTAGTTTGTTACACTCTGCAGAGGTTTGCACACTTTTCCCCACAAGACTCGATTGCCTCCGTTTGGTTTCTCGCACTACAGGGTGTTTGAGAAGACGGATGACCGACACATAGTCTTTCAGAAGCGCTGGCACCTTACGATCGGGTAGACCGTACCACCTACATCCCCTACATCTGCTAGTCTACCACTGTAAGAGTTCGCACAACTTAGTCAACTATGCTAGAGCCCATAATAGCTTGTGGCTGCACACGGAAGTTCCTAGTATGAATAGTCTTATGATCCCTTTGAGCCTGGGTGGCGGTCCAAAAGAAAACAGGCAAGTCCTGGAATACCCAGGTGCCTCAATCCACCCAGATGTGTGTTTAAGTTGCCACCTTAGATAAACCATTAATTAAGAAACTCACATCTGTCATGGATTTCACTCACCCAATCGACGTCTACTAGCATAGCATGGCATTATAAGAAAACTTAGAAGTAACTCCCAAAGGTTTGATAATAAACAGGTAATAGGTACTACCTCATCTACTTCCCATCCCACCATTTAATTAGATCCTAATCACACAATGTGTGAGGATTGATCTAATGCAATAAAACTTGGTAGTAGAAAAGGTATGATCAAAGTGTTACTTGCCTTGTTGATGATCCGCGAAACCTAACGATTCGAAGTAACAGGCGGCGCACTCCGGGTATTCTATCGTAGACAAACAAACAAGCATACAATAAGTACTCATCTAATGCACAGGTAAAACTCAAATAAGAGAATCTAACCATAAGGTTCAACTTAAGAACTCCGGTTGGCAAAAAGAATCAAATCGAACAAAGCAAGGAAAGTCAAACAGCGAAAGAAAAAAACTTTGTTCTAGTAATCTGGATCTAGGGCAATTTTTACAGTAGCAAAATCTTGTTTAAGTTGGTTAAACGGATAAAGGGTTTCGAGACGAAACTCTAGGCGCTTGAATCACCTGATTCCGATAAACGAGCGAAAAGATAAACTAAAACGAAAATCGGATCAGGAATCACGATCAGAAAAATCGTGGATTTAATCCGAGAAAAAGAAAACTGACGAACAGTTAATCGAACGGACGTTCGTTAACAGAAACTAACCGGTGAACACGTTCGCTAAAACGAATGGATCGGTGAACGTTCACTAATTAAATAAACCAGAGAAAAAAATAAACCGATCTAGGGCTTCGAGAAAAAATAAACCGAACGGCGAATGGCGGCGGCTATACCTCCGGCGAGATACTCCGACGGGCGGGGCGGGGCTCCGGAGGGTCGGCGGGGTGCAGTGCGGCG
>NC_041390.1:217155407-217291179 GCF_002162155.2 Triticum dicoccoides | reverse complement strand
TAAGGAGGGGGGTGTGCTGCCTTGGGGAAGGGGGCACAGCGGGGCGGCTCCGAGCCGGACTCGGGCGGCGGCGGCGGCTCCAGTCTCCTGGAGGGAGACGGCAGGCGGCGGGGTGGGCCGTCGGCTGGGCCTTGGCCCAGTCGGCGTGCGACGCGTTTTTTTATTTCGCTCGGAAGAGAAAAAAAAATACTAAACGGACTCCAAAAATTCTGAAATATATTTTCACGGGCTTCTAAAATCAAGCCTCACAAGGTGAACATTTATTTGGGACCTAAATGCAAATTTGAAAAACGCACATTTTTCCTAAATTCAAATAAAACACCGAAAAACTCTGGAATAAAAAATCTTATTTGATTTTATTATTACATCCTCAATATTTCTTTATTTTGGGAAAGTCATTTTATTCCCTCTCTCATATTTTTGTAATAGAAATAATTGATGATAAAATAAATAAAATCAAATGATCCTATTCTCAAAATTTGAGAAAACTCAAATATGAAAATAACGAAATCCCCAACTCTCTCCGTGGGTCATTGAGTTGTGTAGAATTTCTAGGATCAACCAAAATGCAAATAAAATTTGATATGCATTGATGATCTAATGTATAACATTCCAAATTGAGAATTTGGGATGTTACACAACATCGTCGTCGTGTTCATGGGGAGGCAACGGAATGCGTCGTGTTCATGGGGAGGCAAAGGAATGCGTCGTGTTCATCGGGAGGCAACGGAATGCGTGGGAGCCAACCGGCTGGGTCGGAACGGAATGCATGGTAGTGTTCATCGGGAGGGCTTGGATGGAACAGGCTATGGAAACAAGGCCTAGCATACCGCAAAACGAAGGAAACGGACCTCCTACATTCGGAACGGGGTCCTGTTGATCGGGAGGGGTGTGGCGTACCGCAGAACGGACGAAACATACCTCCTACGGTCGAAACGGGGGTCCTGTTGACCAGGAGGGGTGTGGCGTACCGCAAAACGGACGAAACAGACCTCCTACGGTCGAAACGAGGGTCTTGTTCATCGGGAGGGGTGTGGCGTACCACAAAACGAGACTCCACAGGATACTGTTCATCTCCACCGTCGACCTCCTCCAGCCTCCATGAGCTCCTGTTCATCCAGCCTCCACCGTGCGCTACTCCACCGGCTACTGTTCAACCACCCCTCCACGGGCACCCCTCCACCGTCTACTGTTCATCCAGCCCTCCACACCACGGGGTCCTGTTCAACCACCCCTCCACGGGCACCCCTCCACCGTCTACCATTCATCCAGCCCTCCACCACACCACGGGGTCCTGTTCATCCAGAGGCAACGCCACCGCTAACTGTTCATCCAAACCCCCCGCAACGCTCACTGTTCATCCCAGAGGCAGCATCGATTAGCTTCAGTTAGCAGCAGTAGCGAATGAATCGCTCGATCGGGTTCAGTTAACAGCCATCGGTCGATCGCTCCGGTTCAGTAACACGTAGCCTGCAGTGCAATTGCTCGGGTTCAGTTAGAGGCCAACACCTCGCTCGGGTTCAGTTAGAGCCAATGCCTCGCACACACGCGTGTACGTGTACGAGAGAAATGCGCATCGCTCGGCCCCTGACCTCCCACCGTAACCGGGAACTCCCCAAAATTTTCCTACCCCTCGCTTCTACCACGGTTTTTTCCATCATGGACGGCCCAAAGAATGTCATGCAGCTGCGTCTCCGGCCTGCCCAGGACGAAAACCCCATTTTCTGTCATGATTTTTTGTCATACAAGTAGGAGCCCAGCACATCTATGATGATACTGGGTTTTGTCACAATTATCATCATATAAGTGTCATATGTATGACAGAATTTTTTTTCGTTCGGCCCAAAATGTCACGGATGTGTCTTTTTTGTAGTGTCTTTTGCCGTTCTAAGCAAATTTGGATGTGGCATCTCTAATTTTCAAAAATAAACTTCTCTTTTGTGTGTTTGTTTCGCTCACGGGGCGGTGAGGGGTGGCTAATATTTTCCATGCTAGATGTGTTATTCTCAAGATGAGTGATTATTCACTTGTCATCGCACGAGAGTAAGGCAAAGGTATTAGGGATGCCCAGTCCTAAAATGCAAAAAAATGAATTTACTTTATGTTGTCAAATAATAAATTCCTTGGAAAGTGTTGGTATGGAGGGCACCCGTGGATACGGTTAGCCATGGAAAGTGAAAGTATGGTGGAAAAAGGAATAAACTTTATTTTCTATTTGGGAACCGCCTATGATATATCTAAGCATGAAAAGTATTGGGAACTCTATGTCGTTTTCGTTGGTGGGATGGATACACCTCCCAAAATGTTTTTATCTCTAAGTTTTTCGCTTTGAGCTCTGGCACCTCTACAAATCCCTACTTCCCTTTGCGAAGGGCCTATCTTTTACTTTATGCAATTTTTATTTTGAATTTGAGTCTCCATCTTCTCTTACAAAAGCATCAACTAGGAGGCAATATGACCGTACTTGAGTATTGGACATAGCTAATATGTGAGTGTGTTTCATGAATGGATCAATGGTTGAGCATGATGGGCTAGGGATAGCTTATTTTAGCGCTGATATTTTGAAAGACATGGTTGCTTGTTGATATGCTTGAGTATTTAAATTATAATGTCAAAACTAGACTATTACATTGAACAATATAAAAGTCCAAATGTCCATGCTATAAAGACAGAAATATGATATGACATGTTAGGCAGCATTCCACATCAAAAATTCTGTTTTTATCACTTCCCTACTCGAGGACGAGTAGGAGTTAAGCTTGGGGATGCTGATAGGTCTCCAACGTATCTATAATTTTTGATTGTTCCATGCTGTTATATTATCAATCTTGGATGTTTCATAATCATTTTATATCATTTTTTGGTACTAACCTATTGACATAGTGCCAAGTGCCAATTACTGTTGTTCCATGTTTTTTACATCGCATAAAATCAATATCAAACGGAGTCCAAATCCCACAAAACTTGACGGAGAATTTTTATGGGCCAGAAGGAACACAACGGGCCCTGGCTGCGCCTGGGGGTGCCCCGAGGGAGGCACAACCCACCAAGGCGCGCCAGGAGGCCCAGGCGCGCCCTGGTGGGTTGTGCCCACCTCGGGTGCCCCTGAACCGCCTCTTTGCTCTATAAATACCCCAATATTCCAGAAACCCTAGGGGAGTCAATCAAATATTGATCCAGCCACCGCACAGTCCACAACCACCAGATCCAATCTAGACACCATTTCGGATGGGGTTCACCACCTCCATTGGTGCCTCTCCGTTGATGCATGAGTAGTTCTTTATAGACCTTCGGGTCCGTAGTTAGTAGCTAGATGGCTTCATCTCTCTATTGATTCTCAATACAATGGTCTCTTGGAGATCCATATGATGTAAATCTTTTTGTGGTGTGTTTGTTGGGATCGATGAACTTTGAGTTTATGATCAGATCTATGTTTTTATATCCACGAAAGTATTTGAGTTACTTCGATCTCTTTTATGCATGATCTCTTATAGCCTCGTATTTCTTCTCCGATATTTGGGTTTTGTTTGTCCAACTTGATCTATTTACCTTGCAATGAGAAGAGGTGCTTTCTAGTGGGTTCGATCTTATGGTGCTTGATCCCAGTGACAGAAAGGGAACCGACACGTATGTATCATTGCTACTAAGGATAAAACGATGGGGTCTATCTCTACATAGATAGATCTTGTCTACATCATGTCATCGTTCTTATTGCATTACTCCATTTTTCCATGAACTTAATACACTAGATGCATGCTGGATAGCGGTCGATGTGTGGAGTAATAGTAGTAGATGCAGGCAGAGTCGGTCTACTAATCTTGGATGTGATGCCTATATAATGATCATTGCCTGGATATCGTCATGATTATTTGCTGTCAATTGCCCAACGGTAATTTTCCCACACACCACTTTGCTATTTTTCTCGAGAGAAGCCACTAGTGAAACCTACGGCCCCCGGGTCTCTTTCTCATATTATTTGCCTTTGCGATCTACTTTTATTTGCATTTATTTTCAGATCTATTAATCCAAAAATCCAAAAATACTTTGCATCACTTTATATTATTTGCGATCTATTTATCCAATCTATTACAACTTTTCCCGTCATGCACCAATTTCTGGCACCGTTACCTGAAAGGGATTGACAACCCCTTTAAAACGTCGGGTTGCGAGGATTTGTTATCTGTGTGCAGGGGATGTTTACCTTGTGTTGCTTGGTTCTCCTACTGGTTCGATAACCTTGGTTTCATATCTGAGGGAAATACCTACCGCCGCTGTGCTTCATCATCCCTTCCTCTTTGGGGAAATACCGGCGTAGCTTCAAGCGACATCAAAAGGAATTTCTGGCGCCATTGCCGGGGAGGATCTTCAACATATACCAGGTTCCTAATCACAAATCCCATCTCCTTGCAATTTACATTATTTGCCATTTGCCTCTCGTTTTCCTCTCCCCCACTTCACAAAAATTTACCGTTTTATTCACCCTTTTTTCCGTTCGCCGTTTTCTTATCAGATCTATCCTTTGCTTGCAATCATGAATGATTTCGATATGGCACCAACAGATGATGGCCTAACTCCTAAGATTGGACGTACATGCAATCTGGATGCTAAATTTTTTATCTTGGGGCAAGGGAATGTTATGGGAAAAAATGCATCCAAGATTTTTTTCAATTGTGTTTGGAAGCTAAGTCTTGATGATGCCCCTATACTTAAAACTACTAGATCTTATGCGGATGCTATTTCAGCACTAGTTCTGAAACTTGAAAGTAAATTTATTCGTACCCATCCTACTTTGCAAAGATTGTTTTTGAGCTTCCTGTTATAAAGAATCTTAGGGCTAAAAAGTTAGCCACTCTCGTCCTTATGAATGAGTTTGACTACATAATATGGGAAGCCAGTGAAATTTTTGATTTTTATGGTATGAATCGTGAAAAACCTGTGATAAATGAAATTCTTTACAATAGTGACTATGCTTTAAGACATTTGCTTGGGTATAATAAAAACTTTGATGAGAATCTTAAAAAGGAAGTCCCCGTTTTAGATATAATACAACAAGTTTTCAATAATGTTAATCAACATTGCTCTTGGATTGTTGCGGGGAATCAAAGAGGTTATGATGAACACCAACTTAGGAATGCTAAGGTTTATATGGATAATATGTTTTATGTTGTGTTTACAAACCCCATGATGAAAACACCTCTAAGAAGGTTAAGGACAAAGACGACAAAACTTAGACCCTTGCTTTATGCCTAGCTAAGGGCATAAAACTATAGCGCATGTTGGGAGGCAACCCAATGAATAAAACTTATTTTTGCTTTTTTTTCTGTTTATGAGTGTTAGAATAATTATGCTACTGTTATGATTGTGTTTTTATGTTTTAATTAGTGTTTGTGCCAAGTAAGGCCTTTAGGTTCTTCATGGGTGTTAGTTGTTTGATCTTGCTGAAAAAATAGAAACTTTTGCGCTCACAAAAATATTTATCATTTTTTCAGAGAGCAATAAAATACCCATTCCACTTGCATAGGTCAATATACAAACTTCTCAAGTCTTCCAAAATTTTCAGAATTTTTGGAGTAACGGAATTATTCGAAATAGTGAGATTGCTACAGACTGTTCTTTTTTGACAGAATCTGTATTCTTTGTGTTGTGTGCTTATTTTGATGGCTCTATGGTTTTCTTTATAAGTTTTTGCCATAGAAAAGTTGGAAAACAGTAGATATAATACAAGAAAAAAATATTAATTGGTTTGATACAACACTTATAGTAGTGATTTAATATTCTTATACTAATGGATCTCACGAAGGTTTTGTTGAGTTTTGTGTGATTGCAGTTTTCATGTTTTGGGTTATCTTACGATGGATGAAGGAATAAGGAGTAGAAGAGCCTAAGCTTGGGGATGCCCCGGCATACCAAGCTATTATCCAAAAATGAGCAACCAACTAAGCTTGGGGATGCCCCCGAGTGGCATCCCCTCTTTTTTCTAACGACCATCGGTATTTTACTCAAAGCTATATTTTTATTCGTCACATACTTTGTGTTTTGCTTGGAGCGTCTTGTATGATATGAGTCTTTGCTTGTTTTATTTTGTGTTTTAAGTCTTGATCCCTTGCTGGACACACCTATTTGAGAGAGCCAAATTTATGTTATGCCTTGTTAGATTTGCTCTCTATGCTTCACTTAAATTTTTATGAGCTGTGGACTTGCTCTAGTGATTCAGTTATATCTTTTTGAGCACGATGAGCTTTAGTATTTTTGAAGAAGTGCTCTCTTGCTTCACTTAGATTTATCTGAGAGTTAGTAAAATTTTCAAGAAATTCTCTCTTGCTTCACTTAAATTAATTTGAGAGAAAGAAATATTATGCTCATGATCTTCACTTATATTTGTTTGAGCTTGTCAAAAGCAACACATGAAAATTAGTCCCAAAGTGATAGATATCCAAGAAGGATATAATAAGAACTTTCATGAAGATCATTGGACAAAAAAAACTTGATTCTTAGTAATAGTTTTGAGATATGATGATGTGATATGTGAGTCATCTTGATGAGTAATTATGCTTTAGTAAGAATATTGGTGTTAAGGTTTGTGATTCCCTATGCAAGCACGAAAGTCAACAGTTATGCAATGAAATTATATCCTACTTATGGTGCATTATTCGGTGTTAGTTATGCTTAATGCTCGCTTATGAGATTATTCATTTCTTGGTTGGTCGCTTCTCAATCTTTTGCTAGCCTTCATTTTGCACTAAGTATGATCACTACTTGTGCATCCAAAAACCTTTGAACCAGTTTTGCCACATGAGTCCACTATATCTACCTATATGTGGTATTCTTTTGCCGTTCTAAGCAAATTTAGTTGTGCCATCTCTAATTTTCAAAAATAAACTTCTCTTTTGTGTGTTTGTTTCGCTCGCGGAGTGGTGAGGGGTGGCTAATATTTTCCATGCTAGATGTGTTATTCTCAAGATGAGTGTTTATTCACTTGTCATTGCACGAGAGTAAGGGAAAGGTATTAGGGATGCCCAGTCCCGAAATGCAGAAAAATGAATTTATTCACTACTGCAGGATGCTGCTAACGCGACACTACGATCAGAGACCCTTCGAGAAACTGTGTGCGATGCAATAATCGCAAACGGTGCTGTATGAAAACCGTTAGAAATTATGCAAAATGTTTGCGATGAATGATACATCAAACACGGTTCATATTATAGTTGCATTTGTGATGAGGGGCATACGGTTGATCTGTATGAACTGTTTGCGATGAGATAGAACAACAGAAACAGGCAGCCAGATCAAGGTGTGTGCGATATACGGCATACGGTTCACTCTGATGAATCGTTTGTGATGAGTGAGGTGAACACAAATGATTCGGTGTAACAAGATGTGTGTGATACCCGACAAACAGGTCGGTAATCAGAATTGTGTGCGATCATTATAGACAGCCCATACGGTCTTTTTTTGTGAATTGTGTGCTCATCAGGGCACACAGTTCAACAAACCAACCTGTTAGTGATAATGTAGAAGATCTCTGTCGAATACATATTACTAACCGTCTGCGATGAGATTGACAGGATAAACAAAGATATATATAGTCTGCTTAATTTGGTCCTTCTTCTTCTTGTTGTTCCTGTTGGATGGCCCCGCGACATCGTGTTGGCGAGGACGCTTCTTGCCACTGACCGTTGGCTTTTCATCGCTGTCGCCGTCATCATCGTCGTTGCTGTCGTTGTCCTCCTCCTCCTCGTTCGAACATTCCTCCTCATCATCATCGTCGTCCTCTTCTTCGTCCTTCGACGGCTCCTCGTCCATCTGGTTGTCGTCTGACGACTCCGGAGGCGGCGTCCCTTCCTTGAACCAGATATAATCGAGGTCTGGGCTCAACGCCGGACTCATGGAAGATGAGCGGGATCATTCCGATGTTGACCTATCATCGAGCGCCAGACTACTAGCCGAACTATCGTCCTTGCTGTCGCTCGACATGGCTGCAGAGTGTGTGCCAGTGTGTAGCGCGGCCTGCCAAGGACGATGAAGATGGTGGACACTTAAGCGGGGTATGCAGAGAAGAGGAACTGCCAATTGAAGCGGGGGTTAACGTATTATCTAAGCACTGATATAATCAACCGCAATTATTTGTACCCAGTCGCTCCAAATTCCCGGGGTTGCGCAGGACTCCTATTGGCTATTTGGCTGGTTTCCTTTTTCAGGACAAAAACAAGGAACGAGTTTTGGGATTATGCATCGGTACTGGTACGAACGGAGTAGCACAGTTGGCATGCAATACATTGATCTCTTCTTATTGATAAAGCCAGTAATAATCAAACTAGAAAGGAAAAGAAAAAAGACAAAGAAAAATATCTACACAAATCTTCGCGTAATATCAATGGCATAGGACCTAGATGTGCATTATTTAGAGCACATCTAGATGTGCTTTAGCAATACTGTCAAACAAAACCCCTAATCATCATTGCAAACAGCGCATAGAACATGGCTAATGCGACAACTACAACTACACACGCTAGTTCCTTCTCGTCTCTTGCTTTCATCTGTTGCCTGTGATTGATTCTTTCTTACTTCATCATACTGATTGTACATTCCAGATCAGCCAGTTTCTTCTTTAGCTTTACGTTATCTTTTGCGAGCTTGGTGATAACACTCCGAGCCCTGCCATGCCATTCTTCATCCAGCCAGTTAACAAAGGCACAAGCCTCATATCCCTGCCAATGTTAAATAGTATTCTGGATGAGCGGTAGCATTAACTGAAGTAAAATGATGAACTTAATTAGCACTAACCTCTAAGGGGAAACTGACAAACCGCCTGCCAATGTCGAATCCCTCCGTGCATACACGTCGAGCGGGAGTGTGCCCGTGCACACAACTCAAGTTTTGGTACTTCTCGGTGGCTCAAAACTCGGAGTCAAACTCATGTTGCGGGAGTCTGGAGTCAAGCTTTGGATCCGGCAGCAGATTGCTTTCCTGGGGGGTGGGGGGTCATTCAGGACGGATTCAGCAAGGATCTATACTTTGGACATGCTAAAAAACATCGGGATAGATTGGAACCTGACAGGACTCAGATCCGTAGTACACCTGCCTTCTGATGACCTTAGGCAAGTGCTCGTCGGTGATACGTGCAGGAGCAGCCGCACCGAAACCATCAGCACCACTCGTCCGCATTCCCCCAATGTCAGTGCCACACGAGGGAATTTGGAGGCTATGCAGGGATTTGGGGCAAATGGGGAAACTGTGGAGATAAGATAATGGTCGGGAACTACTAATGGCACTATATATATGTTGTATACGGCACACTGTTTGTACATGTCATTTGTGTTGGGTATTACAATGTCACACACGATTTCCGCACCAAACCGTGTGAGAAGACAACGTAGGTTAGACACGGTTGCCATTACATAACCGTATGTGATGTACTACCCTGTCCATATAATTGAGTTACGGTGAGATACCGTGTAAATAGCCGCTCCGCGGATATCTGTAAAAAATAGTCGCTCTGCATATAGAGATGGCAGTGGCAGCCTAGGTGATACGTCTCCAACGTATCTATAATTTCTGAAGTATTCATGCTATTATATTATCAACCTTGGATGTTTTATATGCATTTATATGCTATTTTATATGATTTTGGGGACTAACCTATTAACCTAGTGCCCAGTGCCAGTTTCTGTTTTTTTCCTTGTTTTTGAGTTTTACAGGAAAGGAATATCAAACGGAGTCCAATTGACGTGCCAATTTTTGATGATTTTTTGTGGACCAAAAGAAGACCCCGGAGTAAAAGAGTTGGGTCAGGAGAGTCCCGGGGCGTCCACGAGGGTGGGGGCGCCCCCCCCCCCCGGGTGCGTGGGCCTGCCTCGTGGACGCCTCGGGCACCTCCTTGACGTAAGACTGATGCCAAAAATTCCTATAAATACAGAAACCTCGGAAAATTAACCTAGATCGGGAGTTCTGCCGCCAGAAGCCTCCGTAGCTACCGAAAACCAATCTAGGCCCTCTCTGGCACCCTGTCGGAGGGGGCCATCATCACCGGAGGGCATGGAGGAGGATCCCGGAGGGGCCATCATCACCATGAAGGCCAAGGACCAGAGGGAGAACCTCCCCCATCTAGGGGGGAGGCCATGGAGGAGGAAGCACAAGGGGGAGAACCTCTCCTCCTCTCTCTTGGTGGCACCGGAGTGCCATCGAGAGGGGAATCATCGTTGCGGTGATCGTCTTCATCAACATCACCATCATCATCACCATCCTCATCTCTTTTACGCGGTCCACTCTCCCGCACCCCGCTGTAATCCCTACTTGAACATGGCGCTTTATGCCACATATTATGATCCAATGATGTGTTGCCATCCTATGATGTTTTGAGTAGATATCCTTTGTCTTTGGGTTGATTGATGATCTAGATTGGTATGAGTTGTATGTTTTACTTTGGTGCTGTCCTATGGTGCCCTCCGTGTTGCACAAGCGTGTGGGATTCCCACTGTAGGGTGTTGCAATACGTTTATGATTCGCTTATAGTGGGTGGCGTGAGTAACTGAAACACAAACCCGAGTAAGGGGGTTGTTGCGTATGGGATAAAGAGGACTTGATGCTTTAATGCTATGGTTGGGTTTTACCTTAATGATCTTTAGTAGTTGCGGATGCTTGCTAGAGTTCCAATGATAAGTGCATATGATCCAAGTAGAGAAAGTATGTTAGCTTATGCCTCTCCCTCATTTGAAACTACAATAGTGATTACCGGTCTTGTTAACGATTGCCTAGGACAATTCCGCACACCGATCCACCATTATTCCACACTCGCTATTTATAATATTTAGTAATATATTCTAACTTCATGATAACAGCACCTACTTTTATATTTTTGCTCTCCAATATCATACAAAGTTACCCTCTTCATACCCACAACATAGTTTTATTTCTCGTTGCTAGTTGGAAGCAAACGTTCAGTGTACGTAGAGTCGTATCAGTGGCAGATAGGGCTTGAGAGAATATTGATCTTACCTTTAGCTTCTTGTGGGTTCGACACTCCATAATTATCACTTCCACCTTTGGAAATTTCTACGATGATTCCTTGCACTTGGGGATTATCAAGCTCTTTTCTGGCGCCGTTGCCGGGGAGCAATAGCGTGGGGTTGATATTCTCGTGTGTGCTTGTTTGATTTCTTCACTAAGTAGATTTTTTTTACTTTTTTGTTTCTATTTAGTTGTGGGTGAAACATACAAAAAAAATTAAAGAATGAAAATACAAAAAAATTTACTTGCCTCTCATGCCTAAAAAGTTTTTCAAAAAGAGAAGTGATTGGAAAGTTATGCATTGAAGAAGTGAGGGTCGACCTTGAGCACTTGTGTTCATGCTCACGGAAAAATGTAGAATTTTTCATTGAAGTTTCTCTGTAAATAATTATCCCCTTATATATATCCATTGTATTATAAAAATAATGTGCCAAGCTTTGGTTTTAGGATGATTAGATTGCTTGTTTACTATGTGCAGAATAAAAACAGAAACTTTGGCTGTAGCACGTGATT
Source organism: Triticum dicoccoides (assembly GCF_002162155.2). Classification (NCBI taxonomy): domain Eukaryota; kingdom Viridiplantae; phylum Streptophyta; class Magnoliopsida; order Poales; family Poaceae; genus Triticum; species Triticum dicoccoides. The sequence continues at coordinate 217,279,659 of NC_041390.1, read as the reverse complement.
TTAAATTTTCTACTGGAAAGTCAAATGGGTCTGAAACTTTTTTCACATTACTTATGTATAAATTTTTCAAATTGTAAAATTTATTTCATATTTTTTGGAGTTACATAAATTTACTAAACCTCCAGATTACTATAGACTGTCCTGTTTTAGACAGATTCAGTTTTCTATGTGTTGTTTTCTTATTTTGATGAATCTATGGGTAGTATCGGGGGGGGGGGGGTATGAACCTTGGTGAAGTTGGAATATAGTAGATATAGTTCTAATATGAAATTGGAATGAGTTTGCAACAGTACCTAAAGGTAGTGATTTGCTTTATTATACTAACGGATCTCACAAAGTTTTTGTTAAAGTTTTTTGTGGATGAAGTGTTCGAAGAACTAGGAGTTACCGATGTGAGAAGAATAAATAGAGGCAAGAGCTGAAGCTTGGGGATTCCCAAGGCACCCCAAGTAAATATTATAAGGATACTCAAGCATGTAAGCTTGGGGATGCCCCGGTTGGCATCCCATCTTTCTTCTTCAACAATTATCGGTATACCTCGGTTTTTCTTTCGTTCACATGATTTGTGTCCTTTGTGTTTTCTGTTCTTCCTTTATGAACCATGCTAGTATGATATAGCCCTTCATTGATTTATAGAATGATTCATGTGCTTCACTTATATCTTTTAAGTATGATCTTATAGAATTGCTCTTTGTGCTTCACTTAAATCTTTTGAGTATGGTTTTATAGAATGCTTCGTGTGCTTCACTTATACATTTTGGGCTTGGACATCGGTTAGTTTATATTAATTGTAGAATGCTCCATGAACTTCACTTATATCATTTGGAGTATGAATAATACTATCATCTAAAGCAGGTTTGGAGGAGTGTCAACTCTAGGAACTAGTGATCCCGCTATTCCGAATGAGAAGAATTTTGCTTATGTGGAGAGTAGAAAAATTTATATGCTTGTAGATCATGAAAAGAATGCTTTATGTGATGGTTATGTTGTTTAATTCATTCATAATGCTACTGAAAATTATTATGAGGGAGGAATATATGCTTGTAGGAGTTGCAATAATATCAAGTTTCCTCTTTATGTGCTTAAAGTTTTGAAGTTATCCTTGTTTTTCCCTATGCTAGTTGATTCTTGTTCCCATAAGTTGTGTACTCACAAAATCCCTAGGCATAGGAAGTGGGTTAGGTTTAAATTTCCTAGTCATATTCTTCATGATGCTCTCTTTATGTTTCAATTCTTATCTTTTATGTGAGCATCATTGAAATCATCATGCCTAGCTAAAAGGCATTAAAGAAAAGCGCTTGTTGGGAGACAACCCAATATTTACCCTTAATGTTTTTGTGCGTTATCATGATTAAGCTACAATATTAATCATGTATTATAGCTTTTGTTTCAATAAAGTGCCAAGTAAGACCTTTGGGAAGACTTGGGTGAAAGTTAATGTGATCTTGCTGTAAAAAACAGAAACTTTGCGCTCACGAGATTTGCTGCCATTTTTTTTACAGAAGAGTGCTTTGGTGCTGATTATTTTTGCAGAAGATTAATAGACAAATTCCTCATGTCCACCAATTTATTTAATAATTTTTTGAGTAGCAGAAGTATGGTTAGTGTTCAGATCATTACATACTGTTATGTTTCTGACAGATTCTGTTTTCATTGCATAGTTTTTGTTTTCTAGTTTCTATGACTTATATTCCTCAATATAAATTGTAGAAATGATATGGTACAATAGGGATTGTGTGATAAAAATTATGATCTTTGTCTTTGACAGTACCAAGGTGAATGGTTTACTTTTTATCATACTAACCTATCTCACGAAGTTCCATTAAGTTTTGTGTGATTGAAGTTTTCAAGCTTTGGGTGAGATATCGATATGAGGAGAATAAGGAGTGGAAAGACCCTAAGCTTGGGGATGCCCAAGGCACCCCAAGGTAATATTCAAGGAAGACTCAAGCGCCTAAGCTTGGGGATGCCCCGGAAGGCATCCCCTCTTTCGTCTTCAAAACTATTGGTATACCTTACTCGGAGCTATATTTTTATTCGTCACATGATATGTGTTTTGCTTGGAGAGTATTTTCAATTTTACTTGCTGTTTGAATAGAATCATTGGATCTGAATTATTAAATGAAAAAGAATCCTCCCATGGCTAGTTAATTATTTGACTACTCAGTGTCCTACACTATTATCTTTTGGAGTAGTTTGTCATTTACTCACGTGCTTCATGTATATCCTATGAGTAAATGGTTGAATAATTGAATATCATAAATCTGAATTTATATATGTTTAATATGCTTATACCATGGGGAGTAATGACTTCACATAGAATAAGTATAGGTAGTAAACTTATTGAAAGATAGAAAACGTAGAATTGGTCACTTGAACAATTCATGAAAGAATATTGAAGGAAGAGAGATTTCACATATAAATATACTATCTTGGACACCTTTTGTAATTGTGAGCACTCATTAAAATATGACATGCTAAAAGGTTGATGTCGTACAAGGAAGACAACGTAATGGGTTATGTTTTCTTATATTCGAAATAAAGTATATTGTCTAGGATCATCCAACTTGTTGAGCTTGCTTTTCCCCTTCATGCTAGCCAAATTCTTTGCACCAAGTAGAGATACTACTTGTGCTTCCAAACATTCCTTAAAACAGTTTTTCCATGAGAGTCCAACATACCTACCTATGGATTGAGTAAGATCCTTCAAGTAAGTTTTCATCGGTGCGTGCAATAAAAAAATGCCCTCTAAATATGTATGATCTATTAATATGGAGAAAATAAGCTTTATACGATCTTGTGATGTGGAAGAAATAAAAGCAACGGACTGCATAATAAAGGTCCATATCACAAGTGGCAATATAAAGTGAGGTTCTTTTACATTAAGATTTTGTGCATCCAACCATAAAAGCGCATGGCAACCTCTGCTTCCCTCTGCGAAGGGCCTATCTTTTACTTTTATCTTCTACCCTTATGAAAGAGTCATGGCGATCTTCACCTTTACTTTTTACATTTTATCCTTTGGCAAGCACATTGTGTTGGAAAGATCCTGATATATATATATATATATATATATATATATATATATATATACCCAATTGGATGTAAGTTATCATGAACTATTATTGTTGACATTACCCTTGAGGTAAAAGGTTGGGAGGCGAATCTATAAGCCCCTATCTTTCTCTGTGTCCGATTAAAACTTTGAACCCATAAATATCACATGAGTGTTAGCAATTATGAAAGATTAAATGATAGTTGAGTATGTGGAGTTTGCTAAATCAAATCTCTGACATAGACCCTTCCTGAAAATAAGATGAATTGCAATTGTTTGATGACTGTGAATATAGTTTGTTAGTTTCAAGAAAGTTTATGATCTATACTTTAACATGTGAATAGCTTGTTACTTGATCATGGAAAGTTTTATGAAGATGAGCTACTGTTATGACACATAATGATGCTAGAAAAAGTGATGGAAACTATCATTGATGAAACTTATGCACTTGCTAGCATTCACACTTCATAAATTATTTCTTTTATCTTTTACCTACTCGAGGATGAGCAGGAATTAAGCTTGGGGATGCTGATACGTCTCCAACGTATCTATAATTTATGAAGTATTCATGCTATTATATTATCAACCTTGGATGTTTTATATGCATTTATATGCTATTTTATATGATTTTTGGGACTAACCTATTAACCTAGTGCCCAGTGCTAGTTTCTGTTTTTTCCTTGTTTTTGAGTTTTACAGAAAAGGAAAATCAAACGGAGTCCAATTGATGTGCCAATTTTTGATGATTTTTTATGGACCAAAAGAAGACCCCGGAGTAAAAGAGTTGGGCCAGGAGAGTCCCGGGGCGTCCACGAGGGTCTGGGGCGCCCCCCAGGCGCGTGGGCCTACCTCGTGGACGCCTCGGGCACCTCCTTGACGTGAGACCGACGCCAAAATTCCTATAAATAAAGAAACCTCGGAAAATTAACCTAGATCGGGAGTTCCGCCGCCAGAAGCCTCCGTAGCTACCGAAAACCAATCTAGGCCCTCTCTGGCACCCTGCTGGAGGGGGCCATCATCACCGGAGGGCATGGAGGAGGATCCCAGAGGGGCCATCATCACCATGAAGGCCAAGGACCAGAGGGAGAACCTCTCCCCATCTAGGGGGGAGGCCATGGAGGAGGAAGCACAAGGGGGAGAACCTCTCCTCCTCTCTCTTGGTGGCACCAGAGTGCCATCGAGAGGGGAATCATCGCCGCGGTGATCGTCTTCATCAACATCACCATCATCATCTCTTTTATGCCGTCCACTCTCCCGCACCCCGCTGTAATCCCTACTTGAACATGGTGCCTTATGCCACATATTATGATACAATGATGTGTTGCCATCCTATGATGTTTTGAGTAGATATCCTTTATCTTTGGGTTGATTGATTATCTAGATTGGTATGAGTTGTATGTTTTACTTTGGTGCTGTCCTATGGTGCCCTCCATGTCGCGCAAGCGTGAGGGATTCCTGCTGTAGGGTGTTGCAATATGTTTATGATTGGCTTATAGTGGGTTGCGTGAGTGACTGAAACACAAACCCGAGTAAGGGGGTTATTGCGTATGGGATAAAGAGGACTTGATGCTTTAATGCTATGGTTGGGTTTTACCTTAATGATATTTAGTAGTTGCAGATGCTTGCTAGAGTTCCAATCATAAGTGCATATGATCCAAGTAGAGAAAGTATGATAGCTTATGCCTCTCCCTCATATGAAAATGCAATAGTGATTACCGGTCTTGTTAACGATTGCCTAGGACAATTCCGCACACCGATCCACCATTATTCCACACTCGCTATTTATAATATTTAGTAATATATTCTCACTTCATGATAACATCAGCTACTTTTATATTTTATCTCTCCGGTATCATACAAAGTTATCCTCTTCATACCCACAACATAGTTTTATTTCTCGTTGCTAGTTGGAAGCAAAAGTTTGGTGTACGTAGAGTCGTATCAGTGGCAGATAGGGCTTGAGAGAATATTGATCTTACCTTTAGCTCCTTGTGGGTTCGACACTCCATACTTATCACTTCCACCTTTGGAAATTGCTACAATGATTCCTTGCACTTGGGGATTATAACTAGGCAGCGGCTACCGGAGAAGAGGTCAGTCCTCGGTCTGTTTGGCGGTGGCGACGTCATAGGAGGTCAATCCTCGGTCTGTTTGGCGGTGGCGGCGTCATAGGAGGTCAATCCTCGGTCTGCGGCAGGAGATAGGAGGAGCTCAAACATCGAGGTCGGCGGCGGCGTGATTCGAGCACATCCATCGCGGTCGATGGCGGGATAGTGGAGGTCGAACTTCAGGTGGTAGCCGCACTAAGCTTTGCTCCTCGACCTTGCTGTCTCGGCATGCCGCCGCATCGCGCTTGTCTGTCTGCTGGGTGGAGGTCGCCGCGCGGCTAATTAATTAAGGTATTCTTTTCGTGAGTGGCTTAATTAAGGTATTCAATTCCTAAGTGTAGTGGTGTACTAGTACTCTGCGTGTAAATTGACTGGCCATTAATTTTTGTCATTGCACGTATGGATAACAACATGGAGCACCCTCAGTAATTATTAAAATAAAACCTTGTGATTAATCCACGCATCTCTGGGTAGTAGTTAATCTGTGTATTAATTTTGCTATTTTGTTTTTAGTTACCATTCGCCTGCTACAGATGGAACAATCTCGATGGATGAAGAATCGGAAAACTGCAGATTTTATCAGTGGCGTGACAGAGTTCATGAATTTGGCCGAAAGTACAAAGAAGAGAATTGGTGATGCAGATTACATCCTGTGTCCATGTACTGATTGTGCCAATACAGAGTCACATGAAGTTGCAGATGTCCAGAAGCACTTAGTCTCTAGGGGATTCATGGATGGATATACACGTTGGACCAGACACGGTGAAGAGGAGGTCATGGATGAAGATACCCAGGGCAGTGAGATGCCAAACCCCGATCAGTGTCACATGGATGTTGAATCTAACATCGGGGCAGAGGCGTCGAGCTACCAATGTAACACCGGAAAGCCGAAACGCCCACTGGAAAACCAAGATGTCCACGCAGATGACGACGATCTTGATATGCCAGATTTTGCTGCTATGATTGCAGATTTCGAGGGCCCAGAAAAGGATATGATTGGGTACAAGGATCTGCCAACCATTGATGCGGACTCCAAAAAAGAATTGTATCCAGGTTGCAAAAAGAAAAATTCCAGGTTGAGTGCCATCCTGGTGCTTCTCAGATTTAAAGTAGCAAAAAGTCTATCAAACAAGGGCTTCATAGAGATCTTAGGTATTTTCAAAGATATTCTTCCGAAAGATAATGTGCTCCCTAGAAGCATGAAAGAAGCGAAGAAAATCGTTTGCCCATTGGAACTTGAAGTACAGAAGATACACACTTGTGTGAATGATTGTATATTGTATTGTGGTGAGTACAAAGATTTTCGTGCATGTCCCACATGCAAGCATGCACGATACAAGCACAGGAGAGCAAAGGACAAGTACAAATTGGACGACAAGATCAAGACAGGAATCCCGTTCAAGGTTGTTTGGTATTGCTTTTAATTCCAAGGTTGAGGCGTTTGTTTGCAAACCCTAGAGAGGCAAAGAGGTTGCGCTGGCATCATGCTGAGCGAATTGCGGATAGGTTTATGAGGCACTCGAAAGATGGGGCTCAGTGGGAATTAATCGACAACAAGTTTGAAAAATTTGCCAAGGATCCTAGAAGTATAAGGCTCGAGGAGTGTACTGACAGGATGAATCCTTTTGGCGGTATGAGCACCAATCACAACACATGGCCGGTGCTTCTGTGCATATAAAACCTAGCTCTTTGGTTGTGTATGAAGAAAAAATACATTATGATGTCAATGATTATCCAAGGCCCGAAGCAACCTGGAAATGATATCTACATTTACTTTTAGCTACTGGTAGAAGAACTGCCGACAGTGTGGATAGATGCACCTGCTGTAAAATGTTATGATGCTTACAGAAAGGAGATTTTCGATCTTCATGCGATGCTTGTGCACACCATTCAAGATATGCTAGCATTAGGCAACACATCGGGGCAGAAAACAAGGGGAGATGTAGGGTGTGTCACATGCATGGATAGGACAGCTAGCAGAAGACTTCCCAACTCGCGCAAAAAAGTGTATTTGCATCATTGTAGTTTCTTGCGGATGAATCACCCATACCGAAAGATGAAAGCTGAATTTGATGGTACGATGGAGGTAGGTGTGGCCCCAAGACCCTATGACGGGGAGGTGGTCCACAACATGGCTAAAAAATTAATGTTGTGCTTGGCAAGAACCACCCTTTGACGGTGAAACTAACACCCAAGGATCAAGTGTTTAAGAAGAAATCGGTGTTCTGGAAATTACCTTACTGGCAGATTCTATGTGTACGTCACTGCATCGATGTCATGCACGTAGAGAAGAACGTATGTGAAAGCATCCTTGGTACTCTGCTCAAGATTAAAGGTAAAAGAAAGGATGGTGACAGTTCAAGGCTCGATATACTTGCTGATCAATCACAACGCAAGAGTGAAGCAGAAGATGATGACAAATTCATCAAAGCTCGCCAGAGTTACAATTTCAGTACAAAAGAAGCAACACAATTCTTCACCTATATGTTTTCAGTTAAGACACCCTCTTCCTACTGTGCAAACATCAGAAGTCTCATGGATGTGAGCTCAGGTAAAATGAAGTTGGGACACATGAAGTCACATGGTTGCCACGTAATGTTGACACAAATCCTCCTGGTGGCCATCAGGAATCTGATGGACAAAGATATAAGAAACACACTCATTGACCTCTATGATTTCTTCAACAAACTATGGCAGAAAATTGTAGATCCTGAAGAGTTGGATAATATGCAAGATGATATTGCAAGAATATTGTCCAACCTAGAGATGTTTTTCCCACCGTCATTCTTTGATGTCATGGTCCATCTCACTATGCACCTTGTCGACGAGATAAAGTATTGTGGTCATGTGTTTCTTCGCAACATGTATCCCTTCAAGCGGTTCATGGGAATACTGGAGCACTTTTGTCGGAACCAAAACCATCCAGAGGCAAGTGTCCTACAAGGTTATACTACATAGGAGGTGGTTGAGTTTTGCACCGAATACATGAAACAAAGACCTATAGGTTTGCCCATCTCTCGCCACGAGGGAAGGCTGAAAGGTAAGTCGATCCTTGTTGGCACGCAAATGGCTGCACCCTAAGAATTGGCAGAGAAAGCCCATTTGACGGTACTGCTTAACATCCCAGTTCTCATCGCTTGCGCCGAAGAACAGTTGGCGTAGATACGCCAAAGCTTCTTACCAATGGTGCCTTCATCAGAAGTGGAGATGAAGGAGCACACTAAGAAGTACGCTGAATGGCTGAAGAACCGTTTGGCACAAGGATCCATCTATGACATTGCTATGTGGTTGGCACAAATCCATCACCTACGGTGTTGAAGTACCAACATATGACATAAATGGATACACGTTCTACACTGAGGAACATGATAAGAAGACCTCGTATCAGAACAACTGTGTTTGAATAGAATGCATGACTGTACATGAAGCTGATAAAAGGGTATACTATGGAAATATTAAAGAGATTTGGGAGCTTTACTATGTGAAAGTTAAGGTGGCATTATTCAGGTGTGCATGGATCCCTCTTGGTCAGGTAAGGATTGATGAGTACAGGAAGACATGTGTTAACAGGACAACGATGGCATATCACGCGGACCCATTCATTCTTGCCAGCGATGCTACCCAGATTTTCTTTGTGGAAGACCCCTTGCATAAGAGTGGTCATTTAGCTATGCATGGGAAGAGAAGGGTATTGGGTGTCGATAATGTTGCCGATCAGGATGAGTACGATGAATTAGATGAGTTGCCAGCCAAGGGATTGCGCACCGGTGCAACAAAGAAGCGTAAAATCATCAAAAACCCCAAGTTCCTTCGTGGTCAACTTAATGATCCCAGTTTCCCCATGTACATGGGAATTAAGCCGTAAGACTAGTCTTTATGCCTACCCTACAACTTAATTCATTCAATTTAGAACTGTCGCGTGTACTCAATTTGTGAGTTGCCCGGTTTTCTGTTGATCTAAGAACCGTTAATATGTTGACCTTGATATGCTGTCAGCTCAGGAAATGAATATGAACTTCTTTTTGTTATTATTATTATTATTATTTTTATTATTATATCATAGAGGTAGCACACTCAATCGATCTCACTATAGTATGTGTGAACAAAAATATGCAATCTGGTTTGCGAATAGCACATGGTTCGTTGATGAAAGCTGTGTGCCGACCAAACCCCGCCACCCCGCCCACGATCTGAGTCGTGCTTTTTGATTGGCCAAAACCCAAACCCCACGGATCGCACGTCTGCACCGTGGATGCTCCGAGATCGAATGGTGATCCTCATCCCTTTTGACAGCACATGCAGTTTCGGTTGTAATTTATTTTTATGCACAAAGTGCACGTTAATCTCAAAAATGCCTTAAATATAGCTAACGATACCTGAAATGCACCAAAAAATCAAACCCGTGGTATAATGGTGATTGCGTACCATGGAAATTTTTATGAGGCCAAACGATGAAGTCACCGACCACATGAGTTTGAATTGACATGCTTCCTTTTGGAAAACCATGATCCTTCATGTGAGATGCTCCAGTTTGGAATAAGCGGTCATCAAACTTGTGCCAAACTTTACCAATTTTTTCCATGGGGTCGTGAGAGCACGCCACAGGCACACATCGATTTTGATGATGTCCGAACTCCATCTGGATTTTCTATAGTTAAAAAACCAGCTAGGCCTACACCAATGGCCGCACCTTGCGGCCGAAATGTTTGAAACTTCTCCCCACTTCTTGAACAAACGGATGAAAACTCACAAAGCGACGCACAAATGATCTTTACACCTTTGATAGGCTGATAGTAAGGGGGTATCATAGCTAGTATCATGCATGCCAACTAGGCAATTTTGATGAGTTGTCATAGAATTAATTAAATGGAGAAAGAGAGGGTTAAGTATCATATCATGAAACTGTATCATAATAAATGTTATGCTACTATGTGGCATGCATGACAATATAAGTAAAGTACTACATATGATACTAGCTACTCTATGATACTATGCATTAGAGCAAGTAATTACACAATAGAGTGACCTAAGACTAGCGACAATGGGTAGTAACATAGAATGTTACTAGTCTATGTTACTACCTCTATAGTGGGGAGTAACATATGTGTAGTAACATGCAACACTTCATTTATTAGTCTATAGACTCATCTTGCCTTGAGATGTGTGATGTTACTCAGACTAGCCACAATGGGTAGTAACATAGACTAGTAACATGCCCATGTGTTACTAGTCTATGTTACTACCTCTATAGTGGGGAGTAACATATATGTGTGGTAACATGCAACACTTCATTTATTAGGCTATAGACACATCTTGCCTTGATATGTACATGTGATGTTACTCATACTACTAGTAACTAGCTATGTTACTACTTTCCTCTCTTTCTTCATTTATTGCTTGCCACATCATCTATTTTATCTAGATATGTGTGATGTTACTACCTATGTTACTCCCACTGTGGGTAGTCTGGCTATAAGGAATAGAATAATATATATCTGCTTACTAGTTGGAGGAAAGAGAAGAGAAGCGGACTCTTGGTTAGTAGAGCCAGCTGCAACACAAGACCCAAGACACTTTGTGAGGACGTAAGGTGGGCCAACTATGGATAAACTAGTACGTATATAAAACTTATTATTGTACATGCCCGCTAAGAGGTTGGCTGTATATGACATGGCAACTTCTTATAGCCGACCCTTGGCTGTATTATTAACCATGCATGCTCTTAGCGAGGTAGCTAGTATATCATAGACGACTAGCTAGTATCAGACTAGCCAAAGTGGGAGTAACTTCAGCAGTAATACCAACTCCAACTCAGCAAACTTGCTTATGTGGCAATAAGTTAATGAGGAGAGAGGTAGTTTCAGTAACTTAGCTAGTTACTGTAGCATCACATGTCCCAATGCAATATGAGTCTACACTTATGTTACTACCCACTATGAAGGTAGTAGCATATATAGTCTAGGGATATGTGTATGTTACTAGTGTAGTACTCTCCACTGTGGCTAGTCTCATACTCCCTCCTTTCCGGTTCAGGCTGGTTGTAATGGTATTATCATAAGCGGTATCATGCATGCCAACTAGACTTTCTGGATGATGTGACACACAAGAGAGGATGTGGTATCATATCATGATACCGTGTCATATTAAATGTTGTACTACTACTTTGTGTGATGCATGACAATTAGTAAGGCAACCTAAGATGTTAACTTATGATACTATGCATTACGGAAGTAGTATCCTAGCTACACTACCATATATATGCATGCATGATACTACTAGTATATATAATACTCCCCATTACAACTAGCCTTATAGGGCTCAATTCATAAATACGGTCATCTATGATATATACTCCCTCCGCAAACTAATATAAGAGCATTTAGGTCACTATTTAGTAATCTAAGCGCTCTTATATTAGTTTACAGTGGGAGCTAGTACTACTCTATGATACTATATATGCACTATGAAGGTACGCACGTAGTATCATACACTAGTATCATATGCATGATACTATATATATATATAGTATATGATGCTCCCACTATATAAGGCTGGCCATAGTGGCCGACGATGTCGTGCACTCGGAAATAGCAAGTATGCTGATGTGGCAAAGAATTAAATGTATATAAAGAGGGTTACAGTAACATATCGTAGGTAGATACCGTATCATGTTAAATGTGATGCTAATTTGTGTCATGCATGGCAATAAATATGATCTATATATGATACTATACTCTATGTATTATACTATGCGCTATAATTAATTAAAGATAGTATCATACACTAGTATCATATGTACTGTATATTTATGATACTAGTATATGACACTCTCCACTATACTCACGATTTCTTACCGTGGAAAAAAATGGAGACGAAATGATGAACTCATGTTTTCATTCGAACATAAATATGATGTTAGGTAATGTAAATGTTTTCAAAGAGCACACGGTTCACTCACGAAAGTCGTGTGTCCACTAAACTATGGCCGATGCACCCCCACCCCTCTGCCACGCGCGTGATCTGAGTCATGCGTTCTGATTGGCCAGAACCCAAACCCCACGGATCGTACGTCTGCACCCTTGGATTCTCCTTGATCAAACGGCAATCCTCATCCCTTTCGACAACACATGTACCTGTTTTCAAATAGCCCTCCAAAAATGTTTTCCAATAGCACACAATTCACACACGGAAGCCGTGTGCCTACCAATCCATGGCCGATGCCCCCCTCGCTGCACGTGCGATCTGAGTCGTGCGTTGTGATTGGCCAGAACCCAAACCCCACGGATCGTACGTCTGCACGGTTGGATGCTCCCAGATCAAACGACAATCCTCATCCCTTTCGACAGGAAATGCAGTCCGGCTAGGAATTGATTTATATGCCAACATGCATGGTAAATGCCAAAAAATGTCTTACATATAGCACACGAGACCTGAAATGCGCCATCAAATCAAACCCGTGGTAAAATTGTGATTGGTTTACGTGCGAAAGGCGAAAAATTTAGAGGTGAAACGATGAACTCACGTCTTTTCAAAACTAGTACGTCTTCATTTCAAACGAAATTATTCTGTTTGTGCACACGAGCATTTAGAGGCAACCGTTTGCATAGGCCTTTCCGTGCGCGTGGCGACCAGGGATATTTTTCACCCTTTTCACGTAGGCCGCCAACACCCCGTACCCTACGCCCACGTTTCACTCAACTAGTCCACCCAATCTTCTTCGCCAGCTCCCCCTCCCCCAGATCCACAGCAGAACCCTGTCCAGTGCCGCCGTGCTCACCCCAACCGTGTGCCCGCTCTTCGGTGTCAAGCCTACCTCCACTGTTGTTCCCAACACATGGCGGCCCACGCCTCGCCGTCTTCGTTTGCTCGCCAGCCACCCTCGAGCATATCGATAAAGTAACCCTCGCCTCTCTTGTGGTCCGGCCGGGTTTGCATTAAGAAGCCTGTTAGTCACTGCTCTCCATCGCGGTGAGGCATATTTCCTCGCAATCCCTCTTCCAATTTTGTTCTGTATGTTCCCAAATTGGCTATAAATAACGGAGAGCATATATATGTTCATTATCTACCTTCCTGTAACACCCACGATGCGGCTATATCTCCCATGTGTCGGGGCACGACTTAGAGGCATAACCGCATGGTAGGCATGTCGTAAGAGGGGTAATCTTTACACATCCCATGTACTGAATAAGAAAGGGATAAAGAGTTGGCTTACAATCGCCACTTCACACAATACATAAATATATCATACATCATCTAGAATACAATCAAGGTCAGACTACGGAACCAAAATAAAGAAAGACAACCCCAAATTCTAGATCCCCGATCGCCCCAACTGGGCTCCTCTACTGATCATCCAGAAAAGACACATAGTAACGGCCTGAATCCTCGTCGAACTCCCACTTGAGTTCGGTAGCGTCCCCTGCACTGGCATCATCGGCACCTGCATCTGGTTGGAAGTATCTGTGAGTCACGGGGACTCAGCAATCTCACACCCTCGTGATCAAGACTATTTAAGCTTAAAGGTAGGACATGGTAGTGAGGTGGAGCTGCAGCAAGCACTAGCATATATGGTGGCTAACTTACGCAAAAGAGAGCGAGAAGTGAAGCAAAGCACGGTCGAGAAGCTAATTGTGATCAAGAAGTGATCCTGAAGCTACTTACATTCAAGCATAACACGAGACCGTATTCTCTTCCCGGACTCCGGTGAAAAGAGACCATCATGGCTACACACGCGGTTGATTCATTTTAATTAAATTAAGTTTCAAGTTCTCTACAACCGGACATTAACAAATTCCATCTGCCCATAACCGTGGACACGGCTTTCAAAAGTTCAAAACCTTGCAGGGGTGTCCCAACTTAGCCCATCACAAGCTCTCACGGTCAACGAAGGATATTCCTTCTCCTAGGAAGACCCGATCAGACTCGGAATCCCGGTTACAAGACATTTTGACAATGGTAAAACAAGACCAGCAAAGCCGCCCGATGTGCTGACAAATCCCGATAGGAGTCGCATGTATCTCGTTCTCAGGGCACACCGGATAGGTCAAGTATGAGTAAAACGAACCCTCAAGTTTCCCCGAGGTGGCCCCGCAGGTTGCCCATTTTGGACCAACACTCAGAGCACTAGCCCAGGGGGTTTAAAATAAAGATGACCCTTGAGTCTGCAGAACCCAAGGGAAAGGTATATGGTGGTAGGTAGGCAAATGGTAAAACCAAGGTTGGGCCTTGCTGGAGGAGTTTTATTCAAGGCAAACTATCAAGGGGTTCCCATAACACCCAACCGCGTAATGAACGCAAAATCAAGGAACATAACACCGGTATGACAGAAACTAGGGCGGCAAGAGTGGAACAAAACACCAGGCATAAGGCCGAGCCTTCCATCCTTTAACAAGTATATAGATGTATTAAATTAAACAAGATATAATAATGATATCCCAACAATATCCATGTTTCAACCTGGAACAAACTTCAACTTCACCTGCAACTAGCAACACTATAAGAGGGGCTGAGCAAAGCGGTAATGTAGCCAAACAACGGTTTGGTAGGAAAGGTGGGTTAGAGGCTTTACATGGCAATATGGGAGGCATGATATAGCAAGTGGTAGGTATCGTGGCATAGCAATAGAGCGAACAACTAGCAAGCAAAGATAGAAGTGATTTCGAGGGTATGGTCATCTTGCCTGCAAAGTTCTCAGAGTTGACGAAAGCTTGATCCTCGTTAGCATACTCAACAGGTTCCTCGATCATGTACTCGTCTCCCGGCTCTACCCAAAGCAAGATCACAAGCAAAGTAAACAACAATCAACCACGGTGCAATGCGCAAGCAACATGATGCAAACATGGCATGATATGCGAGATGTGATATGCAATGCATATGCGTGCTCCGGAAGGAAAGGATTGATCAAGGCATCAACTTGGCAAACCAAGTGTGCCGCTGGAAAGATGAGATGATTTCGGTCGAAATCGATATAAAGATCAGCGGAATCGGATGCACGGTTTGCAAATGGCAAGCAAAACAAGAATGTCACAATTCTACGATTAACAGCACGATGCCATCTAGAATGCAACAAGAAACTAAGCTACTGCACTCCAACATAGCAACAAAGCATATGGCAGTGATCTACTCAAGATGCTTGACAAAAGATGAACACTGAGCTACGACTAAATCACACAAGAGCAGGTTCAAACAAGCATCGCAAAAGTGCAAAAGATATCAGCTTCACAGACTTTGTGAAAATTACTAACATGCCAGGAATTAACATCAGGAAGCCATGTTTAGAGCAAGCAAACAACATGCTACACGAACAGAACATAGAAAACAAAGGCATGGCATGAATCTACTCAAAGCATGGAACAAAAGTCCCTTACTGATCAAGAACCAAATGAGGGTGTAGTTTTCGACCACGCGATCATGATCCGACGACGGAGGAGATGGGAGAGGTTTGGAAGGGTTATTGGGCCGTTTTGGAGGGGTGTTGGGCTGAAACACACACGAGGCCTTTGCGGTTCCCCAGATAACCGTTGGAGCATCAAACGGACTCCAAATGACACGAGATTTGACAGGCGGTCTACCAGTGGTGTGCCAAGGCCACTTGGCAAATCTCGGTCCATTCCGAGAATGTTTAACACCCGCACACGAAAAGAGACAAAAGGAGGCGCCGGAGGACGTAGGAGTGTCCGATTGCAAAACGGACAACGGGGAAAATGCTCGGATGCATGAGACGAACACGTATGCAAAATGAGATGCACATGATGACATGATATGAAATGCATGACATGGACAAAATGCAAAACAAAGAAAAAACCCAACCACGAAGGGAAACTCATAACTTAAAGCCAAAAATGGTAGAGTCGGAGTTAACAAATATGGCAAGTTACATCTGGGGCGTTACACTTCCTTACTACATATAAGTTGTATTTGTTCCAATAAGTTACTGCCTATTTACAGATCGCGGGCGCCTGAGTCACACAAACTTAACAAATTAGCCATACATTTTCTAAATTATTGCATGGCATGTTTAGAAAGCTTGATACCAAGTTGTTAGTTTTATGCTTATCCTCCTTTCCTAAGTTTCGCATGTGTTCTCTGTAGATGCAGAGTAGCAGCAACATCACTCATTCAGGCCATGTATCTTCATCTGATTCAAACAACACTAGGTCTTTAGCAGATTGTGAGGGATCAAGTAGTCTTGAACGGGATAGAGCTGCAGCAATTACCCTTCCGGTCAGGACACAGAGGAACGCTCCAAGGAAGGCCACACACCAGCCTAAAGGTGTATATGAAGTAACCGAGATTGATTTAAAGTCCTGGGCTCCAACTAAACCAGATAAAGCACGCATGAGGTTCAGGAGTGTGTGTGGATTTTTTGGCACGGCAAGGCTCAACATTAATCTTTCGGGGTTTCGGAAGGCTGACACAGAAACACGACGAAGGATAGTCCGGGAGATCATGGATCACTTCAATGTTCCAGAGCAGTGGAGAATGTAGGTGGAACACGCTGCACTGAAGAAGGCTAGGGATGCTTGGAGAAACTGGAAGCACGTGATGTACAAGAAGTACTTGAGTGAAGGCAAGGACCCAATCCCCGCATACCCCCAAATTACAAAGGCAGATTGGGCAGAATTCAAAAGGGTCAGGGCAACTCCAGAGATTTCTGCGAAGAGTTTCAAGTAATCAGAACTTCAGAAGAAGAACATACACCCCCACCGTATGGGTGTCGCAGGATACTACGGCATGAAACTGATATGGGAACAGGAGGACAAAGAAGTAGTAGCGGCGGGTGGGAATCCAGCGTTTAGTGAAATCAAGGGCGAACGTGCCAGAGACTACTTGCGTGCACGTGCAAAGAGGCGTGATGACGGAACTTATTACTTTGAAAACACACGTGACACCAAACTGTATGAAGTGATGGTAGAGGCTTCCAAGATCCCTAGAAGGTTCTAGAGGAACTCAGGGCCATGTGACATTCTGTCCATTGCTCTGGACACTAAAGAGCCCCCTGGCCGTGCAAGGGGTATAGGTGTTAATGTCCCGCACAAGAGGGCTTTCACACAGCAAAGAAGAGAGGCTCAGCATGAAAAAAGCAAGGAGTGAAATGAAGCAGAATGCATTGTTTGAAAAGCTAAAGAAGGAGATTTATCCGACTGTTCGAAAGGATGTTGAGGAGTCAATGATGATGTAGAAGACTCTAACACTGACAGATAGCCAGCAGATGGGAGGGGAGGCGGGCATGGATGATGCTGCTTATTGTGCGACAACACTGCACAAGAGTAGCTGTGCATCAGCTGACCCCAGCGACATTGAGACTGCAGCTGCTCGTGATGCTGCTATATCTGATCTATCTGGAATGAAAGATAGACTGAAGGGCGTGCTTACACATTATGAGGGTACATTAAAATGTGCAACAGCCTGGGTTTGCCCACCCTTCTTGGAAGATGGCCTCTTCTTGGACAATGTGCCATTGAATCCGGGCTGTGTAAAGTGCTACGTGACTGAAGTAAAGCATGGATTCAATGAATTTTCCCTGAAGAATGTTCTAGGAGAGTTCAATGAGCAAAGGACCTTGGGAGAAACATTGTTACATCACATCCAGTGGCCACGAAAGGAAATAGAGTTCATCGATGAGATTCCTGAAGCCCTGCCAAGAGCAACCACTGTCGCCCCTCAACCTGTGACGCTCTCCTTGCCACAGTAGCTCTCGCGAGCTGATGCATCAACCTGTGATCAGCCGGCCCAACTTTGTGGCATACAGGCCATGTCATCCTCCGCCCCAAAGCAGCCAGTGGCAAGGCCTACAACTGCTGATGATGCACCACCGGTTCAGATGCCAGTCACTGAAGCAGCGGGGGGGGGGGGGACCCAGCTGCAGCACATGCTCAGCAGACCAACCTGGTGGAACAGACTGCTAAGCAGTCTGATGCTTCGGAACCGCCTGCTAAGCAGTCTGTAGGTACAGAACCGACTGCTCATCAGTCCGTTGGTCCGCAGGCACGTGATTAGCATACCAATGCGTCAGCACTTCCTGCTCAGCAAACCAACGCGTTGGCACGACCTCCTCAGCACATCGACAAGTTGGCACCACCTGCACAGAAACCCGACATAGCTTCAACGCATGGTCAGCAGTATGATGCATCTGCTCCTATAGCCCAACAGTCCATCACAGTAGCACCGCCAACTCAGTGGTCTGGGATAGATAAACCGTCTACTAAGAAGTCCGTCCAAGCTTCACCTTCTTCTCGGCAGTGTACCTTGCAGGCAACCAGACGTTCTGCTAGAAATGCTTCAAGTACCAAGAAGGAAGTGGCCAAAAAGGCTACAACCACGACCATGAGGAAGTGCAGTGGGAGAGTGAAGAGGAAAGAGAACGATTGCATCTTACTTAAAGCACTCATCGTACAGAACCAAATTAACAGCAGCTTGTTCGAATCGGGGAGTAATATTATTTCTGATGCCATGGATGATGAAGAAGTAGAATTGTTGCTTGCTAAAAGGAAAGCAGATGTACTTGAAGCACACAATTACGTCCATGGCAAGCCATTTCTTGTTGGCGAATAATTTGATAAGTGCAGCTCCAGTTGCCGCGAGTTACATGAATTTTGCATGGATCAAATGTTAGCAGGTTATCATGCTTTGCTAGTTCACTACAATAGATATCATTTCTGACACGATGCTGGTTCCATCAATGTGAGTTTCAAGGACTTACATCTCTTGTTCAACTTCAATGTGCTCGATGCCACTCTTGTTAGATGCCTGATTTTGTAAGTACTTAACAAACTCTTATCAACTTCTCCATACAATGTTGTAAATGATAAACAGCTAACTGCATTTTATTCCTATCAGGGGATTAAATGCACGGAGAAGAATAAGGGAGAGCATGTATTTCATAGATCCTACATTAGAAAATGGCACAATGATAACCCACAAGTATAGGGGATCACAATAGTTTTCGAGGGTAGAGTATTCAACCCAAATTTATTGATTTGACACAAGGGGAGCCAAAGAATATTCTCAAGTATTAGAAGCTGAGTTGTCAATTCAACCACACCTAGAAACTTAATATCTGCAGCAAGGTATTTAGTAGCAAAGTAATATGATAGTAGTGGTAGCGGTAGCAAAAGTAATATTTTGGGGGTTTTATAGTGATTGTAACAATAGCAATGGAAAAGTAAATAAGCGAAGAACAATATATGGAAAGCTCATAGGCATTGGATCGGTGATAGAGAATTGTGTCGGATGTGATCGATCATGTAACAGTCATAACCTAGGGTGACACAGAACTAGCTCCAGTTCATCAATGTAATGTAGGCATGTATTCCGAATATAGTCATACGTGCTTATGGAAAAGAACTTGCATGACATCTTTTGTCCTACACTCCCGTGGCAGCGGGGTCCTATTGGAAACTAAGGGATATTAAGGCCTCTTTTTAATAGAGTACCGGACCAAAGCATTAACACATAGTGAATACATGAACTCCTCAAACTACGGTCATCACCAGGAGTGGTCCCAATTATTGTCACTTCGGGGTTGCCAGATCATAACACATAGTAGGTGACTATAGACTTGCAAGATAGGATCAAGAACTCACATATATTCATGAAAACATAATAGGTTCAGATCTTAAATCATGGCACTCGGGCCCTAGTGACAAGCATTAAGCATAGCAAAGTCAACACAACATCAATCTCAGAACATAGTGGGTACTAGGGATCAAACCCTAACAAAACTAACTCGATTACATGATAAATCTCATCCAACCCATCACCGTCCAGCAAGCCTACGATGGAATTACTCACGCACGGCGGTGAGCATCATGAAATTGGTGATGGAGGAAGGTTGATGATGATGTTGGCGACGGATTCCCCTCTCCGGAGCCCCGAACGGACTCCAGATCAGCCCTCCCGGGAGAGTTTAGGGCTTGGCGATGGCTTCGTATCGTAAAACGCTATGAATCCTTCTCTCTGATTTTTTATCCCCCAACGTGAATATATAGAGTTGGAGTTGAGGTCGGTGGAGCTCCAGGGGGCCCACGAGGCAGGGGGCATGCCCCCACCCTCGTGGACAGGGTGTGGGCCCCCTGGCGTGGATCTTTCTTCCGGTATTTTTTATATATTCCAAAATAATTCTCTGTTGATTTTCAGGTCATTCCAAGAACTTTTATTTCTACACAAAAATAACACCATGGCAATTCTGCTGAAAACAGCGCTAGTCCGGGTTAGTTCCATTCAAATCATGCAAGTTAGAGTCCAAAACAAGGGCAAAAGTGTTTGGAAAAGTAGATACGACGAAGACGTATCAACTCCCCAAGCTTAAACTTTTGCTTGTCCTCAAGCAATTGAGTTGATAAACTGAAAGTGATAAAGAAAAACTTTTACAAACTCTGTTTGCTCTTGTTGTTGTAAATATGTAAAGCCAGCATTCAAGTTTTCAGCAAAGATTATGACTAACCATATTCACAATAACACTTAGATCTCATGTTTACTCATATCAATGGCATAATCAACTAGCGAGCAATAATAATAAATCTCGGATGACAACACTTTCTCAAAACAATCATGATATGATATAACAAGATGGTATCTCGCTAGCCCTTTCTGAGACCGCAAAACATAAATGCAGAGCACCTTTAAAGATCAAGGACTGACTAGACATTGTAATTCATGGTAAAAGAGATCCAGTCAAGTCATACTCAATGTAAACTAACAATAATGGATGCAAATGACAGCGGTGCTCTCCAACTGGTGCTTTTTAATAAGAGGATGATGACTCAACATAAAAGTAAATGGATAGGCCCTTCGCATAGGGAAGTAGTGATTTGTAGAGGTGCCAGAGCTCGGTTTTGAAATAGATATGAATAATATTTTGAGTGGTATACTTTCATTGTCAACATAACAACTGAGAGATCTCGATATCTTTCATGCCACACACATTATATGCGGTTCCCAAACAGAATGGTAAAGTTTATACTCCCCCTCCACCAACAAGCATCAATCCATGGCTTGCTCGAAACAACGAGTGCCTCCAACTAACAAAGATCCTAGGGGTGTTTTTTTTTGCAGTTATTTTGATTTGATTTGCATAAAGCATGGGACTGGGCATCCCGGTGACCAGCCATGTTCTCGTGAGTGAGGAGCGGAGTCCACTCCTCTTGAGAATAACCCGCCTAACATGGAAGATACAGACATCCCTAGTTGATACATGAGCTATTCGAGCATACCAAACAGAATGTTTATTTGAAGGTCTAGAGTTTGGCACATACAAATTTACTTGGAACGACAGGTAGATACCGTACATAGGTAGGTATGGTGGACTCATATGGAACAACTTTGGGGTTTATGGAGTTGGATGCACAAGCAGTATTCCCGCTTAGTACAGGTGAAGGCTAGAAAAAGAGTGGGAAGCGAACAGCTAGAGAGCGACAACAGTCATGAACATGCATTAAAATTAATCAACACTGAATGCAAGCATGAGTAGGATATAATGCACCATGAACATAAATATCGTAGAGGCTATGTTGATTTTGTTTCAACTACATGCGTGAACATGTGCCAAGTCAAGCCACTCGAATCATTCAAAAGAGGATACCACCCTATCATACCATATCACAACCATTTTAATAGCATGTTGGCACGCAAGGTAAACCATTATAAACTCCTAGCTAATTAAGAATGGCATAAGCAACTATAATCTTTAATTTTCATTGCAAACATGTTTATTCATAATAGGCTAAAGCAGGAACGATGAACTAATCATATTTACAAAAACAAGAGAGGTCAAGTTCATACCAGCTTTTCTCATCTCAATAAGTTCATCATATATCGTCATTATTGCCTTTCACTTGCACGACCGAATAGTGTGGATAATAATAATAGTGCACGTGCATCGGACTTAGCTGGAATCTGCAAGCATTCAATTCAAGAGAGAAGACAAGGTAATATGGGCTCTTTGTTAGATCAACAATAATGCATATGAGAGCCACTTCAACAATTTCATCATGGTCTTCTCCTATCGACCCCCAAAGAAAAGAAAAGAAGTAAAACTATTTACACGGGAAAGCTCCCAACAAGTCAAACAAGAACATGAAATCTTTGTGGGTTTTCTTTTAACTACTGCTAGAAAGAAAGTAAACTAGCTAAAAGCTACGACTAATTTTTTTGGTTTTTCTCAAGGTTTATCAAACACACAAGAAGAAAGCATAAAAAGGGAAAATAAACTAGCATGGATGATACAGTGAAAAAGTATGAGCGCTGACAACTAGCATGAGTGTGTGAACATAAATGTAATGTCGGTGAGAAATACGTACTCCCTCAAGCTTAGGTTTTTGGCCTAAGTTGGTCTATGGCCATGGATGGCCTGACGAATATCCAAAGTTGTAACTGGGGTCATACTGTGATGCAACTATTGCCTCATGATCTACCACTTAGAGGTGAGTCGTCTCCGTCCTCCTCTTATACTCGTCCGCCTCCTCCCTGGTTATAACATATCTCCATTTTGCGTGAAAGTCAAAGAAAGTCGGAGCAGGGAGAGCGACGTCATAGGTGTGTCGTCTGTCAAAGATTAGTCGGTACTGGAGGAACTGATCGTTCCTCTCAATAAACTGATGACGAACCATAGCCTCATAATCTAAATAAGAAGGTGGCAACTCAATATCATCTCCACGTATGGGTATCTGAAGAAAGTTAGCTATACGAGTTGCATAAATTCCACCAAATAAATCCCCATTAATTCTATTACTATGCAACCTACGCACAACAATGGCTCCCAAATTATAATGTTTATCTCCTAATACGGCACTCCTGAGAACACTGAGGTCAGGGACACACATGTGACATGCTTCATCCTTACCATTTATGCACCTACCTATGAAGAGAGCAAAATAATGTATAGTAGGAAAATGAATGCTCCCTATGGTAGCTTGTGTTATATCTCTATATTCCCCCACAGTTATACTAGCAAGAAATTCTCTAAACTCAGATTGCGAGGTTCACTAGGACTACCCCATTGCGGGAGTTTACAAGCAGTGCTAAAATCTTCTAAGTCCATAGTATAAGAATTTTCATAAAGATCAAACAGGACAGTTAGAGAATTGCGTGATGATGAAAATTTAAACCTTCTCACAAATGAATCAGTTAAATAGAGGTATTGATGGAACTTATCTGCCTCGAAGCTCTCCAGATCAGCATTACGCACATATGCGTTAAATTCCTCCTTGATTCCTGCTCGAACCATGAAGTCCTCTGACAACCATTCACAAGGCCGCACTTGAGCGTCCCTCGGTGGTTCATCGTCCGCATCACGTATTGCGAGCCTGGGTCCTTGCTTCCTTGAAGGACCACCTTGATACATTTTCCTAAACATGTTTCTTCCTTTGAAAATTTCTGAAAATTTTAGTAACTTCAAATAAAAGTGAACCAAGCTCAGCAAAATTGATAGTTACTACTCCTACAAGTGCCTAGAGGCCATATCATGCATTAAAACTACTTTTGACCATATAAATTTGACATGCAAGCTCAATAATAGGGTCACCTAAGAAGCAAAAATTTGCAATGAATAATGCACTAGAACAAAAACTAATTGGACCAATGGAGGAGTCACATACCAAAGAACAATCCCCCAAAGCAGTTTTGTGAATGGAGCTTTGAGCAAGGAGATCGAAAATGGCAGCAAGATGAGCTAGAACTCGGGTTTGAGCTGGTTGGTGATTTTTTTGGGAGGAAGAAGGAGTGTGTGGTGGCTGGAATAAGTGGAGGGGGGCCACCATGGGCCCACGAGGCAGGGGGACGCGCCCTGGACCCTCGTGGCCAGGTGCTTGCTCCCCTGGTGTATTCTCAGTGCCAGATATTCTCAAATATTCTAGAAAAAATCATATTTAATTTTCAGGGCATTTGGAGAACTTTTATTTTCGGGGTATTTTTATTACATGGATAACTCAGAAAACAGACAGAATATACTATTTTTGCTTTATTTAATATAAATAACAGAAAGTAAAAAGAGGGTACAGAGAGTTGTGTTTTCTAACTTCATCCATCTCATGCTCATCAAAAGGAATCCACTAACAAGGTTGATCAAGTCTTGTTAACAAACTCAATCCGAATAACATGGAACCAGAGAAAATTCGAATAACACTATGTTACCTCAACAGGGATATGCATGTCCCCAACTATACAAATATCATATTTCTTCTTGACAGTAGGAAGATGAAATTCAAAACCTCCAATAGTAATAGTTGGAATTTTTCCAATAGAATTGATACTATGGACTTGAGGTTGTTTCGTCGGAAAGTGTACCATATGCTCATTACCATTAACATGAAAAGTGACATTGCCTTTGGTGCAGTCAATAACAGCCCCTGCAGTATTCAAAAAAGGGTCTTCCAAGAATAATAGACATACTATCATCCTCGGGAATATCAAGAATAACAAAGTCTGTTAAAATAGTAACATTTGCAACCACAACAGGCACATCCTCACAAATACCGACAGGTATAGCAGTTGATTTATCAGCCATTTGCAAAGATATTTCAGTAGGTGTCAGCTTATTCAATTCAAGTCTACGATATAAAGAGAGAGGCATAACACTAACACCGGCTCCAAGATCACATAAAGCAGTTTTAACATAGTTTCTTTTAATGGAGCATGGTATAGTGAGTACCCCTAGATCTCCAAGTTTCTTTGGTATTCCACCCTTAAAAGTGTAATTAGCAAGCATGGTGGAAATTTTAGCTTCCGGTATCTTTCTCTTATTAGTAACAATATCCTTCATGTACTTAGCATAATGATTCATTTTAAGCATATCAGTCAAACACATACGCAAAAAGATAGGTCTAATCATTTCAGCAAAGCGCTCAAAATCCTCATCATCCTTTTTCTTGGATGGTTTAGGAGGAAAGGGCATGGGTTTCCGAACCCATGGTTCTCTTTCTTTACCGTGCTTCCTAGCAACAAAGTCTCTCTTATCATAATGTTGATTCTTTGATTGTGGGTTATCAAGATCAACATCAGGTTCAATCTCTACATCATTGTCATTTCTAGGTTGAGCATCAACATGAACATCATCATTAACATTATCACTAGGTTCATGTTCATTACCAGATTGTGTTTCAGCATCAGAAATAGAAATATCATTGGGATTCTCAGGTGTGTCAACAACGGGTTCACTAGAAGCATGCAAAGTCCTATCATTTTTCTTTTTCTTCCTTTTAGAAGGACTAGGTGCATAGCAGAAGTGGCATCATCAATAACATGCAACATACCAGAATTAATAGCAGAACCAGGTTTGGGTGTCGCAAGTTTACTCAAAACATAAGGTGAATCAAGTGTAGAGCTAGATGACAGTTCCTTACCTCCCCTCGTAGTTGAGGGAAAAATCTTGGTTTTTTGATCTTTCAAGTTCTTCATAGTGATAAGCAGATATAAATCCCAAGTGACTCAAAGAATAGAGCTATGCTCCCCAGCAACGGCATCAGAAAATGGTCTTGATAACCCACAAGTATAGGGGATCACAACAATTTTCGAGGGTAGAGTATTCAACCCATATTTATTTATTCGACACAAGGGGAGCCAAAGAATATTCTCAAGTATTAGCAACTGAGTTGTCAATTCAACCACACCTGGAAACTTAATATTTGCAGCAAGGTATTTAGTAGCAAAGTAATATGATAGTAGTGGTAACGGTAGCAAAAGTAATATTTTTGGGGTTTTATAGTGATTGTAACAATAGCAACGGAAAAGTAAATAAGCAAAGAACAATATATGGAAAGCTCGTAGGCATTGGATCGGTGATAGAGAATTATGTCGGATGCGATCGATCATGTAACAGTCATAACCTAGGGTGACACAGAACTAGCTCCAGTCCATCAATGTAATGTAGGCATGTACTCCGAATATAGTCATACGTGCTTATGGAAAAGAACTTGCATGACATCTTTTGTCCTACCCTCCCGTGGCAGCAGGATCCTATTGGAAACTAAGGGATATTTAGGCCTCCTTTTAATAGAGTACCGAACCAAAGCATTAACACATTGTGAATACATGAACTCCTCAAACTACGATCATCACCGGGAGTGGTCTCGATTATTGTCACTTCGGGGTTGCCGGATCATAACACATAGTAGGTGACTATAGACTTGAAAGATAGGATCAAGAACTCACATATATTCATGAAAACATAATAGGTTCAGATCTGAAATCATGGCACCCGGGCCCTAGTGACAAGCATTAAGCATAGCAAAGTCATAGCAACATCAATCTCATAACATATAGTGGATACTAGGGATCAAACCCTAACAAAACTAACTCAATTACATGATAAATCTCATCCAACCCATCACCGTCCAACAAGCCTATGATGGAATTACTCACGCACGGCGGTGAGCATCATGAAATTGGTGATGGAGGAAGGTTGATGATGACGATGGCGACCGATTCCCCTCTCTGGAGCCCCGAACGGACTCCAGGTCAGCCCTCCCGAGAGAGTTTAGGGCTTGGCGGCGGCTCCGTATCGTAAAACGCGATGAATCCTTCTCTCTGATTTTTTTCTCCCCGAACATGAATATATAGAGTTGGAGTTGAGGTCGGTGGAGCTCCAGGGGGGCCACGAGGCAGGGGGCGCGCCCAGGGGGGTAGGGTGCGCCCTCACCCTCGTGGACAGGGTGTGGGCCCCCTGGCGTGGATCTTTCTTCCAGTATTTTTTATATATTCCAAAATAATTCTCCGTTGGTTTTTAGGTCATTCCGAGAACTTTTATTTCTGCACAAAAACAACACCATGGCAGTTCTACTGAAAACAACGTCAGTCAGGGTTAGTTCCATTCAAATCATGCAAGTTAGAGTCCAAAACAAGGGTAAAGTGTTTGGAAAAGTAGATACGATGGAGACGTATCACACAACATTAGATGGTAAGGACCTACGGGACTGTGCCGTTAACATGGTCTTCCGTATCTTCAAAAACACGTCCCATGCACAATCATTTCTTTGGCCATATCATGAACGGTAAGTCAAGTAAACAACCACGCATACACTGATTGTCTTTCAGATTTCGACATCATTCGTAAGTTCATGTCTTTCTTAACATGTAGCAATCACTGGATATTGGTATTCATTGTTCCAAACATGAACACAGTTTACTACATCGATTCTCTCAAAGAGTCAACAAACGCTCAGGATCTGACGCATGTTCAGCAATTCTTGGATAGGTATTGAATTCTATGATATTGAAATTAATTTGCATTCATATCTAGTTCAATAATTGATGTTGTCAAAATTCATCATCATTTGCAGTGTCCTCGCATTGTGGAAAACTAAACCAGGGAATCTGTTCAAGACGGAACAACCCGTGCAGCACGAGATCGTTTCTCCAGTAACACACCGAAATCCATTATTTTCAAAAAATTTATCCAACAGTCTGCAAATACCTTTCCTTACACTAGTCTAATGTTCAAGCTTCTAAATAAACCTCTTTCTATTTTGTCAAAAGAAAAAATAATACATCTAACACGGGTTAGGTTGTTCCTAACAGGACAAATACATGACTAATTTTGTAAAAAAATTCAGTGTCCCCCGCAAGAAGCAGGGACCAACCTTTGTGGATACTATGTTTGCAGACACATGATCTCCATCTGCTAATCTGCTGATAGTTGTGACGATCCTCACGAATTAGTACCAGTAAGTTTATCTTAATTAATATCTTCTACTCCACTCATATGGCACATTTTGATCTTAAAAACACTGTAGCTCATCTTAAACGCGAGGACCCCTGAACCGCTCCAGGCTAGTGAATTGTTGATGGTTCAGAGATTTATCAGTGACTTCTTCCTGGATCACTACATCAATCCCACTGGTGATAATGAAGATATCAGCATGCCTTCTCCTGAAACATTTAGTAAGAGTTAGCCGCTAAACATATAATGCATGGATCCATTGTTTTCCATATGATGAGGTCTTCGTATTCGTACACTATGATTAATTATGCAATGCATATATGTGTGGACAAATCATTGGAATTTAGCTACCATATGTTCAATTGCAATTTTTGCAAAATCTGATGAATGTTCTTCCTGTGGACACTATTTGTTCAATTGAATATTGTGGCGAATTTGCTTTTTGCATGCCGATTCAAATGTGATATTTTTGTTTATTTGTTCACTTGAATATTGTGGCGAATTTGCTTTTTGCGTGCCGATTCAAAATGGGATATTTTTGTTTTAACCTGGCAATTGCTTCGCACACAGTTCAACTAAATGAGAGTGTGTGATCCACATCGGAAAGCATACGTCAATCGTAGCAGAACCGTCGGTGATACACAGCAAATCGCAAACGATTTGCAGCGCTACTACGTGTGCATAGGTCCTCCGGAACCATTTGTGATATCGCCTTATCGCACACGAGAACTGGGAGTAAACTGTGCCCAATGCAAAATACAATCCCAGTCGTATTTTTTTCAGGAAACATGTGGGATACCAAACGAAAAGCACACGTCACTCTTGTGGCAACAGTCGGTGATACCTAACAAATCACAAACGGTCTGCAGCACTTGTATCTGTGCGAAGGGTGAGGGAGTCCTGGATTAGGGGGTCTCCGAATAGCCGGACTATATCCTCCGTCTCGTGTCCGGATGGGACTCTACTTGGCGTGGAAGGAAAGCTAGGCAATACGGATATGTATATCTCCTCCTTTGTAACCGACCTTGTGTAACCCTAGCCCTCTTCGGTGTCTATATAAAGCGGAGAGTTTTAGTCCGTAGGACAACATACAGTCATACCATAGGCTAGCTTCTAGGGTTTAGCCTCTCTGATCTCGTGGTAGATCCACTCTTGTACTACCCATATCATCAATATTAATCAAGCAGGACATAGGGTTTTACCTCCATCAAGAGGGCCCAAACCTGGGTAAAACTTCGTGTCCTCTGCCTCCTGTTACCATCCGCCTAGACACACAGTTCGGGACCCCCTACCCGAGATCCGCCGGTTTTGACACCGACATTGGTGCTTTCATTGAGGGTTCCTCTGTGCCGTCGCCAGAAGGAAGGATGTCTCGTCTCGTCTTTAAAGACGGTACTACTATCGGGGGAGCTTTGGCTGTCGGCCAAACTCTCCGTCTAGGCGGTTTCATCATGACCGCCTGTTCGGCCGCCGCGCCGACGATGACTTCTCGGGTCATCAAAAACAGCCTCCACGTCAAATCGGCACTCGCCGAACAGATGGATCCAATGGAGCTCGCCTCCTTAAACGAGCTCTTAGATCGCATCGCCGCCTTGGGAGTCGCTACGGACTATGATCGGATTGGGCTTAAACCTGATCAAAGGGAGATTAACTCTCCACCGGTCACCCATCATATTGCAGTGGTGGAGGAACAATGCGGCGACCTTTACTCCATCTTGAGGACCAACTATGTCCGGATTCCCAAGCTCTCTGAGCCGGACACCCGTTCGCGGGAGGACAACATCCAATCCCTGAACTTAGAGTCAAGCAGCGGGCCAGGATTATCGGGTCACACCCCAGAACCGGAGCTTCCAAAATTGGAAATTCCTCGGCCCCTGGATCCCAGATCAGGTGAGGGTTCGGATTCAATTCCACCCACCCACCCAAACATAAGCGATCTTTCCCACATTAGGTAAGAGCCCCAGGAAACAGTACATCACTATTGGGCCATATTCCTCCTTGCGATGAACAAGGCTAAGGACTGTCACGAGGAAGACGCAATCCTATTTTTCTGCAATAATTGCACAGACAAGGGAATCCTTAATGCCATAAATCGCCGTGAGATAACATGCTTCGCTGACTTGGCGTCCATAGTATGAAAGTACTGTGCGATGGAAAGTGCCTGGAAAACCGAAATAAACTTTTGGGATAATCCGGCCCTGAATACAAACCCAGTCCGAAACAAAAGGGTGCATTATCACAATACACTCGGGTCAACTACCAAAAAGCAAAAACCCTCTATAGGGTATGGAACCGTACTGGAAGGATGGCTCAACGGACCCTGCAAAATTCATAGTACAGCGGATACAATACCAACGCACAGCCTTAGAGCATGTTGGATACTCCGGCAGGTGGCCAAAAGTGGTGAGGATCTACTTCTCCCAAATACCACAGAGCACCATCCCGTGGATAACAATACGGTGTTAACGGTCTTTGAGACCTTCGCGTCAAATAATAGACGCAAGCGAACACTTCGCAGCATGGTTGAAATCTGCCACGTAGCAGCAATAAATCCATGGAGTGATACGGCTATTACCTTCAATGCCAGTGACGAACCTAAATTCCGAACAGCCCGAGCACCAGCGCATTGGTCCTCAGTCCAATCGTGGATGGCTTTCAACTCACCAAAGTACTCATGGATGGCGGTAGCGGATTAAACCTCATCTATGAGGAAACTCTTCAAAAGATGGAAATAGACTGGAACCGCATTGAGCAAAGTAGCACAACCTTTAGAGGAATCATCCCTAGTCGGGAAGCACACTGTGCTGGGAAAATCACACTAGATGTGGTATTCGGCACGCCGGATAATTACAGGTCCGAAGAAATTACATTCCAAGTCGCCCCGTTCAGCAGTGGTTATCACGCTCTTTTAGGACAGGAGGCATTCACAATCTTCCAAGCCGTACCCCATTACGGGTACATGAAGTTCAAAATGCCCGGGCCCAACAGAATCATCACTCTCGCCAGCGATCCGGACACAGCACTCTGCACTGAAAACAAAACAACCTCATTGGCCCTCGAGGCATTATCCGAAGCCCTCTCGGCCGAGGAATTAACCATGCTACGCTCCACAGTGGACAGGGACGACGTGATACTCGACAAGAGATCCAAGTCCACCTCTTTTAAACCAGCGGATGAAATAGTCAAATTCCAAGTCCACCCAACGAACCCTACAAAAACAGCCTCCATCGGGGCACAACTAAGCCCCGCTGTGGACGCCGCACTACGAGAGTTCCTGCGTGAGAACTGGGATATATTCGCCTGGCATCCCCCAGACATGCCAAGAATCCCACGCGGGCTGACCGAGCATAGCCTCAATATCCTAAAGGGATTCAAGTCGGTCAAGCAAGCTCTTCGGCGTTTCTCCGAACCTAAGAGACATGCCATGGGAGAGGAACTAGCCAAGTTATTGGAGGCCGGATTCATCAAAGAAATAAAACACCCGGACTGGATAGCAAACCTGGTGATGGTACCAAAGAAGGAGAAATCCTGGCACCTTTGTCTCGATTTCAAAGACCTCAATAAAGCTATCCCAAAGGATCCCTTCCCCCTCCCACGCATCGATCAAATCATTGATGCTACCGTAGGACACGAGTCATTGTGTTTCCTCGAAGCATACTCCGGTTACCACCAAATCAAGATGGCGGAGTCCGACCAAGCTACAACAGCATTCATCACAGCATACGGTCCCTTCTGTTTTAACACAATGCCTTTTGGGCTCAAGAACACCGGCGCAACATATCAGCGCATGATTCAGACATGTCTGGAGAATCAAATCGGCAAAACAGTAGAGGCATACGTAGATGATGTGGTTGTTAAAACCAAACACGTCGACTCTTTGATAGACGACTTGAGGCTCACATTCGACAACCTCCGAACATACGACATCAAGCTCAATCCGGAAAAATGCATTTTCGGCGTACCAGCCGGAAAGCTCCTAGGTTTCATTGTCTCCAGTAGAGGTATCGAAGCTAATCCGGCCAAAATCCAAGCTTTGTCATAGTTGGCTACACCAACAGACCTCAAACAAATCTAGAAGTTAACTGGATGTGTGGCGGCTCTAAGCCGCTTTATCTCCCGCTTAGGAGAAAAAGCTTTACCCCTTTATCGCCTTCTTCGGCGCATCAAACACTTCGAGTGGACGGACGCTGCCACAGCCGGATTGGAAGAAATAAAGGCCATTTTGGCAACAAACCCGATCCTGGCCGCGCCAAACATTGGCGAACCAATGCTATTGTAAATTGCGGCAACTCATCAAGTTGTAAGCGTAGTGCTCATCGTCGAACGAGAAACTGCCGGACATAAATTCCCTCTTCAAAAGCCGGTATACTATGTATCAACTGTCCTCACTCCATGCAAATCACGGTACCCACATTATCAAAAGATAGCCTATGCGGTATTCATGGCGTCCCGAAAGCTACGACACTACTTTCAAGAGTGTTCGATTACGGTAGCCTCGGAAGTGCCACTTAATGATATTATAAACAACCGCAACGCTACAGGCCGGATTGCCAAATGGGCCATTGAGCTCCTCCCGTTCGACATAATATACAAACCCCGACGAGCCATTAAACCGCAAGTATTGGCCGACTTCATCGCCGAATGGACGGAGGCCGAACTCCCTAAAGAGTATGGCGCATACTCCAACTAGATCATGCACTTCGACGGTTCTAAATTGCTGGCCGGTCTAGGGGCTGGCGTCGTCCTGACATCCCCTACCGGGGATACCGTTCAGTACGTACTGCAAATATTGTATATAGACTCCAACAATGTAGCCAAATACGAAGCTCTGTTGCATGGTCTTCGGATGGCAGTCTCCATGGGCATTCAACGCCTGGAGTTGCGTGGGGATTCAAACCTCGCAATATCCCAAATAAATGGAGACTTTGACGCCAAGGATCCGAAAATGGCGGCCTATCGAAACGTCATCCTAAAAATGTCAGCTCGGTTCGAGGGGCTCGAATTTCACCATGTGGCTCGAGAAAACAATCAGGCGGCGGATGCCCTCGCCCGCATCGGCGCAAAATGCGATACGGTCCCCCCAACATATTTTTGGAAAGGCTGTTCAAGCCATCCGTAGTATGGGAAGGAGACACCGGTAACAATAGTTCGGACCCGGCCAAAATGCCCGATACCAAATACTCTGACACAATCGGAGGCTCTGCCACCAAAATAACACCTTCAGCCCATGTAATAATGGCCATTATTGCCCCGTGGACAGAACCATTCCTGGCCTACCTAACTAGACAGGAACTTCCAGAGGACCAAAATGAGGCACGCTGCATAGTGCAGCGATCCAAGGCCTACAGGGTCCATGAGGGAAAATTGTAAAAAAAAGCACTACCGGAGTCCTTCAAAGGTGCATCTCTGAAGAGGAAGGGCGGAATCTTTTGGCAGAAATTCACCCCGGACTCGGCGGTCATCATGCCGCAGCCCGGGCCCTTGTAAGCAAGGTCTTCCGCACAGGATTCTATTGGCCAACAACCCGGGCAAATGCACAGGACTTGGTCCAATGTTGTGCCGGTTGCCAGCTCTTTGCAAATCAAAGCCACATGCCACCCACCGCCCTCCAAACAATCCCCATTACATGGCCCTTTGCAGTCTGGGGGCTTGACATGGTTGGACCCCTTAAAGGGGGAACCCACAAGAAAAAATACTTACTGGTCATGGTGGATAAATCCACCAAATGGATAGAGGCCAAACCTATTAAAACAGCCGAATCCGGACCGGTGATAGACTTCATATCCGGGGTTGTACACCGTTATGGCGTCCCCCACAGCATCATCACTGACAATGGCACGAACTTCACGGCCGATGAGGTAAAACTCTGGTGCATCAAAATGGGCATCAAGCTCGATTATGCTTCAGTCTATCACCCACAAACCAACGGTCAAGTCGAGCGAGCAAATGGTCTTATAATGAGCGGCATTAAACCCAGATTAGTGCATTCCTTAATGGAGTCTGACACGCACTGGGTAGAGGAGCTCGACTCTGTACTCTGGGGGCTGCGGACCACGCCGAGTCGTAGTACCGGATATACACCGTTCTTTATGGTGTACGGCGCAGAGGCAGTCTTGCCCTGCGACATAATTCATGACTCACCTTGAGTGCGCATGTATGAAGAAAGAGAAGCCAAGCTCGATCAGTAGGATAGTCTGGACACCTTGGAGGAGGAGCATGACGTAGCCAAAGCCCGTTCCGCATTTTATCAGCAATAGGCTCGCAGATACCAAAGCAGAGAAGTACGGACCAAAACTTATAACGTTGGCGAACTAGTTCTACGCCTGCCGGATAAGAAAATGAACAAGCTCGAGCCCAAATGGGAAGGTCCCTTCATTATTGAGCAAGTTTTGACCGGTGGAGCATACCGACTGCGGTATGCATCGACTAGTTGACTCGAGCCGAACCCATGGA
Organism: Triticum dicoccoides; assembly: GCF_002162155.2. Classification (NCBI taxonomy): domain Eukaryota; kingdom Viridiplantae; phylum Streptophyta; class Magnoliopsida; order Poales; family Poaceae; genus Triticum; species Triticum dicoccoides. The sequence continues at coordinate 217,245,389 of NC_041390.1, read as the reverse complement.
ACGCGGACAGGCTCCAAAGATTCTACGCCTAGCACCGGACTCTATGTTAGTCCCCTCCCTTTGTCCATTTTCTGCATATACATCACCTGTCTTGTTTCCCTTTCTTTCTTTCTCTTATTATTTCTCTAGGCCTCCAAGGGTCACCTTGTGCCTCACTTGTACATTATAGATGCGCTAGCCGCACTCTTCATACCTGGGGGCTTCTTTCACAGAAGCTTAAATTATTTATCTGGGCCTCACGCCTAACACATGTGTTATACTTCTGCATGTACCTTTTTTCACCATTATATGCATCGATATGACTTAAGTTTTGGCCAAGCTGGGTTGCCTGGCTCTTGTATTTATGCCCTACGTTCCCATTAATTCGGCTAGGGCATAAGGGAAGCACCTCTACGATTGTTACTGCCGGGTCAGCCAGATATGTACCTCAGACTGGGTGAAGCCGAAAGCTAGCATTCTTAAGGGAATATTCGGTCGGTGAACAAACGATGATTTTTATTTATTGTCCATATCTGCCCCCAGATGCTTTTTCTGCGTTTATTATCGCAGTCCGGACATGCACTTTAGGGCATGCTTACCCAGGGAAAGGAACCCTTAACGGAACTATTCTCCCTGGAAGATGTTTCTTACTACCCATGTAATATAACATAACTAGTTAGGCACTTGTCTGATAAAGCACTAATGACCCCTTGCCTGGTCTCCACGCATACCTCGGTTCTTATATAACTGAGCGGGTATTCGGATACACTCCGGACTATTGGGCCCGGAGGTTGAAGCGAAAAGGTCCACAACGACAAATGATCTACAATCCGGCTAGAAGGCATTATACATGTCACTTTAATTACATAGTCATGCAGACTGACTAAATTCCTCTTCTATACCATCCAACAGGCGGTCTAGCTTACAATCCTGTTGGGAATACTTTGCGGCTAATTCTACTTACCCATAAACTAAGCTAACGGGGATCTCTTTTCCGTCGGGCCCCACAGGTCCGACCTCGGCCATGTGATTTGGGTCTGCCTTGGTATACCGAGTATTCACCATGGCCCAGGCCTCTCTGGCACCCTGTCGGCAGGCTGATATCTTCCATAATCAGAGGCGCCACCGTGCTCCCTTGAGCTTCTTCGTAAGCTCTGCAACGCCCTCTGGCAGGGAGACGGATGGCCACAAAGCCTGGGCAACACCTTGCATCACCTGCCGAACTTGTTCGTGCAGATGTGACAGCTCGGATAGAAGATCACCCGCAGACCCGGGCATTTCCTCCGTGGGACGACCCGTCAGCATACCTACAGACATAACGCTGTTAGTCGGCTTCTTTGCCGAATTCCTTTAAAAGGATTCGTTCAAGCACTTACTGAAAATGCCGCGCCAAAGCCGCTTATTCTCCTTCTCAGAGTCGGCAAGCTGGCCCCGAACGTCTTTTAGTTTCACGCTCAGCTTAATATTGGCGTCCTGGAGATTGTTTTTCTCCCGCCTAACCTCAGTCAGCACGCGTTTGCCAGCCTCTAGCTATTGCATAACATCTTGGTCCTCCGGATTTTCTCCGGATTCATCTACAACATCTGTTGTTAGATGTGCAGCCATGTCGCACATTATATGGTAACTATCACTCTTTAAAATAAATGTTACCAGCAGGTGACTTTTTCGGTTCCTGCAACGCGGCCACAACAGCCCGTAGTTGGGTCTTGCATTCCTCTAGCTCCTGTGTTAGCCTAGTATTCTTCTCTGTAAGAACCTGCACAATAAAGATGATCCTTAAATTAGTTCTGCTAACTGTTTCAAGTCTCAAGGGCTATTGATACATATGAATCATCAGATTCACTTACCCGTACATCCTTTACATATTGATCCATGGCTCTGGCTAGGCCATCTTGAGCAGCACAGAGGTACGCCTCTCCGGAATTAAAGGCATCAAATGCCTCTGGTGAGAAACAAGCATCCCGGAGTAGGGCTCGACGGCGCCTATGGTTCATGGCGCTTTCCACTTTTGAGTTAGTAGCGGATAATCTATCCGCATCCTCCGTAGGGGGATTATCCGGCGCCTGCCCCATATCGTCTTCCGCCTCTATGTCCGGTCCTGGCGCCCGGCTGGTGGAAGCATGATTAGTGACATCGCCGGACATATTCCGGCGAGCGTTTTTTCTGTTAAAGAAACGCGGGCGTCATTATATTTCAAGAAAGACGATAACCACGGAGCGGGGTTTGTTATACCTTTGCGCCGGCGTCTCCGTCCTGACCGCCTTCCTTTTTGGCCTATCCGGCCTCGGTGCCTGTTGGCGCGTTGCCGTGGGTTTGGCAGGGCGTCCCGAATGCCTTCCGTGTAAAATGCCATGTCTATATGGTGGGTGAAGTGTCTAAAATGGGATCCTAGTTTTGGAGTTGGGATTTTTTGTTTTTCTTACGTGCGATGCAGGGAGCAGTCCGGGATAGTCGGCTGTAATGGCCACCATGGCATCGTCGCAGCTTAACTGATAGAACTGCCGGTCTATCAGCTCCACGGATATAACTAAATCTTCTTCGAGTCCGGAGTCGAGGGCCCGGTCAGTGTCCTCCGGTTGTGGAGAAGGGCTGCTGACCTCCTTTATGGCTTTTCGCAGTTCCTGCCGCAAAGTGGCAAGATGAATACTTACGACAAAGAATGCGGGAAAAATGGGAGCAGGGAGATATAACTTACCCAGCTTGGAGGATTGTACATGGAGAATCCATCCCGTGGCTTGATGTAGGTGAACTCCTCCTCCTCACCCTTGAACAGTTCGGACAGAATCTTCGCTAGAGCGGCAGCATTGTCCGGACCCTTACGCCCGCAGCGAGTGGCGTCATCTGCCCCATTATAACACCACAAGGGGTGCCCACGATATTGAAGTGGCTAAACTCCCTGCATTATGCAAATCGACATAACTTCGATTATTGTCAATCCTGATCGAGCCAATGCTTTGATCCGGTTCATCAGATAAAGGACTTCTCCGTTGTCTTCTGCCTGGGGGCTCCGTGGGCGCCAACTTCGCCGCTTCTTCATAGGAGCATTGTGGAACTCAGGAAGACCCCACCGAACAGGGTCTGGAAGGGGGACGTCCTCCATGTAGAACCATTCTGAAGGCCAGTCTTCGGACGACTTCTTCGGGGTACCGGACAGGTATCCGGTATCGGCGATGTGCCATATTTCGGCTCCGCCCACTTGATAAAGTGATTCCCTCTGAGTGCGAGGGACAAGGCAGAATAGCCTTTTCCACAGCTCGAAGTGAGCCTCTCAGCCCAGGAACAACTCATAGAGAGCAACATAGCCGGCGATATGTAGAATGGAGGCAGGGGTGAGATTGTGTAATTGGAGGCCGTAGAACTCCAGGAGCCCACGGAGGAACGGATGAATTGGAAATCCGAGTCCCCTTAGTAAATAAGGAACAAGGCAGACCCGTTCTCCCATGGAGGGACAAGGAAGGCTCTCCGCTTGGGCCCCGCCATTGTAGGTGGCGAGCCCAGCTCGAACGGGCACCATATACGCTGGATGGAGAAATCCCTTAATCTATAGCTCGACTAATCGACTTTGCGGGACTGAACACCTCTCCCAATCACCGGGCTTAGGGCTACGGGGGCGGGAGGAGGAGCTGCGAAGGTCGGCCATGCTGGAATGGATCTTTCTGAAGCACGCTCTAATGAATTCTCGCTGGGGGAGGATGATATGGATCGGATCTAAGAATCCCCATCCCTTTAATAGACAATTTATTTATTTGGCTAGGGGGGCGAATGTAAAAATGCCCTGGCGCCTCGTATTCATTCGACGCGTGGGAGATAGCCCTTATTGGGCACAAAAGCCGAGAGGTTCAACATTTATGGAGCCGGACACTGCTTACGAACACTTGAAAGTTCGAGAAGAACCCGCCTTGCAATGTCGAAGACAACACTGCGCGCTGGACTCATCGTCATTGAAGCCTGGTTCGGGGGCTACTGAGGGAGTCCTGGATTAGGGGGTCTCCGGATAGCCGGACGATATCCTTCGTCTCGTGTCCGGATGGGACTCTACTTGGCATGGAAGGCAAGCTAGGCAATATGGATATGTATATCTCCTCCTTTGTAACCAACCTTGTGTAACCCTAGCCCTCTCCGGTCTCTATATAAATCGGAGGGTTTTAGTCCGTAGGACAACATACAGTCATACCATAGGCTAGCTTCTAGGGTTTAGCCTCTCTGATCTCGTGGTAGATCCACTCCTGTACTACCCATATCATCAATATTAATCAAGTAGGACGTAGGGTTTTACCTCCATCAAGAGGGACCGAACCTGGGTAAAACTTCGTGTCCCCTACCTCCTGTTACCATCCGCCTAGACGCATAGTTCGGGACCCCCTACCCGAGATCCGCCGGTTTTTACACCGACAAAGGGGCTCCTGGACCGTTTGTGATAGAACATTATCGTAGACGATGATTTTTGGAAAACATGTGCGATGGAGTCTAGCATGGCAGACGGGTTACGCAGAAAACTCATGTGTAATAGGTCACAAATCGCACACAGTTCATATGTTTGCCCATGTGCCTTACATACTGTTTCCCAAACGGTTCGTTACGACAGACCGTATGGTTTCACTACGTCATTAGAAATGCTTAATCACCGATACTAGTACCACACGTGCGAAAGAATTTAGTGTATGCTGCATCGCACACAATTACATTTTGGAAGGCCTCTGGATCACTGTTCCATATCCCCGACGGTTTCTGGGTCGTGTGGGAAGGACCCCATATCACACACGCTCACTTGGTGACGGTTTCGAAGGCCGTCGCAAAAAGGATTTAAAAACCATTTGTTTAGGACCGACGTGCACCAGTGACTTTATGTTGTCAAATAATAATTCCTTGAAAAGTGTTGGTATGGAGGAACCCGTGGATACGGTTAGCCATGGAAAGTGAAAGTATGGTGGCAAAAGGAATAAACTTTATTTTCTGTTTGGGAACCGCCTATGATATATCTAAGCATGGAAAGTATTGGGAACTCTAAGTCGTTTTTGTTGGTGGGGTGGATACACCTTCCCAAATGTTTTTATCTCTAAGTTTTTTGCTTTGAGCTCTGGCACCTCTACAAATCCCTACTTCCCTCTGCGAAGGGCCTATCTTTTCCTTTATGCAATTTTTATTTTGAATTTGAGTCTCCATCTTCTCTTACAAAAGCACCAACTAGGAGGCAATATGATCTTACTTGAGTATTGGACATAGCTAATATGCGAGTGTGTTTCATGAATTGATCAATGGTTGAGCATGATGGGCTAGGGATAGCTTATTTTAGCATTGATATTTTGAGAGACATGGTTGTTTGTTGATATGCTTGAGTATTTAAATTATCATGTCAAAACTAGACTATTGATTTGAACAATATAAAATTCCAAATGTCCATGCTATAAAGAAAGAAATATGATATGACATGTTAGGCAGCATTCCACATCAAAAATTCTGTTTTTATCACTTCCCTATCGAGGACGAGTAGGAGTTAAGCTTGGGGATGCTGATATGTCTCCAACGTATCTATAATTTTTTATTATTCCATGTTGTTATATTATCAATCTTGGATGTTTTATAATCATTTTATAGTCATTTTATATCACTACTGCAGGATGCTGCTAACGCGGCACTACGATCAGATACCCTTCGACGAAACTGTGTGTGATGCAATAATCGCAAACGATGGTGTAAAAACCGTCAAAAAAGGTGCAAAACATTTGTGATGGAGGATGCATCAAACACGGTCCAGATTTTAATTGTGTGTGTGATTCAGGGCATACAATTCAGTTCAATTAACTGTTTTCGATGAGGAGGAACAAAAGAAATGGGCAGCCAGGTGAAGGTGTGTGCGATGTACAGCATATGGTTCAATCGGATGAACTGTTTGTGATTACGCAACACAAAAGAAACGGTCAGCCAGATAAAGGTGTGTGCGATGTACAACATACAGTTCACTCGGATGAACTGTTTGTGATTAGGCAACACAAAAGAAACGGTCAGACAGATCAAGGTGTGTGTGATATATGACATGCGGTTCACTCGGATAAACTGTTTGTGTTGAGACAAGAGAACACAAATGGTTCAATATAACAAATATCATAAATATTGCAAGGTTCAAATTCAAAGATTACAATGCCCAAATTCAAACATTGCAAACCGCGTCATTTTTGAAAAGGGATCAGCCACTGACAAGTCATGTATGGGTTTGACACAATGACTTCCAATTGCTTTGCCATATGCTCTTCCAATATGAAGTTTGGCATTTTTGAGGCACTTCCATTCCGCAGTACCTGCTGGCTCTGATAATCATACCATTGATCTTTCCTAATTAAATGTGTGTTCAACCTCAGTACCCTCAGCACCTTTGCTCTGGCAAGGAAGAACCTGGCGAGTGTAATCTCCGGTAAGGTCCCTCGGTAGGAGTTCAAAGTAATTTTTGAGAGATGCAGATCCATGCATTCGATGTGATTGTCATTATAAACATTTTCCACCTCCGGGCCTATTATTATCTGCAAAAGAAGAGAACGTGTTAGTGCCTACATGCAGTTTTGAACACTGCTACATGCCCGTTTGGTTTGCAGGATTTGTAAAATGCACCAATGTGCCATCTTCAATCTGGCATGATTAACATGGGCATTTGATTACAATCTAGAAACATGTAGCCTTCTTCACAAGAGGTTGGATTGGATGAAAAAATCCCTAAGAAAACTAGGACAGATGAATCCAAAGGAGAAATGCTTATGGAAGATTGTAACCATATGAATGAAGCAACCAATACGGGGTGGGGGTGTATGTCCTAAAATCCTCCAAAATTCCTTCAGAAATCATAGTACATTGTCATTGTAAACTTGGGAAAAGGTGAAAAAAATTGAACTCCCTTATGGTTAACATTTAACGGAAAGGAACATCTCCTCGATATACGGCTTCGACAGGCACGAAAAGCATCTCAGGCAACTGACAATTTGGTCCAGGTTGGGGCCAACAGATTCTAGTTCCAAGACCTTCACTGTTCCCAGAGTCTGGGTGAAGCTTCGCTGGATGACAGATGAACATTCGTCTTAAAAACTAGAAATAACGTTGATATCAAGAAGGAGAGGTATATAAGGTGAATGTTGTACCTGAAAGTTGTAGTATTTGACAAACGAGTAGCCCACCACTTTCAATTTCAACGTAGAAATGACATTGATTCTTGTTGGACCTTGTTGATCAACTACAAGTAATCAGTGAAGGTGTGTCCTGGATGACCATATTGTGGTCCACCTTTTGTGATCTCTCATTGCAGCACCAGCAACACACATAAATAGTCCGGAGAGTCCTGGAGGTGATGTGCAAGGTACTCGACCAATTCATCACCTAAAGACGAAGGAACTCGAGTGCAGTACAGTCGTGGAGCATGCGCTCCATGTCATCCTTTGGGATGTGGATGGCGATGAGCTCGAGGTGCTTCAGTCATGGTAGAAAAAGAGCAGGCACATCATTAAGGGGGGATGGCAGTTCATGAAGTTGGCGATGCGCAGCGTGGGCGCGAAGCGGAGCACGAACGTTGGCAGCAAGCGCATATGCCCATCATTATAACTTAGCTTCTCGACCTGATCTATGGCGGGGGATCAGAACCACTCATCAAGCTTGGCTCGATCCTTGCCTTTGGAACCCAACTTGCCCATGATAAGGCCTTTGATTGGGCCATCGTGACTGCCGAGGATCTGGGATAACGGATCCAAGCTTTGGCGATAGCCATGGTAGAGCTTGTGGGCATCGAGGAGGTCGACAGGGGTGCGCAGCCATAGGGCGTGCCACCGCCGGGAAAGGGCGGCTGTCCTCGCCCGATATTTGATTGGGAGGAGGGATATGATGACTATCAACATATCATCGGGGAGGTTGTTGATGAAGTCTAGGCCTGCTGGAGTCGCTTGCGGTTCTTTCTCGACCCGCCTCCGCTTGTTGGCAGCCTCATTCTACACCTCGTCGTCAGCAACGGGAAACCTCTGTGTCCATATTCATGCCATGCTCTGGTGCTTCAGCAGCCCCGGCGTTGCCACTCCTTCCGATGGGGAACTTCGGCGGAATCCTCGTACACTGACGGCTTTGAGGACTCAGAGCGGCGTCGAGGATGCGGGCGGAGAGAGAGGAATTGCGTGTGTGGCGAGGATGGGGGTACAACCACTCGGCGGCACCATTAATATAGACCAGTGGGAGCGAGGCGGGCGGCGGTCCAAGGCTGTCTTGCTTCCCGGTGAGAACAACTGCTTAATCTCTAGTATGAATGAAATCTATGCTTAATTACTGAATTTTAGTTGGAAAAAATAGATAGTGCTATTAATTTTTAGCTGTATATTTTTACAAATCGCAGTGTCTCCTGACTTAGCGCCGAAGTCTGGCTTTAATTTGTATACCGTAATCTGAACCGTTTGCATTGAAGAGATGCACAAATCATGTGTTGAACAACTTGTACACTTCCTGGTGAGCCTGTGCACCTGACTGCGCTCGCACGCCTCTCGTCCAGTCAAGCAGCTGTCCACACGGCACCTCCTATAGCCATTAAAACCAAGACACGTGGAGTCACATGAATGGTTAACAGAACACACACGGTTTGAATTATACAAACGTTTGAGATATTAAAGTGGCAGCTATTTTTTCAAATGCCTTTGTTGGTTGTCATTATTCGAGTGCGCCTTCTCTCAAAATGGACACGAAAAATACCACAACATGTCGGGTGCCCTTCCATGATAGCTTGCCAAGTTTCATGAATTTCAGATGAGTTTTAGATTTACTAGAATTTAAATAAAGTATCTCGACATTTTGCTGGCAATCAACGGTGCCCTGGTGTTTGAAATTCATTCCCATTTCTTGCATGCACCCAAGGACACATATTTGATTTTTCAACCAATTTAGTTCAAATTTCACTTATGCACATAAATGCATTGAAAACTCAGTTAATGCATAAAAATGTCGAAACGAACCCTGAAAAATCACGAAAAATAACACAACACTCTTGTTGTTCTATGTTGACGCGAGAATTTTTTGAAAGCAATAAGAGGCAATGGATATCGTTTCGTCCCCAAAGGTGGGGGGGGGGTTCCCTACCGAGACCATCATGCTTGTTGTGAGAAGCTATGGTTTGTGAGAAGCATATACCCAAACCCGCCCCAAATGGGACACAAAATTTACCACGACATGTTGATGCCGCTCCATGATAGCATGACAAGTTTCATGAATTTCAGATGAGTTTCGGATTTAATAGAATTCAAAAACCAGGTATCTCAATGTTTGCGACCAAGTGATGGTGGCAGGATGTTTGGCATTCATTCCCATTTCTTGCATTGGACCAAAGCATGAACCCAAGGACAAAGATTTGATTTTTCAACCAATTTAAATGCACTGGAGAATGTGCATGTAGTTCAAATTTGAATTATGTACATAAATGCATTGAAAACTCAGTTAATGCATAAAAATGTCCAAATGAACCCTGAATAACTCCAATTCTTTTATGATCACTGCAGATAAAAGGCCTAGCAATTCAAAAACCGTCCATGGCCGCTTAGTGTAGTTATGTAATTCAAATCAAGATGAAAAATTAAGTAGATCCCACACGGTTTATTATAACCAACCGTGTGAGATGCAACACAAAATATCTTGGAGCACCGTCGTAGTATAGTATGCATACGGCTTACGCGAGAAGGTGCGATGGCTACACTCCATAGCCCGCTCTGAATAAGGGACCGTGTCTGATGACACTTTGTGCGCCAGTTTTGCGCTGAAGCGGTTCCAAATTTTCGGCTTCCGCGGAAATATCTACCTCCCCGCCCTCCTTACCAAAAGCCATATTTCCCCTGTTTTCGCCTTCCTTTCCAAGTTGAAACCTTCACTCCTTGCTTGCAGCGCCGCCTCCTCGCCGGTGACCCTCCTTCACGCTGCTCGGCCTCGCCTATCCAGGCAGGTAACCCACAGCCGACCCCCATCCTCCTCCTCCTCCTCCTTCCACATCCCACATGCCCCGATCGCCGGCACGAGCACGACACCTTCCACCCAAATCATCGACCCCTCCACCAAATAAGCGCCAGCCTAAGCCATGGTGCACGCAGTATAGCCAGGACCTCAAGGAGCATTTGCAGCGGAGAAGCAAATCGCGGCTGCATGCGCGGATGAGGTCGCGATGGCTGCCATTCATGCCGACCCCCAGATCTTGGAGGAGCACCTCGCCGTCAAGGCCACCGTTGACGCCTCGCGCGCCAACGCCGCGACGCGTTGGCTGCTTTAAACGACAGTTCATGGCATTTTCTTGAGGCAACTGGTGGTGCCTTCGATGAATACTACGAGGTGTTTTCTCAGCATGCACGTGCTTACCTCATCTCGAGAGCTAGCAGGTGGGTGCCCGGAGCGGCTTAGGCAGCTCACCACTACAACAAGGGCACCCACGACGCGGAGGCCTCGCCCTCTTCCATGTCCAAGGAGCTAGTCGTCATTGATATCTCCGACAATGAGGAGTAGCTTGTCTTATTAGCTCACTATAAGGACCAATGTTTAGTTTTCTAGCTACTGCCTTTCCTTAACAAATTCTAGTGAATTGTGCTATCTACTTTTACCTTGCAATCTTCTGCTATAGTGTATATGTTCTATATGTCGTGCAATGTGGTGTTCAGTTAACTGCTTGGTTCAATTCTGCAAATGTGATGTTCAATTCTTCAGGGTGCAATATTTTCAAGTTGTTAAGCATGCTTGGTTTGGTTAACTGTCTGATCTTCTATTAGGCGTATGTTATATTGTGCAATGTGGTGCTCAGTTAACGGCTAATTTTTTTAAATAATACATTTTTTTATTAATTTGCACAAATATTACGCTCAAAAAATAATTTTCGAAAATAATACACTGTCGGCCCGCAGCCGGCCGAGTGGACCTAGTCGGCCCACAGCAGGCCGACTGAGACCCTATCGGCTAGCTGCTGGCCCACCAGTGCAGGTCCTGTCGGCCAGTAGTGGGCCGATAGAGCCTAATTGGCCTGCTGTGGGCCGGCAACGACGAATTGGCCAGCTGCGGGCCGACAGGGACTAATTGGCCTGCTGTGGGCCGACCGGTGCATGCCACCATTTTTTTTCCGAACGCTCCCTGGATTTTTTTATAAACTATGACGTATTTCGTGCAACCCTTTGCCCGTAATATTTTCTCGCCATATGTTCGCACCAACTCTTTCCCGCCACCCGTTTCCCGCCATACCGCAGTCATTCTTTCCCGCCATTTTCTCATCCCTACCTATAAAACCCCCTTCAGACATAGGAGGATAAGCATTCCAGTGTAGTGTAGTTGAGATGTCCCATTATCCTTTCGATCGTAGTTTTCACCCTGAGATGAGCAGGACTCTTCTGAGGCTAGCTACCGATTTCAGGGTGGACAATAGGATAGTTCCATGGGACGAACTGACCGGTAGTGACACCATAATGAATGAGTTGGCTCACGAATTACGTATGTCTGGGTGGCCTGAAAGGACCTATGAGGAGGTACGTATAGAACTTCTTAGGTTGCATGCAAGGTGGAAGAAGGTAGTGGAGCCGGAGAGTGAAACTTTCAGAAGGACTGCAGAAAATCATCCATTTTTATGGACTGAGGAGAGCGAGGACGAAGATGATATCTTCATGCCGCCGCTTCCGGGTTCTGCATCATCTAAGAGCAAGAGTTTTGCATCGTCCAAGGGCAAGAGTACTACATCCTCGAAGGGCAAGAGTTCTGCATCGTCCAAGGGTAAGAGTTCTGCATCCTCGAAGGGCAAGAGTTTTGCATCGACGGAGGATGACGATGATGACTTCATGTAGTTTTTATGATGTATGTTGTAAGTTTAGTCGTATGTACCGTTAATTTAGATGTAGTTCTATCTAGTTGTTTATACTGTCTTGTTGTACGAGAATTATGTTCTATCTAAATATGATGTTGTAGTTCGGATAATAGAGTACTAAAATAGAGTAGGCATATGTCTCATACATAAGTACATAGTCATTTGTCTCATACATAGAATATACATAAGTCTCATACATAAGTAGGTGGTCATGTCTCTACTGATAGATGGAAGCGTCAGTGACGACGTCTGGCCTGGCGGGGAGGCGGATCTGGAAGCGGCGACCATCCCAACCTGTTAGGTGGCCTAATGTTACGAGGAGGAATTTCAGACTCTCCCTGGTCATGCTGTGTATCCTGTGTGGGGCCTGGTGGAGGAGTCGAATACATGTTCATCCACTGGGGTGTGCTGCGACATCTGAGCATGTGTGTTCTCCTTGGGATGTTGATCACTCCCCCACGTATCATGTGATGCTGACATAGACGCATGATATCCGTAGGCTCCTGCACGATGGAACATTTAGTCATTAAGAATGAGGTCGCCTCAATTAATATTGAAAACAATAAAAATGAAGACACTTACCTGCTGGTTGTGACGGCTGCTCTGGCTCAAACACGAAGCTCGACGAGGGACCGTGCTGCTGTGGCTGTGGAGAAAACACGAAGCTCAACGAGGGACCGTGTTGCTGTGGCTGTGGAGAAAACATGAAGCTCGACGTGGGACCATATTGCTGTGGTTGCTGCCACGTTCAACTGCCAGGTTGGTCAGGACGGGGTGGCCTGGTTGTCAGCTGATGTGCTAGACGTGGACGTGGTTGATGTCGGTGCATGGAGTGACGTGGCTGCTGCTGCTGGTGCTGAACAACATAGGTTCTCCGGGTGCACGTGATAGCCTCGTACACAGTCCGTATCTTGTTCTGAATTCGTTCCAAGAAGGGCTGTAGCACTGGACGGTGCTGAAGAAGAGGTCCAGACGACAGTGATCGTCCAAAGGTGGTCACGTCCTGGTAGAGTTCATGTGTTAAGGTAGCCTGCAAATTTCCATGATGATTAATAATGTATGTCTCTTGCATGTCAAAGTATGTGACAACATTACTTAAAGAAAATATATCTTACCACGTACTGCCTAGAGCCCGAAGTGTCATAGCTCGGGTACATATCCGACGGAGTAGGATCCGGTATCTCCTCTGGGTGGGAGTGCTCAACGATGCGTAATCGTGTTCCGGTCATGTAGCGCCGCAAATAGAGATTGAATTCATCGAGATCAAAATTGTGATTCTCGTGCCATAGATGTGTGTTTGATGTCTCCCATTCTATAACATACGGCTCTAGTCTAACTAGCCAGTCGGCAGTTGTCCTGGTCATGCCCTTCCTTGTCGTCCTAAAATTGTGCTGTGTGTTCAACAATTACCTAAAGCTTCGAATGGATTACTATGAAAGATAATGCAACATTGAAAAATTAGTTAATACCTGTGGATGTGTGCTGGCACTGGGTTCTCTATAGGGGGAGGCAGCTCCAACCGCAGAAGACCAAATTGCCTCATAACCCTCTATTGTGCCATCTCCTCGACAAAGACATCGAAGATGATTTTTGATTTTGTCATCCAGTAATCTCGGTCCCTTGTGCATAGCACAGACAGACCACCAGGGTATCTCGCTTGTATGGCTGCTTCCGTGTAGGGCTGCCAGATGACCCCGGTGTACGCATCGAACTGCTCGTTCAATGATGTGTATGCCTTCCTGGTCTGATCACTAGCAAAGCATCTCTGCAGAAAACAAAAGTTAGTAGCCGCTAGCATCGAACTATCTCTTGTGCAGAAAAAAGTTGCATTAAACTATAACATGGTGCATACCTCGCGACGTGTCCAACACAGACCGAAAGTAGGCATGTCGATGCCGTCAGCATCAAACATGGCGTCTATAGGCTCACGAACACGTACATCTGGTCGCCCTATAGAGAACCTCTCCCACGACCATAGCTGTAGGAATAGAGGGCATCCAAGAAGGGCTGGCTTTCTCGATGTAAGCTGGCAACCGTTGCACATACCTCGGTATGTAGCCGCTAAGACCGCCGAACCCCAACTCCTCTGTCTGATCTGATCTGTCGTCTGAGCGCTCGCTATCTCGAGTGCCATAGGGATGTGGAGCGCGTTAATAGTGGTGACATGGTTCTCTGTGAACATCACCTTGCCGGAAAGCCACATTAAGTAGGCCTCCAGGCTCCGAGTGATCTGTTCCGCAGTCAACGGCACCCGGAAGTTTTGGATCTGCATTAAGCAAAGAGAAAGTTTTAGTTAGCCACAGTTATTTTCTGTAAAACCATATGCACGATAACTTGAAGATAAGAGGTTAGGGAAATTACCCGGAAATTGAGAACCACTCATACTTAGGTCTGTGATGCTCCCATACCGGATCCGGAGCATCCGGAAAAACACCATGAAAACGTTGTGTAAGGGCTCGCTCCCAACCAGCCGGTGCATCCAACGGTCCTATGGCATGACCTGCCAACAGTAGTCCGAGAAAAAGTGACACATCCTCCGGAGTAGGAGCCATCTCTCCCCATCGGAAGTGAAACATGTGGGTCTGCCTCCAACGGTCCACTAAGCAGCTCAGCAAGGACCTGTCGATGGCGATGCGTTTCTCACCCGGGATAGACTCAACCAGACGCGCGAAAGGTAAAAGGCCGGCCCATTTCAACCTTCATCAGAGAACATTTCAGTTAGTGTCTCCCATTAATATGCATGTCAGTGTGCAAATTAATAAAACACGTACCGCTGAAGCCATCCTGGGTGTATCATCCAGTTTTCTTTAGGAGTGCGAGTGACCAGAGGCTCAAGCTTGCACTCATACCATATCGCACCATGATGACCCCTATCAATGTCCCCATTCAGCAACCACATTTCCGACATTCCTATACATAAAAAAATCTGAACATAGTGCCACACTTAATAAAAATTCAGAACATAGTGCCACACTTAATAAAAATTCAGAACATAGTGCCACACTTAATAAAAATTCAGAACATAGTGCCACACCTAATATAAATTTAGAACATAGTGCCACACTTAATAAAAATTCAGAACATAGTGCCACACTTAATAAAAATTCAGAACATAGTGCTACACTTAATACAAATTTAGAACATAGTGCCACACATAATACAAATTTAGAACATAGTGCCACACTTAATACAAATTCAGAACATAGTGCCACAGTTAATACAAATTCAAAACATACTACTGCTAGCTTAGCTTCTTCCTCTCGCCCTTACTCCTCTACTGCCTCTTCCTCCTCGTCTTCCCCGGTTGCCTCGTCCACGCCCAGTGACGAAAGTGGGACAATTAGTGTCCCTATGGCCAAATTCATTGCACAGAATGCATTGCCTAGTCAGACCTCCTACTTCAGATTCATCCATATCATTCCAGATGCGCCGACAATGCCGTCTGCCTCTACTTGTACGCATATGCTCTGGGTTTGGAATGTAACGCCTTTCAGCGGGGTTGACATTGTTGAAATTACCCATTGATCGAAAACCCATCAGCTCACCTGTCCAGGTATTGAGGACAAACTCTTTCAGAAAAATGGAGACACAAACAATATTGCGTCCATTCCAAGCTGCCCGCAAGCAGCAAGTACATGTGAGCAAGGTAGGTGAAGCAATTTCGGTTTGTTGCATGTGCACTCACACGTTGGCCAGGCTTCATTACCAATTTTCAACTCATGCGTCCTCAACTCATTTGCACATCCGAATTTGTTGTTGGCTAAGCGGACCTCAAACCTTCTTTCTTGATTACCGATGGCGACTACAGTGTGTGATCTAGCTTTTTGCATCTTGTTGTCCATGTACTTCGTGACTCTTTCACAGTACCGTGTATTCGGGTTGTTGAAGATATGTTGCTCTGCTTTTTGACCTCTATCTCTGAAATACTTGACGGTGCCATAGAAAATACCCTCAACGATGGCTGTAAGTGGCAATGCCCGGTTTCCTCTAAGGACAAAGTTGTATGTTTCTGCGAGGTTTGTTGTCATGACACCGTATCGTGCTCCATGTGTGTCATGTAGCAAAGACCACCTCTCTAGAGGCTCATGCTCTATCCACTGCTCGAAGGTTTTAATCGACCTCCCAAGCCTTCTCCTAGTACCAGGTGGGTCAAAGCCTGGCAGGTCACATAGCCCAATTGGCTCCTCCTCCACGGCCGCTGTTCATGTTGCCAATTGTGCAGCTACTGCTTCAACATGTGCCCTCACCGCTGCATCTCTTGCAGCTTTCCTGTCCCTCACGTGTCTCTGCGTGCACACATTAAGTCTGTCACGTATCAAATTCTACTTCCATAGATGGTTCTGCTTGCAGAGTTTTTTGAACAGATTCATCAGGTTCTTATTTCTAAACTGCGAGAAGAAATTAGCTCCCAGATGGCGCATGCACCAACGGCTCTGCAAGTCCTTCCATGGAACTTGTTCCTCAGGGCCTGGGTTTGTCAGTGTCCTTATCGCACTGAGTATACCTGCATGCCTGTCATGAAGGATGCACACATTGGGTTTCTCCTTCACAACTAATATTTTCAACTGCCTGAAGAACCATGTCCAACTTTCAATGTTCTCACTCTCCACAAAAGCAAATGCGAGTGGGACGACTTGATTTTGGCCGTCTTGACCTATGGCTGTCAGGATCTAACCCTTGTACTTGCCTGTGAGAAAAGTACCGTCAACACATATCACCGGTCGGCAATGCCTGAAAGCTTCGATGCATACACCGAAAGAGAAGAAGAGACGATGCATCACCCTCACAGTTGGGAACTCTGGCATGAACATGTCTTGGATATCGATATAGGTGCCTGGATTCCACTGCTGCAGGGTGTGGAGGAGCTGGACAACAGAGTCATATGCATCAAAATAAGAACCAAATCTCCTCTCAAGCGCCGCATGCTTAGCCCTCCAAGCCTTGCCATAATAAATTCTATACTTGAACCTGGCGAAGACTTTTGTCTGGACTGCCTTCACTTCCATAGCTTTGCCCTGCACTATCTCATCGTAAAACAACCGAGCAATAAGCGTCGATGAAAGGTTGGCATGATCCTGAGGGATGCAGGGAATAAGACAACTGTGATTAACTAAGTCACTTATCACCCAACTTGTGCCATACTTAGGGAGAAAGCTGTGCACCCTGGCGGGACAATCTGCGTTCTTGCATACCATTGTCAGGAATTTCTGACTGGACACCTGAGCTGTGAAAACCCTTTGCGTGGACATTGCCCAGTTAATTATTGCATCTTTCAGGGCTTGCTTGTTCGGATACATAGCATCCGTCACAATATTGTTCTGGTGATATTGCCAGGCTGAATCATGTCCATCATTCACGGTCATTGCAGATGAGAAGTCATGATTCCACGATGCAGGATTCGGGACCTCCTCTGCATTTTCTTCTTCATCTGACTCGTCAGAATCATCGGCATGACCCCTTTCAACATCGGTGTCTTCTTCTTCGATCTGGTCCTGCATGTGCCCATCTACCTCGTCAGCGTCCACCTCGCCATTGTAATCACCATCGGCATTTCTTCCTTCTACCTAACTACTCTGCCCTGGTTCATAACCATAAGCATTTCCTCCTTCTACCTGACTGCTCTGTCCTTGTTCGTAACCATCATCTCTAGCATTTGACATAGATAACTGCCTCCCTACACTGCTATGACCAGGATCGTAGCCACCCTCGCCTTCATGTGCAGTGACCTCCTTCACGACGGGAAGAACTAAAGCAACAGGATTGCATCCCCTTCGTTCACAACCTTGTAACCACCGCACCCATTCGGAGTCTCGCTCTATCGGCCTCAAATAAAAGTAAATTATTGAACTTGACCGTGTCCACAATGCATGAACACCGACGGTGTGTGTTTCAGTATCAAGACCTAAACTTGTCGCAATCCATTCTTTCGACTGACTGACTGACCATGTTTGAGGTGCGCTCATTGGCACATCTATATGAGTAAATTCACTCAGATCTGCTCCCATCTTAGTTGTTTGGACAGTACCAGGACCATAGCAAAATCTGAAGTTCACTACATCGAACATCTCGGCTCACCTATTTTTTTTCAACAACGAAATACAGGTATTAAGCAACAACTTAATATACCCCCACTAATAAATATTAGACATGTCTATATATTAGCTAGCTATATATTACAAAATATTAACGGAGCAACTAATACCACTGAAAAAATAGCGTGCTATATCGCCGCTAATAGCACGCTATAGCATATAGAGAATTGTCTCGCTAAAATAAATCAATGTACAATGCCTCGCTAATAGCACGTTATAGCGCGTTATAGCACGCTAATAGCATATTTTCAGCGGTGACGCTATTTTCTGTAGCGCGCTATTTTTTTCATTGACTAATACTACCGGAGCAATTAAAATATTTTTACACAACTAATTAGTTAACATCTAAATATATTTACGTATACTACCGGAGCAAATAACAATAATCACACACCTAATTTATTTCACATCGAAACATATTAACAAATACTACCGGAGCACCTACGAAAAATAAAATGTTGGTTGAAATATACCCTTGAAGCATGCGTGCGAACGACGAACGACGGCCTTCAATCACTGGAATCGGAGCGGGAAACTCCACCAAACTGCCGGAGCTTCACCTCCACCGCCTCCACCACACTGCCCCAACTTCTCCACCACCACCTCCACCTCCACCGCCGCAACAAGCTCCACCAATGAGCTGGAAAAAAAACTCCACCTAAATGCTCACCACGACTGCCACAAGCTACCCCATCAGTAGATCGAGGTCTCTTTTGGTTGCCCTAACTGAGTAGAATCCATTCACGGTGCCAAATCCGCAAATAAATGGTTCATTTAGGTGTAGAAATTGGGGGCATTTTGGTATACAGAGAGAAGAAGGAAAGAACAGAAGAAGAACCTCGCGTGCGTGGGAGGAGGAAGAAGAGGCAGGGAGCCTACCGTGGCACGTGAGGTGGGTCCACACCCTGTCGGCCCGCAGCTGGCCGATCGGCCCGCGGTAAGCCGATAGGCCTGCGGTAAGCCGACAGGGGCTCGCCCCGTGACCGCCGTGCCGACAGCTCCCTCTCTCCCCCCTCGCGACGTGTCCTGCCCAATCCGCACGCGACACGTGGCAGGTTGCCCAGCTGTCGGCCAACTACTGGCCGAGTGCACCCAGTCGTCCTGCTATGGGCTGACTAGGCCCAGTCGGTCCGCAGCGGGCCGACGGTGTATTATTTCTGAAATTGTTTTTTTTAAGCGTAGTATTTGTGAAAATTAATTATAAAATGTATTATTAAAAAAAATTAGCCAGTTAACGTTTGGTTCATTTGTTGTGGTGTTTAGTTAACTGCTTGGTTCTATTCTGCAATGCGATGTTCAATTGATGTGGCTACATTCTGTTATTGTATACCATGTGAGGAATAAATCTAATTTGTCTGCACTTAATACATCAAAAACATATACAAGTGCTATATTTCCTAGTTCTTAATCATGCTTGGTTTGGATAAATGGGTTTTCCATGTGGCTTGAATTAATCTGATGAATTTGCAATGTGCTTATTTTTCATCAACATATTTTACTGATAGCATGCGAACCCTTACTTAACCTGATGACTAACTACCTTATATGTGTTGTAGGAAAACAATGGGAAGCACTGAGGTTTACAAGATGGTACTAGCTATTATACCTTGACTTTTTTTATTCTGTTGCCCTATTTCCAATATAGAGAAGATATTTATGCACATACTTGTTTTCAAGGTGCACTGATGATTACCTCTCAAACCACCTTTGTGGTCAGGAGGTGAGGAAATTTTTCATACAACACCCATGGTTTAATATTGAAGTGTTCCTGAAGAGGTCGAAGGATGGACGGTCAATCATCCACAGGCTGGCCTAATGTTGCAAAGACCTTCAACATGAATGAAGGTTCAATATTCGCCTTCCGCTTCAGCAGTTTTCCAGATGAGATGCATCTCTCTATGTACCGTCTATGATGCTAATTTTCAAAGGTTCTAGATGTTGCATGTGAAACTTGCTGCTGGTGCAGTTGTGTAATGGGGTAGCTGAGTGCTGAAGCTATATCATGTTGTACTCCGAGTATTTAAATTATGAAATCCTGCTTCCTTAATATGAAAATGGAATATATTATGTGGTTAATATGAATGTCAATTAGATTAGTAAATGGATTATTAATAATAGGGCAATTAGCTTGCTAATTGGGTTTTCCTATTGCAAACGGTTAATGAGAAAACACCGTGGGCGATGACCTCAGGTAACGCACATAGTTTCTAGGAATAAACAGTGTTGGATCAATGAACAATCACACACGACATTCTCTTTAAAACTGTTTGTGTTACGCCACCTTGCGCAAACGTTTTCCTTGGAGTGACTGTGTCGGATGTATATACGAACAAAAACGTTTAGCGGTAACTGACTGTGTAGGATGTACTTACGACCGGAAATGATTTCGCCTGTATAATTGTATTTTTAGCACTACTGTATGTATTTCTGTATTTGAGTGCTCGCCGGTCGCACACGAGCTCATTTTGCCGAGCGTGTGTGCCAGGAGGGCATATCCCCAACGGTTTCTGGGTCATGTGGGAAGGACCCCCCTATCGCCCACACTCACTTGGCGACGGTTCCAAATGCCATTGCGGAAAGGGGTTAAAAACCGTTTGTTTAGCATCGACGCGTACCAGTGTATCATTTTTTGGTACTAATCTATTGACATAGTGCCAAGTGCCAGTTGCTGTTTTCCAAGCTTTTTACATCTCATAAAGTCAATATCAAATGGAGTCCAAATGCCATGAAACTTTATGGAGAATTTTTATGGCCAGAAGGAACACAACATGCCCTGGCTGTGCCTGGGGGGTAGCCCCGAGGGAGGCACAACACATCAGGGTGCGCCAGGAGGCCCAAGCGTGCCCTGGTGGGTCGTGCCCACCTTGGGTGCCCCCCGGACCGCCTTTTTGCTTTATAAATACCCCAATATTTCATAAACCCTAGGGGAGTTGATGAAATATTGATCCAGCCGCCGCAGAGTCCAGAACCACCAGTTCCAATCTAGACACCATCTCGAATGGGGTTCACCACCTCCATTGGTGCCTCTCTGATGATGCGTGAGTAGTTCTTTGTAGACCTTTGGGTCCGTAGTTAGTAGCTAGATGGCTTCATCTCTCTCTCTCTCTTGATTCTCAATACAATGGTCTTTTGGAGATTCATATGATGTAACTCGTTTTGCGGTGTGTTTGTTGGGATCGATGAACTTTGAGTTTATGATCAGATCTATGTTTTTACATCCATGAAAGTAGTTGAGTTTCTTTGATCTCTTTTATGCATGATATCTTATAGCCTCGTATTTCTTCTCCGATATTTGGGTTTTGTTTGGCCAACTTGATCTATTTATCTTACAATGGGAAGAGGTGCTTTGTAGTGGGTTTGATCTTACGGTGCTTGATCCCAGTGACAGAAAGGGAACCGACACATATGTATCGTTGCTACTAAGAATAAAACGATGGGGTCTATCTCTACATAGATAGATCTTGTCTACATCATGTCATCATTCTTATTGCATTACTCCGTTTTTCCATGAACTTAATACACTAGATGCATGCTGGATAGCGGTCGATGTGTGGAGTAATAGTAGTAGATGCAGGCAAGAGTTGGTCTACTAATCTTGGACGTGATGCCTATATAATGATCATTGCCTGGATATCGTCATGCGTATTTGAAGTTCTATCAATTACCCAACAGTAATTTGTTCACCCGCCGCTTTGCTATTTTTCTCGAGAGAAGCCACTAGTGAAACCTACGGCCCCTGGGTCTCTTTCTCATATTATTTGCCTTTGTGATCTATTTTTATTTGCATTTATTTTCAGATCTATTAATCTAAAAATACGTTGCTGCACTTTATTTTATTTGCGATCTATTTATCCAATCTATTACAACTTTTTCCCATCACGCACCAATTTGTAGCACCGTTACCCGAAATGGATTGACAACCCCTTTAATACGTCAGGTTGCAAGGATTTGTTATCTGTGTGCAGAGGCTGTTTACGTTGTGTTGCTTTGTTCTCCTACTAGTTCAATAACCTTGGTTTCATATCTGAGGGAAATCCCTACCGCCAATGTGCTGCATCATCCCTTCCTCTTTGGGGAAATACCGACGTAGCTTCAAGCGACATCAGTCGGGGACGCTGACGATGGGGATCTGCAGGCGGAGAGCAAACTATCCTCGATTCCCTCTGGCCGGAGTCGGCTGCAGAGGCAAGACGCCATCACTGGCAGGAGATGGGGGTACAAGAAGCCACGGACGAGGCTGAGATGTTCGCCTACATGGATGAGGTCGAGCAGAAGGAGGATGAGCCAGAGCCCTCCTACCCGCCCGTCCAGTTGGTGCTCGGCACCATCGTCGTGGACATCTCCGAAGATGAAGAGTAGTTAGAGTAGTACGTAGATGTAGTACGTAGGATTTTTTTGCATGATTTGTATGGATTTAGGGATGCTGGGCAGGCGAGGGGGACAAGCAGAAATACCATATGGTAAGCTAGCCCGACATTTGCAAACCCAAGGACCAGGGGGTTTGGGGATCCTATCTTCTCGGCGCATGAACATTGCTCTCCTGACTCGTTGGCTCTGGCGTATCGCCAATGGGGAGGGCGGCCTCTGGCTTACTATCATCAGAAACAAGTACCTTCGGGGCCAACCCTAGCTTTCTGTCAGCGCTCTGGTTGCTCCCAGTTCCGGTAGGCTACGATTCAGCTTTTACCCGTGCTCCGCATAGGCACGTCCATCATGGTTGGCTTCAGGTCCTCGACCATGTTTTGCTTCGACCGCTGGCTAAGGGCCTCTCCCCTGGCCGATCGCTTCCTGGCCCTATTCGCCATAGCGGTTGACCCTCGGGTCTCCGTCGAGACGGCCCTTATTGACTTTGGGCGTATCGCCTTCCGACGCCCCTTTAGCCCCCTTGAGGTGGACGCTTGGGACTCCCTCCTCCAGGATATCGCTCTTCTTCCCATGGACGTCGAGGGTGATAACCCACAAGTATATGGGATCGCAACAGTTTTCGAGGGTAAAGTATTCAACCCAAATTTATTGACTCGACACAAGGGGAGCCAAAGAATACTCTTGAGTATTAGCAGCTGAGTTGTCAATTCAACCACACCTGGAAAATTAATATCTGCAGCAAAGTGTTTAGTAGCAAAGTAATATGATAGTAGTGATAACGGTAGCAAAAGATAACATTAGTAAAAGTAATATTTTTGGTATTTTGTAGTGATGATAGCAATAGCAACGGAAAAGTAAATAAGCGGAGAACAATATATGGAAAGCTCGTAGGCAATGGATCAGTGATGGAGAATTATGCCGGATGCGGTTCATCATGTAACAGTCATAACTTAGGGTGACACAGAAATAGCTCCAGTTTATTGATCTAATGTAGGCATGTATTCCGAAAATAGTCATACGTGCTTATGGAAAAGAACTTCCATGACATCTTTTGTCCTACCCTCCCGTGGCAGCGGGGTCCTTACGGAAACTAAGGGATATTAAGGCCTCCTTTTAATAGAGAACCGGAACAAAGCATTAACACATAGTGAATACATGAACTCCTCAAACTACGGTCATCACCGGTAAGTATCCTGATTATTGTCACTTCGGGGTTAACGGATCATAACATATAATAGGTGACTATAGACTTGCAAGATAGGATCAAGAACTCTCATATATTGATGAAAACATAATAGGTTCAGATCTGAAATCATGGCACTCGGGCCCTACTGACAAGCATTAAGCATAACAAAGTCATAGCAACATCAATCTCAGAACATAGTGGATACTAGGGATCAAACCCTAACAAAACTAACTCGATTACATGATAGATCCTATCCAACCCATCACCGTCCAGCAAGCCTACGATGGAATTACTCACGCACGGCGGTGAGCATCATGAAATTGGTGATGGAGGATGGTTGATGATGACGATGGCGATGGATTCCCCTCTCCTGAGCCCCGAACGGACTCCAGAATCAGCCCTCCTGAGAGGTTTTAGAGCTTGGTGGCGGCTCCATATCGTAAAACGCGATGATTTCTTCTCCCTGATTTTTTCTCTCCCCGAAACACAATATATGGAGTTGGAGTTGGAGTCGGAGAGGCAATAGGGGGCCCACGAGGTAGGGGGCGCCCCCACCCTCGTGGAGAGGTGGTGCCCCCCGGCCTTCATCTTTTGTAGGTATTTTTTATATTTTCTGAAAAGTTGCTCCGTGAAGTTTCAGGTCATTCCGAGAACGTTTGTTTCTGCACATAAATAACACCATGATAATTCTGCTGAAAACAACGTCAGTCCGGGTTAGTTCCATTCAAATCATACAAGTTAGAGTCCAAAACAAGGGCAAAAGTGTTTCGAAACATAGATACGACGGAGACGTATCAGAGGGCGCCCCTGACTTCATTTCTTGGCGCCTGGAGCCATCCGGCTGCTTCTCCACTAAGTCTTTATACGCGGCCATGGCTCCTTCGTTGGCCCCTGAGCCCTTTAGCCTAATCTGGGACATTCGTCTTCCCCTAAAGATCAGGATCTTCCTGTGGCAGTGGATCCGAGGACGCCTTCCCTCGGAGGTAGAGGTCCTCAAGCGTAATGGACCAGGAGATGAGATGTGTCCCCTATGCGGCACGGTGGAGGATACTAATCACATCTTCTTCTCCTGCTCCACAGCCCAATTCATGTGGTCCTGTTTCCGCGAGACGGTCGGTGGACAGTGGTGCAACACCAACTTCCCCTACTTACTTGCGGAGATCCACGCCTTCCCCCGCGCTACCGCCATATTAGATGGATATGCGTAGGGGTCCTTGCCTGGACGCTTTGGACCATCCGCAACAAGCGTGTTATTTAGAAGGTGCCTCTTCGACGTGCGACTGACGCGATTTTCAAAATGTGTGGTTACTTGCAGCTATGGTGACCGCTTAGCCGCCCCTAGGACTGGGACGTCATCAATACCCTCATCGCCGACCTTCGCTCGATGGCCTTCCGTGTGGCGCCTCCGCTTCCGCCCCCTCCGCCGGAGCCCGATTAGACATGTTGCATGTCTTGTTGTGTCTAAGTGTGTTGCTTGTTTCCAGGGCTTGTTGAGCTGTGCCCTCAGCATTAACCCTTCTGCTACCTTATTTATATGTGAGACTTGTGTGTGGGTGTGTGAACCTTGTTGAATGTTTGGCTCGGGCGATTTGCTTTATAATATAAAGCAGGACAAAAGCCTTTTTGGTAAATCTGACAGAAGCGAATGCAAAATGGCTAATTTAAGACATGCCTCGCCAGTGCACATCGACGCGCCCGAACGCTTTCGCGGACGTTTGAGCAGCTGGATTTGTAAAGTCCGGCTCTAGATGCTCATAAAAAGAGCTGGCCATGCCGGAAATTTCAGTCTCATGGGTGCCTTTGAGGTCCACGTATGCTCAGCGCCTGGCATGCGTGTCAAGCCCTCGAAGAAGACCATGCAAGTCCTGCGGGCGGAATAAGATCCTGACTCTGTCCAAATCCATCTGAAAGTATCCGAAATTTGTCGTGTGTTCGCTAAGGAAGAAATTTGTCGAATGTGTAGCAGTTCAGGATATCAGAATAAATTCAGTCATTCACCGAAAAGAAGACGCTGTCGATTTAGAATTAACTCCACGCTTACACTGTTAGACATGATACGCTTTTCCATACTCTGCATTCTGGATGCCTCGCGACATTAATCCTTATTAGCTAACCATCGCCGGCATACAGATCACGCCGACGCCGGAGTTAACACGAAGCGAGTACGCCGGCCCGCTGAGGCCGCCGGCGGCGGGCAGAAGGGGAAGTTGCAGTTGGGGCAGACGCTGAAGCACTGCCTCAGCGTGTCGTAGCAGGGCTCGTTGGCCAGCCTCGTGCAGCAGAAGCACGTCCGGTTCGGGTCCGCGTCGCACGGGCTGTCGACGCACAACCCGGCGACCTGAGCCTTGCTGCCGCTGCCGCCGCCCTCGCCTAGCTCACGGCGACCGCCGCCCGATCCCTCGGCGTCATCACCTTCATCGTATCGTCAGATATTCAGATTATCTATGCGACTAAAACCAGTAGCATCAAGAAAAATCCTCTTTTCCGACGGAAAGACAGAAGGTATTTATTAGTACCGTGTGCGGAGAACACGTGGCATCCAACAAGAAGCAGGAGGAGCAAGATGGGCGTGGCTGCCTTGGCATTCATCTTCACCCCGAACCTGCGGCGCATGAACAAATGGTGGCGAGCACAACTGATCTTCTCGATGGATCTGATCCTTGTGCATGCGATTTATAGAGGGCAGCAGAAGGTGTAGATCATGTAGACGGGATAGGCTGCGAAATACGCTAAGTATCATCGCAAAAAAAAAAACCCCGCTAAGTATGGAAGTAAGTTAATACTTGGTAGGATAAGGTAAGCGATCAATTACTGCCTAATTGCAAGATCATCCAGCGATGTCAATATCATGTGCTAATTATTTAGAGTAATTGTATTTACCTTTTTACATTATATTGTACGTATGAGTTTATTGTGGCTTTGGTGTATTTTGGTCTACATCCATGACATTTTTGGCTGCTGCTCCTACAAACTTCTAGCTTTAACCAGTTTGCTCCCTTTGGAAGAGGTTCAAAAGCGCAATGAGCTTTGCTTACGGTGCGTCATCGATGGATGCAAAAGCAAGAAGATTTAAGCACCTTGAAAGATTTGAATATATTTCTTTTAGAAGAACATGGAGGCTCCTCCCCTGTTCCATTACTCAAATGAAACCATCGAACATAAGTCCATACATCTGCTCACTAAGAGGAATTGTTCGGAAAGCGAGAGCAAGAGAATGAAAAAGGTTCAAACTAGGGTGCCTTATTACAAGATAAGGGTTTTGGGAACAACTAAAAATGGCCTTAGAGTGCGGGAGAACCCCTACACGGTGCATGCGACCTCCTACGATGCCCTCCTGGTCTTCATAGGTGGCGTCGTAGCAGCTTGTGGAGACCAGCATGTGATGAGTGTCGACACAGGGCTGGTCGAAATTGTCTTGCCACCAAGGTCTCGTTTCTTGGGCGACAAGAAGCCCCCATCATCTTCAAGAGATCTTGAGGTTCTTCCAAGGGTCGGACGCCAGCAAGTTATGTGGGTTCAGCCACAGGTGATCAGCATACATTTCTAAAGAAATTTTCTAGCTGTGCCGCGAAGACCATCAGTCTTTCCTTGCATGAATCCAGAGAGAGAATAGCCCAATTCCTGACTGTGTTCAAGATCAGTCTCAGCACCTGGTTAACAGAGATCCGAGTAGTGTTATTGAAAATCATAGAATTTCTATATTTCCAAAGACACCACAACACTGTTGACCTAACTGTATTCAAGGCTAAGTTTTTGTTGTTAGAAATCCAGGATCTAGCAACAGACTCAAAGTTGAGGCCCATTTGAAGACCAAAGTGCTCATTGACGAAAGCCCACATGTTTTTGGCCACAATATAGTCAAAGAACAGGCGCATGTTGGATTCATGTTCAAAGTAATAAACACAATCAAGAGGCTTAATAATATGTTTCATCCTCAGGTTGTCTCTAGTCATTAGCTTGTTGTTAGAAAGTAGCGAGAGAAAAACATGTATTTTAGGGGGAACCCTAAGTTTCCACATAGCAGGGATAAACATAGGTTGGACCCCTCTAAAATTAATCACATGATACAGAGAACTAGAAGAGTACGTGCCCTTACTATCCATTTGCCAAATTAGAGCATCAAGTTCTGAGGACATAGTAATATGTGACGCCCCCGATTCAATCATACACGCAAATGTGTATGATCAAGATCAGAGACTCACGGGAAGATATCACAACACAACTCTAAACACAAATTAAGTCATACAAGCTTTATATTACAAGCCAGAGGCATCGAGGGCTCGAATAGATCAGCTGGAATACAAATGAGTCAGCGGAAGCAACAATATATGAGTACAGACATAAGTTAAACAAGTTTGCCTTAAGAAGTCTAGCATAAAAGCAACATCGATCGAAAAGACAAGGCCTCCTGCCTGGGAGCCTCCCAACTACTCTTGGTCGTCGGCGGCCTCCACGTAGTAGTAGGCACCCTCAGGGTAGTAGCAGTCGTCGGTGGTGGCATCTGGCTCCTAGACTCTGGCATCTGATCGCAGCAATCGGGTGTAGGGGAAAAGAGGTAGCAAAGCAACCGTGAGTACTCATCCAAAGTACTCGCAAGACTTACATCAGAACTATACTAAGTATGCATCAGTTTTAAAGGAAATGGGTTGTATCTGTGGACTGAACTGCAGAATGCCAGAAGAGAAGGGAAAGGCTAGCCTATCGAAGACTAGCATCTTCAAGCATCTTGCAGTATTTAGAAGAGTACAGAATAACATTTTTAATTAGCAAGCATGCTGTAGTATTAATGTCCAGAGATCCTTCCTCGACTCCCTACAAGAAAGCAATCTCAGAGCCATCATATCCCATCAATATCTAGTAACCAATTCTAGTTGTATAGATCAGATACAACTCCAAGTCGTCCTTTTACCGAGGACACGGCTATTCGAATAGATTAAATTCCCTGCAGGGGTGCACCACATTACCTGACACACTCAATCATCTCTGGCCAGACACACTTTCCTGGGTCATGCCTAGCCTCAGAAGATCAACACGCAGTAGCCCCACCTAAGGCTCAACAGAGAGGCCAGCACGTGGGTCTACATCCTAAATGCGAAGTGGTCCTGGACCAACCTCCCTCTGCAATCCTGCATGTTGCGAACGCGACCGGTGTTAGTCCTGGCAACCTCCTTAAACAAGGCAGGTGCTTACGCGGGCCACCCAGGCGTGTGCCACTAAATCGCTGACGTCTGAAGAGTTTCAGCTGATACATACGACGCCGGTTGCCCATAAACTTGTCCCGCATGAAAGTTAGTGTGTATAGGTCAAAACCAACTCAGATCAAATATCCAACCTTATTAGTGACTTAGAAGCATGCGGTGACGATCAGTGCTCCTATCGCTCCATCTCGAATACTTGCAACAAGGGCCAGGCCTAGCCCACTCCATGGTGGTCTACCTGCCCGGCCGCACCTCGTAATTATCTCGCGGGTACCCTCCAGGTCAACCCAAATTCACATCACTCATGGGTAGCTCTCGGGGCTGACTTGGTCTCATCATGGTCCAGTGGTAAAGTCAAAGTAACTGTCCGTCCATACACCAAAGGGGAATCCCGGGAATCACCCTCAATGGATTCCATTTGATGTAACCGTCAAGGTGAACTTAGGAGGAATCACCCTTGAGGTTCACACTTGATGGGTTGCACGACAGAGTCGTATCGGGAGGAATCACCCTCGAAGACCACAACCGATTAGCCACACTACAAAGTTATCATCAAGAGTGCGTTACGAGGTATCACCCTCGGCACTTGATAGTAGTACTGTAGAGTCGTACAACTAAGGGGTGTGATGTGCTGTGTCCGGCCCTGGACATCGATCACGTTGATCGAGTCACCTAGTAATCCAGTGGGGGCAAGAGGGACAAGGTGATGGGTCACTGATGGATCACTAACCAACCTATACTAAGTAGTTTAGGATAAGCAGGTAAGGTACAAGAGCAGCTTACGAAATCAGGCTATGCATCAGAATAGGATCATATGAAAGTAGTAGCAGTTCTAATGCAAGCATAAGAGAGAAGAGAATGTGCGATATCAGAATGATCAAGGGGTTTTCCTTGCCTGGAAGCTTTGCTGAAAAGGAAGAAGGGTCGTTGGTGACGTGGCCTAGCACAGGGGCAGCATCGGTCTCGGGGTTTACCAAAGAGATGAGGGGGAAGAAACAATAAATATAAAGCAAGCAAGTGCAACACTAAGCATGACATGACAATATCCATTGCTAGGGGTGTTCTAATGTAGTGCCACACGCTGCAGATGGAGAGGGAAAACATCCGGAGGGGTTTCCCGGCGTTTGGAATTTTTGGACAGATGAAAAGAGGGGGACGGTTCCAGGTTCAGCATGCTAGAGGCATCTGACAGGTGAACAGATTGCATAAATGGTTTCGTTGGATTTTTCTGAGCAACTTTTATATATAAATTATTTTCATCTGAATTATAGATTATTTTATATTAATTTTCATAGTTTTAAACATTTTCTAAATTATTTTAAATTAATTCAAAAATAAAAAGGGGTATTTGCTAGAAGTGTACCCAGGGGGTTGCTACAATGGCTAACCAGTGGGCCCGTTGACTGAGTTAACTGACCACTCAGCAAAGGCTGGCTGGTGGGCCCCCTGTTGAGTCAGCAGGCTGACTCAGCCAACCCTATCTGTATTAATAGTGGGCTGGGCCCACAAGTCACACACAGTAGACCCAAGCAGGCTTATTTTTAATAGGCAAAGTTAATTAAAAGGGTGGGACCGGCCTGTTAGTGACTGCTAACATTTTAGTTAGTGATTCAATTATTCCTTAACTAAGTGCTAGAGTACCGGGCCCATGAGTCAGTGACTCAGGCCAGTTCAAAACTGGTGCCGCATCAGCGGCGACAAAACGCGAGGCGACGACAAAACGCGCGGTGGCGACGCACTGAACCTTTTCGGAAAAGAGCCACGATGGTCCAAAACGAGCACGGTTAGGCTTGTTTGAGAGCTGGTCCTCGTGCGCATCTCATGGTGGTGGAGCTGGTCCAAAGTTTCACCGGATTCGAGGCCACCGACGAGTGATATGTCTCCAACGTATCTATAATTTTTGATTGTTCCATGCTATTATATTATCTGTTTTGGATGTTTTACAAGCATTAATATGGTATTTTATATGATTTTTGGGACTAACCTATTAACCTACAGCCTAGTGCCAGTTTCTGTTTTTTTCCTTGTTTTATAGTTTCACAGAAAAGGAATACCAAACAGAGTCCAAATGGAATAAAACTTTCGCGATGATTTTTCTTGGACCAGAAGACACCCAGGAGACATGGAGTACAAGTCAAAAGAGCCACAAGGGGGCCACAAGGGTGGAGGGTGCGCCCAGGGGGTATGGTGCGCCCCCAACCTTGTGGGCCCCTCGGTGACCCCTTGACCTAGATCTTCCTCCTATATATACTCATATACCCGAAAACTTCCAGGGGAGCCACGAAACCACTTATCCACCGCCGCAACCTTTCGTGCCTGTGAGATCCCATCTAGGGACCTTTTCTGGCATCCTGCCGGAGGGGGATTCAATCATGGAGGGCTTCTACATCAACACCATCGCCTCTCCGATGAAGCGTGAGTAGTTTACCACAGACCTACGGGGCCATAGCTAGTAGTTAGATGGCTTGTTCTCTCTCTTTGATTCTCAATACCATGTTCTCCTTGATGTTCTTGGAGATCTATTCGATGTAATACTCTTTTGTGGTGTGTTTGTCGAGATCCGATGAATTGTGGATTTATGATCAGCTTGTCTATGAATATTATTTGAATATCCTCTGAATTCTTATATGCGTGATTTGATATCTTTGCAAGCCTCTTCGAACTATCAATTTGGTTTGGCCAACTAGATTGGTTTTTCTTGCAATGGGAGAAGTGCTTAGCTTTGGGTTCAATCTTGCGGTGCTCGATCCTAGTGACAGAAGGAGAACGGACACATATTGTATTGTAGCCATCGAGGATAACAAGATGGGGTTTTCATCATATTTCTTGAGTTAATTCCGCTACATCATGTCATCTTACTTATGTGTTACCCTGTTCTTATGAACTTAATACTCTAGATGCAGGCAGGAGTCGGTCGATGTGTGGAGTAATAGTAGTAGATGCAAAATCGTTTCGGTCTACTTGACATAGATGTGATGCCTATATTCATGATCATTGCCTTACATATCATCATAAGTTTGCGCTTTTCTATCAATTGCTCGGCAGTAATTTGTTCATTCACCGTAATAATTTCTATCTTAAGAGAAGCCTCTAGTGAAACCTATGGCCCCCAGGTCTATTTTCCATCATATAAGTTTCCAATTTACTTTCTTTGCAATCTTTGACTTTCCATTCCATAAACCAAAAATATTACTTTACCGTTTATCCATCTATTTCAGATCTCACTTTGCAAATAACCGTGAAGGGATTGACAACCCCTTTTTCACATTGGGTGCAAGTTGGTATTTGTGTGTCCAGGTATTCGATGGCTTGTCGTGTTATCTCTTACTAGATTGATACCTTGGTTTTCAAAAGCTGAGGGAAATACTTACTCTACTCTGCTGCATCACCCTTTCCTCTTCAAGAGAGAAACCAACGCAAGCTCAAGAGGTCACAGGAAGGATTTCTTGCGCCGTTGCCGGAGAGATCTACGCCAAGCCGAGACATACCAAGTACCCATCATAAACTCTCATCCCTCGCATTACAATATTCGCCATTCGCCTCTCGTTTCCCTCTCCCCCACTTCTAAAACGATTTTCGAAAAGATTCGCCTTTTCTTCGCCCCTCTTTCGTTCATCTTCTCCGCTTGCTTTTTGTGTGCTTGTGTGTTGGATTGCTTGCTTTGTCACGATGGCTCAAGATAATACCAAATTGTGTGACTTTTCCAACACCAACAACAATGATTTTATTAGTACTCCGATTGCTCCCGATGCTAATGCGAAATCTTGTGAAATTAACACCGCTTTGCTGAATCTTGTTATGAAAGATCAATTTTCCGGCCTTCCCAATGAAGATGCCGCATCCCATCTTAATAATTTCGTTGATTTGTGTGATATGCAAAAGAAAAAAGATGTGGATAATGATATTGTTAAATTGAAGCTATTTCCGTTCTCGCTTAGGATCGCGCTAAAACTTGGTTTTCATCTTTGCCTAAAAATATTATTGATTCATGGAACAAGTGTAAAGATGCTTTATTTCCAAGTATTTTCCTCCCACTAAGATCATCTCCCTTAGGAACGATATTATGAATTTTAAGCAACTTGATCATGAACATGTTGCACAATCTTGGGAGACGATGAAATTGATGATTAGAAATTGCCCTACGCATGGTTTGAATTTGTGGATGATTATAAAAAAAATTATGCTGGATTGAATTTTGCTTCTAGAAGTCTTTTAGATTCGGCCACGGGAGGCACTTTTATGGAAATTACCTTAGGAGAAGCTACTAAAATCCTATATAATATTATGGTAAATTATTCGCAACGGCATACCGAAAGATCTTCCACTAGTAAAAAGGTGGATGCTATAGAAGAGATTAATGTTTTGAGTGGAAAGATGGATGAGCTTATTAAATTATTTGCTAGCAAGAGTGCTTCTATTGATCCTAATGATATGCCTTTGTCTACTTTGATTGAAAACAATAATGAATCTATGGATGTGAATTTTATTGGTAAGAACAATTTTGGTAATAACGCGTATAGAGGTAATTTTAATCCTAGGCCGTTTCCTAGTAATTCCTCTAATAATTATGGTAATTACTACAACAATTCTCATGGAAATTATTATAAGACGCCCTCTGATTTTGAGAATAGTGTTAAATAATTTATTAGTTTGCAAAAGAATTTCAATGCTTTGATTGAAGAAAAATTGCTTAAGATTGATGAGTTGGCTAGGAATGTGGATAGAATTTCTCTTGATGTTGATTCTTTGAAACTTATATCTATTCCACCTAAGCATGATATCAAAATGAGTCTCCAAAATCCAAGAGAATTTCCATTGATGAGTGCAAAGAAAGTACCGCTAAGATGCGTGCTAAGAAAGACTGGTTTATAAAAGCGTGTTCTTCTAGTTTCCGTGAAAATAAGGATGAAGATCTTAGAGTAATTGATGTGACTCCTATTGAATCTTTGTTTTCCAATGTAAATCTTGATAAAGATGGGACTGGATATGATTCAACTTTATTTATAAGGCGTCCCAATGATTCAGAGTTTTTAGATCTTGATACAAAAATTGATAAAAGTGGGATCAAAGAGGTCAAAACTTTAGGTAGCAATGAACCCAATATTTTGGATTTTAAGGACTTTAATTATGATAATGGCTATTTAATAGATTGTATTTCCTTGTTGCAATCAATGTTGAATTCTCCTCATGCTTATAATCAAAACAAAGCTTTTATTAAACATATCGTTGATGCTATGATGAAATCTTTTAAAGAAAAGCTAGAATTGGAAGTTTCTATCCCTAGAAAACTTTATGATGAGTGGGAACCTACTATTAAGATTAAAATTGAAGATTATGAGTGCTATGCTTTGTGTGATTTGGGTGCTAGTGTTTCCATGATTCCGAAAACTTTATGTGATGTGTTAGGTTTCCGTGAATTTGATGATTGTTCTTTAAATTTGCATCTTGTGGATTCCACTATTAAGAAACCTATGGGAGGAATTAATGATGTTCTTATTGTTGCTAATAGGAATTATTTGCCTGTAGATTTGATTGTTCTTGATATAGATTGCAATCGTACATGTCCTATTATTCTTGGTAGACCTTTCCTTAGAACGATTGGTGCAATTATTGATATGAAAGTAGGAAACATTAGATTTCAATTTCCGTTAAAGATGAGAATACTTAGATCTATTCGTGTTTTATGCCTAGTTACGGACATTAAACAATAGCGCTTGTTGGGAGGCAACCCAATTTTATTTTTGTTTTTTGCATATTAGGTTCTGTTTTGCAATAAATAATTCATTGCACATCCCAGTACACCGTCGGGGGCATTCATATAGAGTCATATTTTTGTTCTAGTATCGAGTTGTAAACTTTGAGTTGTAAGTAAACAGAAGTGTGATGATCTTCATTATTAGAGCATTGTCCCATGTGAGGAAATAAAAAAGAGAAAGGCCAAATAAAAAAAGAGAAGGCCCAAAAAAAGAGAGAAAAATAAAAAATGAGAGAAAAAGATAGAAGGGACAATGTTAGTATCCTTTTTTCCACACTTGTGCTTCAAAGTAGCACCATGATCTTAATGATAGAGAGTCTCCTATGATATCACTTTCATATACTAGTGGGAATTTTTCACTATAGAACTTGGCTTGTATATTCCAACGACGGGCTTCCTCAAAATGCCCTAGGTCTTCATGAGCAAGCAAGTTGGATGCACACCCACTTAGTTTTCTTTTTGAGCTTTCATAAACTTATAGCTCTAGTGCATCCGTTGCATGTTAATCCCTACTCACCCACATTGATATCTATTAATGGGCATCTCCATAGCCCGTTGATATGCCTAGTTGATGTGAGACTATCTCCTTCTTTTTGTCTTCTCCACAACCACCGTCTATTCCACCTATAGTGTTATGTCCATGGCTCACGCTCATGTATTGCGTGAAAGTTTAAAAGGTTTGAGAACATAAAAATATGAAACAATTGCTTGGCTTGTCATTGGGGTTGTGCATGATTTGAATATTATGTGTGATGAAGATGGAGCATAGCCAGACTATATGATTTTTTAGGGATAACCTTTCTTTGGCCATGTTATTTTGAGAAGACACAATTATTTGTTAGTATGCTTGAAGTATTATTGTTTTATGGTAATATTAAACTTTTGTTATGAATCTTACGGATCTGAAAATTCATGCCACAATAAACAGAATTACATGGATAAATATGTTAGGTAGCATTTCGCATCAAAAAAAATCTATTTTTATCATTTACCTACTCGAGGACAAGCAGGAATTAAGCTTGGGGATGCTAGATACATCTCCAACGTATCTATAATTTTTGATTGTTCCATGCTATTATATTATCTGTTTTGGATATTTTATATTAATTATTATGCTATTTCATATGATTTTTGGGACTAACCTATTAATCTAGAGCCCAGTGTTATTTTCTGTTTTTTCCTTGTTTTAGAGTTTCGTAGAAAAGGAATACCAAACGGAGTCCAAACGGAATAAAGTTTTCGCGATGATTTTTCTTGGACCAGAAGATACCTGGGAGACTTGGAGTGCAAGTCAGAAGAGCCACGAGGCGGCCACTAGGGTGGAGGGCATGCCCAGGGGGTAGGGCGGGCTCCCCAACCTTATGGGCCCCTCGGTGACCCCCTGACCTAGATCTTCCTCCTATATATACTCATATACTCCGAAAACTTCCAGGGGAGCCACGAAACCACTTTTCCACTGCCGCAACCTTTTGTACCCGTGAGATCCCATCTAGGGACCTTTTCCGACATGCTGCTGGAGGGGGATTCGATCATGGAGGGCTTCTACATCAACACCATTGCCTCTCTGATGAAGCGTGAGTAGTTTACCACAGACCTACGTGTCCATAGCTAGTAGCTAGATGGCTTCTTCTCTCTCTTTGATTCTCAATACCATGTTCTCCTCGATCTTCTTGGAGATCTATTCGATGTAATACTCTTTTGCGGTGTGTTTGCTGAGATCCGATGAATTATGGATTTATGATCAGCTTATCTATGAATATTATTTGAATCTCCTCTGAATTCTTATATGCAAGATTTGATATCTTTGCAAGTCTCTTCGAAATATAGATTTGGTTTGGCCAACTAGATTGGTTTTCCTTGCAATGGGAGAAGTGACGAGCTTTGGGTTCAATCTTGCGGTGCTCGATCCTAGTGATAGAAGGGGAACCTGAAGGAAATATGCCCTAGAGGCAATAATAAAGTTATTATTTATTTCCTTATAATCATGATGAATGTTTATTATTCATGCTAGAATTGTATTAACCGGAAACATAATAACATGTGTGAATACATAGACAAACAAAGTGTCACTAGTATGCCTCTACTTGACTAGCTCTTTAATCAAAGATGGTTATATTTCCTGACCATGGACAATGAGTTGTTATTTGATTAACGAGGTCACATCATTAGTTGAATGATCTGATTGACATGACCCATTCCATTAGCTTAGCACCCGATCGTTTAGTATGTTGCTATTACTTTCTTCATGACTTATACATGTTCCTATGACTATGAGATTATGCAACTCCCGTTTACCGGAGGAACACTTTGGGTGCTACCAAACGTCACAACGTAACTGGGTGATTATAAAGGAGGATTACAGGTGCCTCCAAAGGTAGATGTTGGGTTGGTGTACTTCGAGATAAGGATTTGTCACTCCGATGGTCGGAGAGGTATCTCTGGGCCCTCTCGGTAATACACATCACATAAGCCTTGCAAGCATTACAACTAATATGTTAGTTGTGAGATGATGTGTTACGGAACGAGTAAAGAGACTTGCCGGTAACGAGATTGAGCTAGGTATTGGATACCAACGATCGAATCTCGGGCAAGTAACATACCGATGACAAAGGGAACAACGTATGTTGTTATGCGGTCTGACCGATAAAGATCTTCGTAGAATATGTAGGAGCCAATATGGGCATCCAGGTCCCGCTATTGGTTATTGACCGGAGACGTGTCTCGGTCATGTCTACATTGTTCTCGAACCCGTAGGGTCCGCACGCTTAAGGTTACGATGACAGTTACATTATGAGTTTATGCATTTTGATGTACTGAAAGTTGTTCGGAGTCCCGGATGTGATCACGGACATGGCGAGGAGTCTTGAAATGGTCGAGACGTAAAGATTGATATATTGGAAGCCTATGTTTGGACATCGGAAATGTTCCGGGTGAAATCGGGATTTTACGAGGTTACCGGGGGGTTACCGGAACCCCCCGGAAGCCATATGGGCCTTCATGGGCCTTAGTGGAAAGGAGAAAAGGGCAGCCCAAGGGGGCTGCGCACCTCCCCCCTCCCCTAGTCCTATTAGGACTAGGAGAGGTGGCCGGCCACCCTTCTCCCTCTTTCCCCCTTGGGGAATCCTAGTTGGAATAGGATTGGGGGGGAGTCCTACTCCCGGAAGGAGTAGGACTCCTCCTGCGCCCTCTCTCTGGCCGGCGCCCCCCTCCCCCCTTGGCTCCTTTATATACTGAGGTAGAGGCACCCTAGAACACACAAGTTGATCCACGTGATCTATTCCTTAGCCGTGTGCGGTGCCCCCTGCCACCATATACCTCGATAATACTGTAGCGGAGTTTAGGCGAAGCCCTGCTGCTGTAGTTCATCAAGATCGTCACCACGCCGTCGTGCTGACGAAACTCTACCCCGACACTTTGCTGGATCGGAGTCCGGGGATCGTCATCAAGCTGAACGTGTGCTTGAACTCGGAGGTGCCATAGTTTCGGTGCTTGATCGGTTGGATCGTGAAGACGTACGATTACTTCCTCTACGTCGTGTCATCGCTTCCGCAGTCGGTCTGCGTTGGGTACGTAGACAACACTCTCCCCCTCGTTGCTATGCATCACATGATCTTGCATGTGCGTAGGAAATTTTTTGAAATTACTACGAAACCCAACAGTGGCATCCGAGCCTAGGTTATTTATGTTGATGTTATATGCACGAGTAGAACACAAGTGAGTTGTGGATGATACAAGTCATACTGCCTACCAGCATGTCATACTTTGGTTCGGCGGTATTGTTGGACTAGACGACCCGGACCAACCTTACGCGTATGCTTACGCGAGACCGGTTCCCTCGACGTGCTTTGCACATAGATGGCTTGCGGGCGACTGTCTCTCCAACTTTAGTTGAACCAAGTATGGCTACGCCCGGTCCTTGCGAAGGTTAAAACGGAGTCTATTTGACAAACTATCATTGTGGTTTTTGATGCGTAGGTGAGATTGGTTCTTACTTAAGCCCGTAGCAGCCACGTAAAACATGCAACAACAAAGTAGAGGACGTCTAACTTGTTTTTGCAGGGCATGTTGTGATGTGATATGGTCAAGGCATGATGCTGAATTCTATTGTATGAGATGATCATGTTTTGTAACCGAGTTATCGGCAACTGGCAGGAGCCATATGGTTGTCGCTTTATTGTATGCAATGCAATCGCGATGTAATTCTTTACTTTATTACTAAACGGTAGTGATAGTCGTGGAAGCATAAGATTGGCGAGACGACAACGATGCTACGATGGAGATCAAGGCGTCGCGCCGGTGATGATGGTGATCATGACGGTGCTTCAGAGATGGAGATCACAAGCACAAGATGATGATGGCCATATCATATCACTTATATTGATTGCATGTGATGTTTATCTTTTTATGCATCTTATCTTGCTTTGATTGACGGTAGCATTATAAGATGATCTCTCACTAAAATTATCAAGAAGTGTTCTCCCTGAGTATGCACCGTTGCCAAAGTTCGTCGTGCCCAGACACCACGTGATGATCGGGTGTGATAAGCTCTACGTCCATCTACAACGGGTGCAAGCAAGTTTTTGCACACGCAGAATACTCAGGTTAAACTTGACGAGCCTAGCATATGCAGATATGGCCTCGGAACATGGAGACCGAAAGGTCGAGCGTGAATCATATAATAGATATGATCAACATAAACGATGTTTACCATTGAAAACTACTCCATCTCATGTGATGATCGGTTATGGTTTAGTTGATTTGGATCACGTAATCACTTAGAAGATTAGAGGGATGTCTATCTAAGTGGGAGTTCTTAAGTAATATGATTAATTGAACTTAAATTTATCATGAACTTAGTACCTGATAGTATCTTGCTTGTTTATGTTGATTGTAGATAGATGGCTCGTGCTGTTGTTCCATTGAATTTTAATGCGTTCCTTGAGAAAGCAAAGTTGAAAGATGATGGTAGCAATTACACGGACTGGGTCCGTAACTTGAGGATTATCCTCATTGCTGCACAGAAGAATTACGTCCTGGAAGCACCGCTAGGTGCCAGGCCTGCTGCTGGAGCAACACCAGATGTTATGAACGTCTGGCAGAGCAAAGCTGATGACTACTCAATAGTTCAGTGTGCCATGCTTTACGGCTTAGAATCGGGACTTCAATGACGTTTTGAACGTCATGGAGCATATGAGATGTTTCAGGAGTTGAAGTTAATATTTCAAGCAAATGCCCGAATTGAGAGATATGAAGTCTCCAATAAGTTCTATAGCTGCAAGATGGAGGAGAACAGTTCTGTCAGTGAGCATATACTCAAAATGTCTGGGTATAATAATCACTTGATTCAATTGGGAGTTAATCTTCCGGATGATTGCGTCATTGACAGAATTCTCCAATCACTGCCACCAAGCTACAAGAGCTTCGTGATGAACTATAATATGCAAGGGATGAACAAGACTATTCCCGAGCTCTTCGCAATGCTGAAAACTGCGGAGGTAGAAATAAAAAAGGAGCATCAAGTGTTGATGGTTAACAAAACCACTAGTTTCAAGAAAAAGGGCAAAGGGAAGAAGAAGGGGAACTTCAAGAAGAACGGCAAGCAAGTTGCTGCTCAGGAGAAGAAACCCAAGTCTGGACCTAAGCCTGAAACTAAGTGCTTCTACTGCAAGCAGACTGGTCACTGGAAGCAGAACTGCCCCAAGTATTTGGCGGATAAGAAGGATGGCAAGGTGAACAAAGGTATATGTGATATACATGTTATTGATGTGTACCTTACTAGAGCTCACAGTAGCACCTGGGTATTTGATACTGGTTCTGTTGCTAATATTTGCAACTCGAAACAGGGACTACGGAATAAGCGGGCACTGGCAAAGGACGAGGTGACGATGCGCGTGGGAAACGGTTCCAAAGTCGATGTGATCGCGGTCGGCACGCTACCTCTACATCTACCTTCGGGATTAATATTAGACCTAAATAATTGTTATTTGGTGCCAGCGTTGAGCATGAACATTATATCTGGATCTTGTTTAATGCGAGACGGTTATTCATTTAAATCAGAGAATAATGGTTGTTCTATTTATATGAGTAATATCTTTTATGGTCATGCACCCTTGAAGAGTGGTCTGTTCTTATTGAATCTCGATAGTAGTAATACACATATTCATGATGTTGAAACCAAAAGATGCAGAGTTGATAATGAAAGTGCAACTTATTTGTGGCACTGTCGTTTAGGTCATATCGGTATAAAGCGCATGAAGAAACTCCATACTGATGGACTTTTGGAACCACTTGATTATGAATCACTTGGTACTTGCAAACCGTGCCTCATGGGTAAGATGACTAAAACACCGTTCTCCGGTACTATGGAGAGAGCAACAGATTTGTTGGAAATCATACATACCGATGTATGTGGTCCGATGAATATTGAGGCTCGTGGCGGATATTGTTATTTTCTCACCTTCATAGATGACTTAAGCAGATATGGGTATATCTACTTAATGAAACATAAGTCTGAAACATTTGAAAAGTTCAAAGAATTTCAGAGTGAAGTTGAAAATCATCGTAACAAGAAAATAAAGTTTCTACGATCTGATCGTGGAGGAGAATATTTGAGTTACGAGTTTGGTGTACATTTGAAAAATTGTGGAATAGTTTCGCAACTCACGCCACCTGGAACACCACAGCGTAATGGTGTGTCCGAACGTCGTAATCGTACTTTACTGGATATGGTACGATCTATGATGTCTCTTACTGATTTACCGCTTTCGTTTTGGGGTTATGCTCTAGAGACGGCCGCATTCACGTTAAATAGGGCACCATCAAAATCCGTTGAGACGACGCCTTATGAACTGTGCTTTGGCAAGAAACCAAAGTTGTCGTTTCTTAAAGTTTGGGGCTGCGATGCTTATGTGAAAAAGCTTCAACCTGATAAGCTCGAACCCAAATCGGAGAAGTGTGTCTTCATAGGATACCCAAAGGAAACTGTTGGGTACACCTTCTATCACAGATCCGAAGGCAAGACATTCATTGCCAAGAATGGATCCTTTCTAGAGAAGGAGTTTCTCTCGAAAGAAGTGAGTGGGAGGAAAGTAGAACTTGATGAGGTAACTGTACCTGCTCCCTTACTGGAAAGTAGTACATCACAGAAAAACTGTTTCAGTGACACCTACACCAGTTAGAGAGGAAGCCAATGATAATCATCATGAAACTTCAGATCAAGATACTACTGAACCTCGTAGATCAACCAGAGTAAGATCCGCACCAGAGTGGTACGGTAATCCTGTTCTGCAAGTCATGCTACTAGATCATGATGAACCTACGAACTATGAAGAAGCGATGGTGAGCCCAGATTCCGCAAAGTGGCTTGAAGCCATGAAATCTGAGATGGGATCCATGTATGAAAACAAAGTATGGACTTTGGTTGACTTGCCCGATGATCGGCAAGCAATTGAAAATAAATGGATCTTTAAGAAGAAGACTGACGCTGATGGTAATGTTACTGTCTACAAAGCTCGACTTGTCGCAAAAGGTTTTCGGCAAGTTCAAGGGATTGACTACGATGAGACCTTCTCACCCGTAGCGATGCTTAAGTCCGTCCGAATCATGTTAGCGATTGCCGCATTTTATGATTATGAAATTTGGCAGATGGATGTCAAAACTGCATTCCTGAATGGATTTCTGGAAGAAGAGTTGTATATGATGCAACCGGAAGGTTTTGTCGATCCAAAGGGAGCTAACAAAGTGTGCAAGCTCCAGCGATCCATTTATGGACTGGTGCATGCCTCTCGGAGTTGGAATAAACGTTTTGATAGTGTGATCAAAGCATTTGGTTTTATACAGACTTTCGGAGAAGCCTGTATTTACAAGAAAGTGAGTGGGAGCTCTGTAGCATTTCTGATATTATATGTGGATGACATATTGCTAATTGGAAATGATATAGAATTTCTGGATAGCATAAAGGGATACTTGAATAAAAGTTTTTCAATGAAAGACCTCGGTGAAGCTGCTTACATATTAGGCATTAAGATCTATAGAGATAGATCAAGACGCCTAATTGGACTTTCACAAAGCACATACCTTGACAAAATTTTGAAGAAGTTCAAAATGGATCAAGCAAAGAAAGGGTTCTTGCCTGTGTTACAAGGTGTGAAGTTGAGTAAGACTCAATGCCCGACCACTGCAGAAGGTAGAGAGAATATGAAAGATGTTCCCTACGCATCAGCCATAGGATCTATCATGTATGCAATGCTGTGTACCAGACCTGGTGTGTGCCTTGCTATAAGTTTAGCAGGGAGGTACCAAAGTAATCCAGGAGTGGATCACTGGACAGCGGTCAAGAACATCCTAAAATACCTGAAAAAGACTAAGGATATGTTTCTCGTATATGGAGGTGACAAAGAGCTCACCGTAAAAGGTTACGTTGATGCAAGCTTTGACACTGATCCGGACGATTCTAAATCGCAAACCGGATACGTGTTTACATTAAACGGTGGAGCTGTCAGTTGGTGCAGTTCTAAACAAAGCGTCGTAGCGGGATCTACATGTGAAGCGGAGTACATAGCTGCTTCGGAAGCAGCGAACGAAGGAGTCTGGATGAAGGAGTTCATATCCGATCTAGGTGTCATACCTAATGCATCGGGTCCAATGAAAATCTTTTGTGACAATACTGGTGCAATTGCCTTGGCAAAGGAATCCAGATTTCACAAAAGGACCAAACACATCAAGAGACGCTTCAACTCCATCCGGGATCTAGTCCAGGTGGGAGACATAGAGATTTGCAAGATACATACGGATCTGAATGTTGCAGACCCGTTGACTAAGCCTCTTCCACGAGCAAAACATGATCAGCACCAAGGCTCCATGGGTGTTAGATTCATTACAGTGTAATCTAGATTATTGACTCTAGTGCAAGTGGGAGACTGAAGGAAATATGCCCTAGAGGCAATAATAAAGTTATTATTTATTTCCTTATAATCATGATAAATGTTTATTATTCATGCTAGAATTGTATTAACCGGAAACATAATACATGTGTGAATACATAGACAAACAAAGTGTCACTAGTATGCCTCTACTTGACTAGCTCTTTAATCAAAGATGGTTATGTTTCCTGACCATGAACAATGAGTTGTTATTTGATTAACGAGGTCACATCATTAGTTGAATGATCTGATTGACATGACCCATTCCATTAGCTTAGCACCCGATCGTTTAGTATGTTGCTATTGCTTTCTTCATGACTTATACATGTTCCTAT
This sequence comes from Triticum dicoccoides, assembly GCF_002162155.2. Lineage (NCBI taxonomy): Eukaryota > Viridiplantae > Streptophyta > Magnoliopsida > Poales > Poaceae > Triticum > Triticum dicoccoides. The sequence continues at coordinate 217,201,728 of NC_041390.1, read as the reverse complement.
GACTATGAGATTATGCAACCCCCGTTTACCGGAGGAACACTTTGGGTGCTACCAAACGTCACAACATAACTGGGTGATTATAAAGGAGCATTACAGGTGTCTCGAAAGGTAGATGTTGGGTTGGCGTACTTCGAGATTAGGATTTGTCACTCCGATTGTCGGAGAGGTATCTCTGGGCCCTCTCCGTAATACACATCACATAAGCCTTGCAAGCATTACAACTAATATGTTAGTTGTGAGATGATGTATTACGGAATGAGTAAAGAGACTTGCCGGTAACGAGATTGAGCTAGGTATTGGATACCGACGATCGAATCTCGGGCAAGTAACGTACCGATGACAAAGGGAACAACGTATGTTGCTATGCGGTCTGACCGATAAAGATCTTCGTAGAATATGTAGGAGCCAATATGGGCATCCAGGTCCCGCTATTGGTTATTGACCGGAGACGTGTCTCGGTCATGTCTACATTGTTCTCGAACCCGTAGGGTCCGCACGCTTAAGGTTACGATGACAGTTACATTATGAGTTTATGCATTTTGATGTACCGAAGGTTGTTCGGAGTCCCGGATGTGATCACGGACATGACGAGGAGTCTCGAAATGGTCGAGACGTAAAGATTGATATATTGGAAGCCTATGTTTGGACATCGGAAATGTTCCGGGTGAAATCGGGATTTTACCGGGTTACCGGTAGGTTACCGGAACCCCCCGGAAGCCATATGGGCCTTCATGGGCCTTAGTGGAAAGGAGAAAAGGGCAGCCCAAGGGGGCTGCGCACCTCCCCCCTCCCCTAGTCCTATTAGGACTAGGAGAGGTGGCCGGCCACCCTTCTCCCTCTTTCCCCCCTTGGGGAATCCTAGTTGGAATAGGATTGGGGGGGAGCCCTACTCCCGGAAGGAGTAGGACTCCTCCTGCGCCCTCTCTCTGGTCGGCGCTCTCCTCCCCCCTTGGCTCCTTTATATACTGAGGTAGAGGCACCCTAGAACACACAAGTTGATCCACGTGATCTATTCCTTAGCCGTGTGCGGTGCCCCCTGCCACCATATACCTCGATAATACTGTAGCGGAGTTTAGGCGAAGCCCTGCTGCTGTAGTTCATCAAGATCGTCACCACGCCGTCGTGCTGACGAAACTCTACCCCGACACTTTGCTGGATAGGAGTCCGGGGATCGTCATCGAGCTGAACGTGTGCTTGAACTCGGAGGTGCCGTAGTTTCGGTGCTTGATCGGTTGGATCGTGAAGACATACGATTACTTCCTCTACGTCGTGTCATCGCTTCCGCAGTCGGTCTGCGTTGGGTACGTAGACAACACTCTCCCCCTCATTGCTATGCATCACGTGATCTTGCGTGTGTGTAGGAAATTTTTTGAAATTACTACGAAACCCAACAGAACCTACATGTATTGTATTGTTTCCATAGAGGATAACAAGATGGGGTTTTCATCATATTGCTTGAGTTAATTCCGCTACATCATGTCATCTTACTTAATGCGTTACTCTGTTCTTATGAACTTAATACTCTCGATGCAGGCAAGCATTGGTCGATGTGTGGAGTAATAGTAGTAGATGCAGAATCGTTTCGGTCTACTTGACACAGACATGATGCCTATATTCATGATCATTGCCTTACATATCGTCATAAATTTGCGCTTTTCTATCAATTGCTCGGAAGTAATTTGTTCACCCACCGTAATAATTTCTATCTTGAGAGAAGCCTCTAGTGAAACCTATGCCCCCTGGTCTATTTTCCATTATATAAGTTTCCGATATATAATTTTAGTTTCTGATTTACTTTCTTTGCAATCTTTTACTTTCCGTTTCATAAACCAAAAATACCAAAAAATATTACCTTACCGTTTATCCATCTATATCAGATCTCACTTTGCAAATAATCGTGAAGGGATTGACAACCCCTTTTTCACGTTGGATGAAAGTTGGTGTTTGGTTGTTCAGGTATTCGGTGGCTTGTCGCATTGTCTCCTACTGGATTGATACCTTGGTTCTCAAAAGCTGAGGGAAATACTTACTCTACTCTGCTGCATCACCCTTTCCTCTTCAAGGACAAAACCAACACAAGCTCAAGAGGTAGCAACATGCTACGGCGGAGATAAGGGCTCGGGCTCATCGGGATTGTGCCACGGGCGCCCATTCGCTGCACTGAAGGACGCGTTTGAACGCGGGCGGTGGACCGCGTCCATTTGGGCAGTGGCAGCTCTGGAGGTGAGGCATAGCAGCGTCGGCGACGAGCGAGGCGAAGGCAGCCATGGATGCTAGTCGGGGATGGGACACGGCGCACGACAGGAGGAGCTGGAGAACTTGCTGGTCTCCTAGGGGTTCTAGGAGCCCGATGCACAACTCGAGCATGAGCTAAGCGAGCTATGGCTGCGGCGGCAAGGCAAACCCCGGGTAGCTGAACGAAAGGGAAACAGAGGGGGCGGGGCCTGCTCATAGTGGTGATGGGGAACTACTCGAGGAGGCGTGGAATGCAGTGACGGTGACAGAGTCGTCGATGAGCTCTAGGGGATGCAAAGGAGGAAGTAAAGTCAGGGCGGCGCTATGGTGCTCCTCGGCCCGGCTCGTGGTCGAGGGCAACGAGGCGGAGGGCGGCGAAGGCCCTGGCATGACCATAGGTGACGGGAACAGGGAAGAGCGCGTCGGCGTCGGCAGTCATGGCGGCGGTGCGGTCGGGCATGGTTGGATCTGGAGGAGGGGGAAGAGAGAGATAGAGATAGAGGGAGAGGCGAGGGAGAGATGGGGCAGTGCGGGAGAAAAATATCTAGGGGGCTCGATGGAGGCCTTATCCCCCAGCCATGCTGCCGGCGAGCTGGTTCGACGGTGACAGTGAGCGTGCTTCGGTCGCCCACTATAGAGGTGGGGGCGGGACCAAGCGGGTGGGAGAGATAGGCTCGACCGGCTCTAGTGGGCTAAGGCCCAGGGAACAGGGGGGTCCTTTGACTTTTTTTTTATTTTCTTTCTATTTTCTAATTCTTTTGAAACAAAATAATTTTATAAAATATAAAACTTGATTCTAAATTAGTGCTATAATTTAGTCCACCACCATTTTAAGTTTAGCATTAAAATAAATAAGTTTAATATTTTTTTTAATTAAAAAGCATTTAAATAATTATTTTAGCCACTGTTTTAATTAGCTTAGGGCATTTAAACACATTGTAAAATGTTGGTTCCACCACCAAAATTAGTCATGGATTTTTTGCCACACTTTGAACTTTTTAGTTTGCATGTTTGAGAAATCTGAATTTTGGAATTTAATTGAACTTGAATTTGAATTGTTCCTTGGATCAAATGAGGATTAGCAATAGTAATATAATGACATGGCACCATTAACAGGGGATTATTGTAGATTAATTAACATGGTGTTACATAATACTCACAGGTATTTCTACTAGCTGGTACCATTGTTCCATTAACTTGTCATCATAGTTACTTCTGAAGGAGAGATTCAAGTGATGACCATCCCAAATCTCATTCACACATTTAGATTGCTCATTGCAAATAGAGTAAATAGGCCAGAACCGAACAAACAATGGAGAGGTGCCAAACCGAGTGTCCTCCCAAAACCTAACTTCCCCAATCTCCACCTATACCCAAAATTAAAGGTTTGGGTAATGGAGTTAACCCCTTTTGAGAACTCAGAGATTTGAATATATTGTTATATTTTCTGTAATGATGTTTTCATAAGAGCGTCGCTAATACATGATATATATATATATAAGCAAAAACCAAGGCCCCAAAACATCCCTCCAACACATAATAGATGCAAAAAATAATTCTCAGGTGTTACTCTAGACGTAAAATATACATCATCAACCGCGCAGCTGGGTAAAACAGCCACGCATCGCACGAAGCCCAACTATCATGCGGAAATTTCCCGCACCCCGCCCGCCCTCCCGCCGCTCACTGCCTGCCAGACCCCATGGCTGACTCCCCCGACCATGCGGCCGCCGCTGCTAGTCTTAGACACCTCGCAATGGCGGCCTCCACAGCTCCCACCTTTCTCGACGCCGCCCCCATCTTGTCGCATCAGATTTGCTGGGCCCCATCCCATGGATGCCGCCGGTATGGGTGTGTCGCCGACGAAGAAGGCGACCGTGGCCAAATCTCGTGGTGGAGGCGCGAAGCAGCCACTGCGCAACCCTGCTGCAGCTTCATCCCAGTCGAAGAAGACCAAGGCAGACATGGCTCCTTCGTTGTCGTTGATGCCCGTGGCAAGTGCGCCCGGTGATGGCACGATTGCTCCCCCACCACTGCAAGCCATGCCGCTGACTGTCGAGGAGGACCCGTCCACGCCCGTGGCCACTGCCTCCAACGTGCTCGACGAAATGTCACAAAGGTAAAATAATCCTTTTTTTTGTTTTTTGATGGTTCCTTTTCTCATTCCCCATATGAATAGAATGTGAAGATTGTGTGTACATGCACTTGTAGTCTTGATGATGACATATTTATGTGTAGGAAAAATTTCACGACCGACGATTTTGTCTCTCAAGAATATGCATTGCAAGAATATGATACTCAACTTGATGATTAGAATGTCAACATGGAAGAGGAGGGCTTGTTGACAATGTGAAGGGAAGAACCACAAATTATTCGGACGTCGAAGATGTATTGATTTGTACCGTGTGGAAGCGAGTCTGTCTTGACACATCCGTGGGAAGTGAAAATCTGCAGCCACATATTGGAACCGCATCAAAGATTTCTTTGATGAGCGCAACACTAGTGGCCACTATTGATCGATAGATTCTATCCACTCCAATGGGGCACCATCGACACTGAATGCCAAAAGTGGGTGGGTTGCTTGGCCAATATTGACCGCATGAACCCTAGTGGTTCAATGAAAAAGACATGGTAATTGCTTGCTACTTTTGAGTGCTTTCTCATGCTACATTAACCAAGTATGCATACCTTCCTAAATCAATGGTGTTTCTTTGTTTTTATTGTGTATAAAATGATTACCCGAGATATGTTCTGAGAAACAAGGATAATAATAATAATAAGAAGAAGAATAAAAACCGTTCATTTTGAAGCTCCGAGGAAGAAGATCTTGGTTATCGATTATGAAGATGAGGATGATGATGGTGGTGAGAAGAGAAGAAGGAGCCCTAACAACCCACAAGTATAGGGGATCGCAACCGTTTTTGAGGGTAGAGTATTCAACCGAAATTTATTGATTCAACACAAGGGGAGCCAAAGAATATTCACGAGTATTAGCAATTGAGTTGTCAATTCAACCACACCTGGAAGACTTAATATCTGTAGCAAAGTATTTGGTAGAAAAGTAGAATGGAAGTAATGGTAACGGTGGCAAAAGTAACAGCAACAGTTTTGTAGTGATTGTAACAGCAGTAGCAACGAAAGTAACTTAGCAAAGATCAATATGTGAAAAGCTCGTAGGCAATGGATCGACAATGATAATTGTTATGGATGATATTCATCATGTAGCAGTTATAACCTAGGGTGACACAGAACTAGCTCCAATTCATCAATATAATGTAGGCATGTATTCCGTATATAGCCACACGTGCTTATGGAAAAGAACCTTCATGACATATTTTGTCCTACCCTCCCATAGCAGCGGGGTCCTAATGGAAACTAAGGGATATTAAGGCCTCGTTTTAGTAGAGAACTGGAACAAAGCATTAGCACTTAGTGAATACACGAACTCCTCAAAGTATGGTAATCACCAGAAAGAATCCCAATTATTCTCACCTTGGGGTATGCGGATCATAATTCGTAATAGGTGTCTACAACTTGCAAGATAGGATCAAGAACACAAGTATATTCATGAAAACATAATAGGTTGAGATCTGAAATCATGGCACTCGGGCCCTAAGGACAAGAATTAAGCATAGCAAAGTCATAGCAATATAAATCTCAGAACATAATGGATACTAGGGATCAAACCCTAACAAAACTAACTCGATTACATGATAAATCCCATCCAACCCATCACCGTCCAGCAAGCCTATGATGGAATTACTCACGCACGGCGGTGAGCATCACGAAATTGGTGACGGGGGAAGGTTGGTGATGATGATGGCGATGAATCCCCCTCTCCGGAGCCCCGAACAGACTCCAGATCAGCCCTCCCGATGAAGAACAGGAGGCGACAGCGGCTTCATATCATAAAATGCGATGAATCTTTCTCTCTGATTTTTTTCTCCCCGAATAGGGTTATATAGAGTTGGAGTTGGGTGAGAGGAGGTCCAGGGGGCCCACGAGCCCTCTGGGCGTGCCATAAAGGGGCACGCCCCCCAGGCTTGTGGCCTCTGGGTGGACTGCCCCTCTGGTTAATTCTTGCGCCAGTATTTTTTATATATTCCATCAAATTCTCCGTGAATTTTTAGGTCAATTCGAGAACTTTTATTTCTGCACAAAAATAACACCATGGCAATTCTGCTGAAAACAGCGTCAGCCCGAATTAGTACCATTCAAATCATGCAAATTAGAGTCCAAAACAAGGGCAAAAGAGTTTGGAAAAGTAGATACGATGGAGACGAATCAACTCCCCCAAGATTAACCCATTGCTTGTCCTTAAGCAATTCAGTTGACAAACTGAAAGTGACTAAGAAAACATTTACAAACTCTGCCTGATCTTGTTGTTGCAAAAATGTCTTGCCAATATTCAGGTTTTCAGCAAAGATTACGAACTAACCATATTCACAATAACATTTAGGTCTCACATTTACTCATATCAATGGCACAATCAACTAACGAGCAATAATAATAAATCTCAGATGACAGCACTTTTTCAAAAAAATCATGATACAATATGACAAAATGGTATCTCGCTAGCCCTTTTTGAGACCGCAAAACATAAACGTAGAGCACCCCTGAAGATCAAGGACAGAGTAGACATTATAATTCATGGCAAAAGAGAGCTAGGCACACTCATACTCAACATCAATTGAAAATAGAGCATACAAATGAAAGTGGTGCTCTCCAGCTGGTGCTTTTTATAAGAAGATGATGACACAACAATAAAAGTAAATAGATAGGCTCTTCGCAAAGGGAAGTAGGGATTTGCAGAGGTGCCAGAGCTCAAGCTTTTAGAACAGAGATGAATATAATGTTGAGCTGTATGCTTTCATTGTCAACATAACAACCAAGAGATATCATTATCTTCCATGCTAGATACATTATAGGCGGTTCCGAAACAGAATGGTAAAGTTTTTACTCCCCCTCCACCAACAATCACACTGCACGGCTAGCCGAATCCACGGGTACTGTCCATACCAACAACAGTCCTGGGGGAGTTTTGTTTGATTATTACATTTTGATTTGATTTTGAGCATGGAATTGGGTATCCCGAATACCATCCACTTTATCATGAATGACAAGTGAATAAACACTCGTCATGAGAATAACCCACCTAGCATGGAAGATACTGACAACCCCCAGTCACTACATGAGCGATTCGGGCATACAAAATAGATTATAATTTGAAGGTTTAGAGTTTGGCACATGCAAATTTACTTAGAACAGTAGGTAAATATCGCATATAGGTAGGTATGGTGGACTCATATGGAACAACTTTGGGTTTAAGGAAGTGGATGCACAAGCAGTGTTCCCGCTTAGTACAAGTGAAGGCTAGCAAAAAGATTGAGGAGTGACCAGCTATAGAGCGACAACGGTCATACACATGCATTGAGGTTAACCAACATTGAGTGCAAGCATGAGTAGGATATAAATCGCCATGAACATGGATATCGTGGAGGCTATGTTGTTTTTGTTTCAACTACATGCGTGAACATGTGCCAAGTCAAGCCACTTAAATCATTCAAAGGAGGATACCATCCTATCATACTACATCATAACCATTTTAAATGCATGTTGGCAAGCAACATAAACCATTATCCACTCCTAGCTAATTAAGCATGGCATGAGTACCTATAATCTCTAATTGTCATTGCAAACATGTCTCATTCATAATGGGTTGAATCAAGAACGATGAGCTAATCATATTTACAAAAACAAAATAGGTAGAGTTCGTACCAGCTTTTCTCCATCTCAATCATTTCATCATATATCATCATTATTGCCTTTCACCTGCATGACCAAATGGTCTGGATAATAATAAGAGTGCATGTGCATTGGACTAACCTGGAATCTGCAAACATTTATTCAAAGGAGAAGACAAGGTAATATGGGCTCTTTGTTAGATCAACAATAATGCATATGAGAGCCACTCAACATTTTCATTGTGGTCTTCTCCTTTCGATCCAGAGAAAAGAAAAGAATTTCAAAGAAACACACTGAAATATTTTTGGAGTTTTTGTTTTTCTAATGAAAGTAAAACAAGAACGAGAAAAACTATTTACACGGGAAAGCTCCCAACAAGCAAAAGAAGAACGGGAAATCTTTTTGGGTTTTCTTTTTTAATACTACTACTAAATAAACTTGGAAAGAAAAACAAAAAAGAAGCGAGAACTATTTTTTTGGATTTTCTCAAAGTTTTTCAAACACACAAGAAGAAAACCAGAAAAAAAATAAACTAACATGGATGATACAATGAAAAAGGATGAACACCGACAACTAGAATGGATGTGTGAACATGAATATAATGTCGGTGAGAAATACGTAGTCCCCCAAGCTTAGGCTTTTGGCCTAAGTTGGTCTAGGGACACGGTTGGCCTGGATAGTATCCAAAGTCGTAGTTGGGGTTGTACTGAGCTGCGGCCGCTACTGCTTGAAGGGTTGCAGCTTGGAGGCGAGCGGCCTCCTCTTCTCTCTTATACTCGTCTGCCGCCTCTTTAGTTATGAAATATCTCTGTTTTACCTAAAAGTGAAAGAAGGCAAGAGCGAGAAGCGTAACATAGAAGATGCACTCCCTGTCAAAGATTAGTCGGTACATGAGGGGTTGTTTGCTCCTCTCAAGAAACTGGTAATGAACCATAGCATCATTATCAAGGTAAGCGGGTGGTAACTCAATGTCATTTTCTCTTATGGGTGCCCCGAGATAATTAGCTAATTGAGTTGCATAAATCCCCCAAAGAGATCTCCATCCTTAGCATTATTGTGTAACCGCCTTGCAACAATAGCCCCCAAGTTATATCATCTATCACCCGTTACCCAACTCTTGAAGACACTAAGATCTGATGCACAAAGGTGGCTATGATCATGTTTACCATTTATGCACCTACATATAAAGAGAGCAAAATAGTGTATAGCAGGAAAGTGAATGCCCGCTATAGTGGCTTGGGTTATGGTTCTAGTTCCTCCTATAGAAATGCTAGCAAGGAACTCAAAACAATCAGATTTACGAGGCTCACTATGAATGCCCATTGCAGGATTTTACATATTTCATTAAAATCTTCAAGGTCCATTCGAAATGATTTATCATATAGATCAAATAAAACAGAATGAGTATTGCGCTTGGATGTAAACTCAAATCTCTGGACAAATGAATCATTGAGGTGATAGTATTGCCGGCACTTATCCGAAACGAAGTCCTGAAGGCCAGCATTTTGCATGCACGCATCAAATTCCTCCTTCAAACCCGCATGAGACATGAACTGATCCGATGGCCATTCACAAGGCCGCACTAGCGCTTCCCTCGGCGGTTCAAGGTCTGGCTCACGTATCGCGAGCCTGGGGGCTTTCTTCGTTAAGGAACCACCTTGGTATATTTTCCTAAACATTTCTTCCCTCTGATTTTTTTTTGAAATTTTTAGTGACTCAAAATAAAAGTGAACAAAACTCAACAAGATTGATAGCAACTACTCCCACAAGTGTCTAGAGGCTATATCATACATCAAAACTACTTTTGACCATATAAATTTGACATGCAAGCTCAAGAACAAGGTCACCACAGCAACAAAAATTTGCAATATATAAAGCACTAGAACAAAAAATAATTGGACCATTGGAGGAGTCACATACCAATGAACAATCCCTCGAAACAGTTTCGGAAACAAAGCTCCGACCAAGGAGATCGAAAATGGTAGCAAAATGAGCAAGAACACGGGTTTGAGCAATGGTGAGATTTTTTCAGCAGGAAGACAAAGTGGATGGGTGCTGGCATAAGGGAGAGGGACCCTCATGGGACCACAAGCTCTATAGACGTGCCTGGGCGATGGGCGCGCCTTGTGGGCTTGTGGCCCACTGGTGCACCCCCCTGAGGTGTGTTTAGTGCCAAAAACTCATAAATATTATAGAAAAAATCATACTAAATTTTCAGGGATTTGGTGAACTTTTATTTTCTTGTCATTCTTTTATTGCACAGATAAAACAGAAAATAGGAAAATAATAGCATTTCTACTTTATTTATTCTAAATAACAACAATTAAAAAGTGGGTATAGAGAGTTGTGTTTACTAAATTCATCCATCTCATGCCCGTCAAAAGGAATCCATTAATAAGGTTCATCAAGTCTTATTAACAAAATTCTTCTGAATGATATAAAACCGGAGAATCTTCGTATAACACTATGTTACCTCAACTGGGATATGCATGTCCCCAACAATAAGAATATCATATTTCTTTTTAATAGTAGGAATAGGGAATTCAAAACCTCCAATAGCAATAGTTGAAAATTTTCCAATAGAATTGATGTTATTCACTTGAGGTTGTTTCTTCGGAAAGTGTACCGTATGCTCATTACCATTAACATGAAAAGTGACATTGCCTTTATTACAATCAATACCAGCTCCTGCAGTATTCAAAAATGGTCTACCAAGGAAATGTCAAGAATAACAAAGGTAATGAAAAGCTAGCAGACTTATTGCAAGGAATATCACATTCATCGAATCTATAGAGAGAATTTACCTTCACTACCCGTGTCGGGTTATCAAGACCATGTAGTTCTTCAATAGGTGGTAAATTATTAACACCTTCAGCTTTAATACCCTTTTCTTTCATAGATTTCTTTGCCTCTTGCATATCTTCAGGACTGAGAAATAGAATACCTTTTTTCTTCAGAGTTGGCTTAGGAGATGGTTCAGGAAGAGTCCAATCATTATCATTACTCAGTATATTATTCAATAGAACTTCAGCTTGTTCAACAGTTCATTCCCTGAAAACACAACTAGCACAACTATCTAGGTGGTTGCTACCTCTTGAGCACTGCATTGGATTTCCTCGAAGAGGAGAGGATGATGCATCAAAGTAGCGTAAGTATTTCCCTCAGTTTTTGAGAACCAAGGTATCAATCCAGTAGGAGGCTATGCTCGAGTCCCTCGTACCTACACAAAAACAATAGCTCAACGCAACCAACGCGCTTAGGGGTTGTCAATCCCTTCACGGTCACTTACGAAAGTGAGATTTGATAGAGATAATAAATAATATTTTTGGTATTTTTGGTATAGAGATGCAAAGTAAAAAGTAAAAGCAAAGTAAAACCAAAGCAATAATAAAGTGATGTAGATTAATATGATGAGAAAGAGACCCGGGGGCCATAGGTTTCACTAGTGGCTTCTCTTAAGAGCATAAGTATTCTACGGTGGGTGAACAAATTACTGTTGAGCAATTGACAGAATTGAGCATAGTTATGAGAATATCTAGGTATGATCATGTATATAGGCATCACGTCTGAGACAAGTAAATCGACTCCTACCTGCATCTACTACTATTACTCCACTCATCGACCGCTATCCAGCATGCATCTAGAGTATTAAGTTAAAAACAGAGTAACGCCTTAAGCAAGATGACATGATGTAGAGGGATAGTTTCATGCAATATGATAAAAACCCCATCTTGTTATCCTCGATGGCAATGATACAATACGTGCCTTGCTGCCCCTTCTGTCACTGGGAAAGGACACCGCAAGATCGAACCCAAAGCTAAGCACTTCTCCCATGGCAAGAACAACCAATCTAGTAGGCCAAACCAAACTGATAATTCGAAGAGACTTGCAAAGATAACCAATCATTCATAAAAGAATTCAGAGAAGATTCAAATATTATTCATAGATAGACTTGATCATAAACCCACAATTCTTAGGTCTCAACAAACACACCGCAAAAAGAAGATTACATTGAATAGATCTCCATGAGAGAGGGGGAGAACATTGTATTGAGATCCAAAAAGAGAGAAGAAGCCATCTAACTACTAACTGTGGACCCGTAGGTCTGAAGTAAACTACTCACACTTCATCGGAGAGGCTTGGATGATGATGTAGAAGCCCTCCGTGATCGATGCCCCCTCCGGTGGAACTCCAGAACAGGCCCCAAGATGGGATCTCATGGATACAGAAAGTTGCAGCGGTGGAATTAGGTTTTTGGCTCCGTATCTGATCATTTGGGGGTACGTGGGTATATATAGGAGGAAGAAGTACGTCGGTGGAGCAACAAGGGGCCCACGAGGGTGGGGGCGCGCCTGGTAGGGTAGGGCGCGCCCCCTACCTCGTGGCCTCCTGTTACGTGCCTTGACGTAGGGCCCAAGTCTCCTGAGTTGTATTTGGTGAGAAAATCACGTTCCCAAAGGTTTCATTCCGTTTGGACTCCGTTTGATATTTCTTTTCTTCGAAACCCTAAAACAAGCAAAAAATAGCAATTCTGGGCTGGGCATCCGGTTAGTAGGTTAGTCCCAAAAATAATATAAAAGTGGGTAATAAAGCCCAATAATGTCCAAAACAGTAGATAATATAGCATGGAGCAATCAAAAATTATAGATACGTTGGAGACGTATCAAGCATCCCCAAGCTTAATTCTTGCTCGTCCTCGGGTAGGTAAATGATAAAAACAGAATTTTTGATGCGGAGTGCTACTTGGCATAATTTCAATGTAATTCTTCTTAATTGTGGTATGAATATTCAGATTCAAAAGATTCAAGACAAAAGTTCATGTTGACATAAAAATAATAATACTTCAAGCATACTAACAAAGCAATTATGTGTTCTCAAAGTAACATGGCCAAAGAAAGCTATCCCTACAAAATCATATAGTCTGGCTATGCTCTATCTTCACCACACAAAGTATTTAAATCATGCACAACCACGATGACAAGCCAAGAAATTGTTTCATACTTTTGACATTTTCAAAACTTTTTCGATCTTCACGCAATACATTAACGTGAGCCATGGATATAGCACTATATGTGGAATAGAATGGTGGTTGTGGAGAAGACAAAAGAGAGGGGAAGATAGTCTCACATCAACTAGGCGTATCAACGGGCTATGGAGATGCCCATCAATAGACATCAATGTGAGTGAGTAGGGATTGCCATGCAACGTATGCACTAGATCTATAAGTATATGAAAGCTCAACAAAAGAAACTAAGTGGGTGTGCATCCAACTCGCTTTCTCATGAAGACCTAGGGCATTTTGAGGAAGCCCATCATTGGAATATACAAGCCAAGTTATATAGTGAAAAATTCCCACTAGTATATGAAAGTGACATAATGAGAGACTCTCTATCATGAAGATCATGGTGCTACTTTGAAGCACAAGTGTGGTAAAAGGATATTAACATTGTCCCTTCTCTCTTTTTCTCTCTTTTTTGGGCCTTCTCTTTTTTTGGCCTCTTTTTTTATTTTTCGTCCGGAGTCTCATCCCGACTTGTGGGGGAATCATAGTCTCCATCATCCTTTCCTCACATGGGACAATGCTCTAAAAATGATGATCATCACACTTTTATTTTTCTTACAACTCAACAATTACAACTCAATACTTAGAACAAATTATGACTCTATATGAATGCCTCCGGCGGTGTACCGGGATATGCAATGAATCAAGAGTGACATGTATAAAAGAATTATGAATGGTGGCTTTGCCACAAATACGATGTCAACTACATGATCATGCTAGCAATATGACAATGATGGAGTGTGTCATAATGAACGGAACGATGGAAAGTTGCATGGCAATATATCTCAGAATGGCTATGGAAATGCCATGATAGGTAGGTATGGTGGCTGTTTTGAGGAAGGTATTTGGTGGGTGTATGATACCGGCGAAATGTATGCGGTATTAGAGAGGCCAGCAATGGTGGAAGGAAGGGAAGTGCGTATAATCCATGGACTCAACATTAGTCATAAAGAACTCATATAAGTATTGCAAAAATCTAGAAGTTATCAAAGCAAAGTATTACGCGCATGCTCCTAGGGGGATAGATTGGTAGGAAAAGACCATCGCTCGTCCCCGACCGCCATTCATAAGGAAGACAATCAATAAATAAATCATGCTCCGACTTCATCACATAACGGTTCACCATACGTGCATGCTACGGGAATCACAAACTTTAACACAAGCATTTCTCAAATACACAACTACTCAACTAGCATGACTCTAATATCACCATCCTCATATCTCAAAACAATTATCAAGCATCAATTTCTTCTTAGTATTCAACGCACTCAAAAGAAAGTTTTACAAATCTTGAATACCAAGCATGTTATTATTAAGCAATTTACCATGCTATTAAGACTCTCAAAATAATCTAAGTGAAGCATGAGAGATCAATATTTTCTATAAAACAAATCCACCACCGTTCTCTAAAACATATAAGTGAAGCACTAGAGCAAAATTATATAACTCAAAAGATCTAAGTGAAGCACATAGAGTAAAACTATAGAGCTCAAAAGATATAAGTGAAGCACATAGAGTATTCTATCAAATTCAAAATTATGTATGGCTCTCTCAAAAGGTGTGTACAGAAAGGATGATTTTGGTAAACTAACAAGCAAAGACTCAAACTATAAAAGACTCTCCAAGAAAAACACATATCATGTGGTGAATAAAAATATAGCTCCAAGTAAAGTTACCGATAGAAGTAGACGAAAGAGGGGATGCCTTCCGGGGCATCCCCAAACTTTGGCTTTTAGGTGTCCTTAGATTATCTTGGGGGTGCCATGGGAATCCCCAAGCTTAGGCTCTTGCCACTCCTTGTTCCATAATCCATCAAATCTTTACCTAAAACTTGAAAACTTCACAACACAAAACTTAAAGAAGAAAACTCATGAGCTCCGTTAGCGAAAGAAAACAAAAGACCACTTCAAGGTACTGTAATGAACTCATTCTTTATTTATATTGGTGTTATACCTACTGTATTCCAACTTCTCTATGGATTATAAACTATTTTACTAGCCATAGATTCATTAAAATAAGCAAACAACACACGGAAAATAGAATCTATCAAAAACAGAACAGTTTGTAGTAATCTGTAGCTAGCGCAAGATCTGGAACCCCTAAAATTCTAAAATAAATTGATGGACGTGAGGAATTTATCTATTAATCATCTTCAAAAATAATTAACTAAATAGCACTCTCCAAATAAAAATGACAGCAGTTCTCGTGAGCACTAAAGTTTCTGTTTTTTACAGCAAGTTCAACCAGACTTTCCCCAAGTCTTCCCAACGGTTCTACTTGGCACAAATACTAATTAAACACAAAAAACACAAATAAAACAGAGGATAAATAATTTATTTATTGGAGCAAAATCAAGGAATAAAAATAAAATTGGGTTGCCTCCCAACAAGCGCTATCGTTTAACGCCCCTAGCTAGGCATAACAAGCAAGAATAGATTTAGGTATTGCCATCTTTGGTATTAGGAAAGAAAATAGCAAACTTGCTATCTATATAATTAATCCTTCTATTTTGATAAAGCACATGGCTATTAATGGTAGAAGAAAGATTAATCATGTTACAGAAGTTTGTATCTAGGCTAGCCTTTATCTCTTTAATAGATTCATTTTGGTAAGAGAGCAAAAGAGATGTAGATTCAACTTTCTCATTCATGGGGTGCCCAAATATAGTTTTCATTTTTTCATAAGTGTCTACGACATCCCCTTCAAGGAAACCTTCTTCAAATATAGAATCTAAGACATGCTTAAAATAAGAAGGAAGGGCAATATAAAAGCTTTTTAGGTAAACTTCAATTTGATATTGAGGGACATAGCTAGCCCTGATCCTTAATAGTCTATACCAAGCATCTTTCAAAGATTCATCAAGTAAATAACGAAAGATTCCAGAATCCTCTTCATCAAAATTATTAAGACTCTCATTGGTAACTTCGGTAGATTTTTCCATATTATCCTTATTTATAAGTTTAGCGAGGATAGAGGGGTTGTCTAAAGTACTAAAACTCTGGAGGGAACTTCCAACCATTTTTGATTCAGACATAGCGGAAGAAAGGCAAGCGGAAAGAGATGGAGGATAGAGAGAGAGAGAGGGAGAATAAAACGGCAAGGGTGAATTGGGGGGAGAGGAAAACGAGAGGCAAATGGCAAATAATGTAATCCGGGAGATAGGGATTGTGATGGCTACTTGGTATGTTGACTTTTGCGCAGACTCCCCGGCAACGGCGCCAGAAATTCTTCTTGCTACCTCTTGAGCACTGCGTTGGATTTCCCCGAAGAGGAGAGGATGATGCAGCAAAGTAGCATAAGTATTTCCCTCAGTTTTTGAGAACCAAGGTATCAATCCAGTAGGAGGCTACGCTCGAGTCCCTCGTACCTACACAAAAATAATAGCTCAACGCAACCAACACGCTTAGGGGTTGTCAATCCCTTCAGGTCACTTACGAAAGTGAGATCTGATAGAGATAATAAATAATATTTTTGGTATTTTTGGTATAGAAATGCAAAGTAAAAAGTAAAAGCAAAGTAAAAGCAAAGCAATAATAAAGTTATGGAGATTAATATGATGAGAAAGAGACCCGAGGGCCATAGGTTTCACTAGTGGCTTCTCTCAAGAGCATAAGTATTCTACGGTGGGTGAACAAATTACTGTTGAGCAATTGACAGAATTGAGCATAGTTATGAGAATATCTAGGTATGATCATGTATATATGCATCACGTCCGAGACAAGTAGATCGACTCCTGCCTGCATCTACTACTATTACTCCACTCATCGACCGCTATCCAGCATGCATCTAGAGTATTAAGTTAAAAACAGAGTAACGCCTTAAGCAAGATGACATGATGTAGAGGGATAGTTTCATGCAATATGATAAAAACCCCATCTTGTTATCCTCTATGGCAACGATACAATACGTGCCTTGCTGCCCCTTCTGTCACTGGGAAAGGACACCGCAAGATCGAACCCAAAGCTAAGCGCTTCTCCCATGGCAAGAACAACCAATCTAGTAGGCCAAACCAAACTGATAATTCGAAGAGACTTGCAAAGATAACCAATCATACATAAAAGAATTCAGAGAAGATTCAAATATTATTCGTAGATAGACTTGATCATAAACCCACAATTCATCGATCTCAACAAACACACCACAAAAAGAAGATTACATCGAATAGATCTCCACGAGAGAGGGGGAGAACATTGTATTGAGATCGAAAAAGAGAGAAGAACCCATCTAGCTACTAACTATGGACCCGTAGGTCTGAAGTAAACTACTCACACTTCATCGGAGAGGCTTGGATGATGATGTAGAGGCCCTCCGTGATTGATGCCCCCTCCGGCGGAGCTCCGGAACAGGCCCCAAGATGGGATCTCGTGGATACAGAAAGTTGCGGCGGTGGAATTAGGTTTTTTGGCTCCGTATCTGATCGTTTGAGGGTACATGGGTATATATAGGAGGAAGAAGTACGTCGGTGGAGCAACAGGGGGCCCACGAGGGTGGGGGCGCGCCTGGTAGGGTAGGGCGCGCCCCCTACCTCGTGGCCTCCTGTTACGTGCCTTGACGTAGGGTCCAAGTCTCCTGAGTTGTATTCGGTGAGAAAATTGCGTTCCCGAAGGTTTCATTCCGTTTGGACTCCGTTTGATATTCCTTTTCTTCGAAACCCTAAAACAGGCAAAAAAACAACAATTCTAGGTTGGGCCTACGGTTAGTAGGTTAGTCCCAAAAACAATATAAAAGTGGATAATAAAGCCCAATAATGTCCAAAACAGTAGATTATATAGCATGGAGCAATCAAAAATTATAGATATGTTGGAGACGTATCAGTGGTCCCTAGAAGCATCGGTTAGTCCATTATGAAAGATATCAAATATTTCATTTTTCTTGAGAGGATGAGCAAGAAAAAGCATTAAGTAATTGGAGAAGCCTCCCCCGAGCTTGTGGGAGACAATCTTCTTCAATTTGCACAAAGTTAAATATTTCCTGTAAAGCAGCTTGTTTCTTATGAGCAGGAATTTTTTTTCCAGAGAAGTAGTAGATCATATCCTGGGGACTACGCACACAACTAGGAGCAAGAGAATTAAACCATATCTTAGCATCACCCTTTAATGAGAAAGGAAACAACTTAAGAATATGGTAATCGCGATTTTTGTTCTTGATGAGCAAATAGGGTGGCTATATCATTCAATTTAGTAAGATGTGCCACAACAGTTTCAGATTCGTAACCACTGAAAGGATCAGATTCAACCAAAGTAATTAACTCATGATTGATAGACTATTCATAATCCTTATCAGTAACAAAGATAGGTTAAGTAGCAAACTTAGGATCATATTGCATTCTAGCATTCAAAGATTTTTATTTCAACTTGACAAGCAATTTCTTAAGATCCTCTCTATCTTACAAGCAAGAAAGTCCCTAGCTACCTCTCCATCCATAACATAACCCTTAGGTGTAATAAGCAATTCATATCTAGGAGAGCTTGGTCTAACATGTGTTTCAAAGTTTTTAGTTTAAATAATTTCATCAGTTTTAGAAATATCATCAGTTTTAGCATTCTCCATATCTTTAGCTCTAGCAAGTTGTTCATCAAGAAATTCACCCAGTGGCAAAGTATTATCAAGCAAAGTAGTAATATCATCATAAGCATCATGCACAGTAGAAGTAGCATCATCAATTACTTGCGACATATCATAATCAATAGCAGGTGTAGGTGTCGCAAGCTTACTCAAAACAGAAGGTGAATCAAGTGCAGAGCTAGATGGCAGTTCCGTACCTCCCCTCGTCCTAGAGGAAAAAATCTTGGTTTGGGTATCTTTCAAATTCTTCATAGTGATCAATAGATATAAATCCCAAGTGACTTGGAGAAAAGAGCTATGCTCCCCGGGAACGGCACCAGAAAAAGGTTAACCCACAAGCATAGAGGATCGCAACAGCTCTCGAGGGTAGAGTATTCAACCCAAATTTATTGATTCAACACAAGGGAAGCCAAAGAATATTCACGAGTATTAGCAGTTGAGTTGTCAATTCAACCACACCTGAAAGACTTAATATCTGCAGCAAAGTATTTGGTAGCAAAGTACTATGGAAGTAATGGTAACAGTGGCAAAAGTAACAATAGCAGTTTTGTAGTGATTGTAATAGCAGTAGCAACGAAAGTTACTTAGCAAAGATCAATATGTGAAAAGCTCATAGGCAATGGATTCGAAATGACAATTGTATTGGATGATATTCAGCATGTAGCAGTTATAACCTAGGGTGGCACAGAACTAGCTCCAATTCATCAATATAATGTAGGCATGTATTCTGTATATAGTCATACATGCTTATGGAACAGAACTTGCATGACATCTTTTGTCCTACCCTCCCGTGGCCGCAGGGTCCCAATGGAAACTAAGGGATATTAAGGCCTCCTTTTAATAGAGAACCGGAAGAAAGTATTATCACTTACTGAATACATTAACTCCTCACGATAATCTTTTTTTGAGGAATAATGACAGGAGTTCTGCCTTTTCATATTAGAAGAAAGAAGGGGAACCAAGGTTCCCTGGAACTGTACAGATAAAATGGAGAAACAAGCATCCACGCACACATACTCAGCCAAAGAAACTAGAAAAAGGAAGAGAAAAGAGAAAAACTAAGCAGTAGCCTCCTTGAACAAAGCAATCTTGTCTCTGGCCATAGCAGCAACTGTTTCAGGTGAGCATCTCTTTCCTTCAAAAGTTCGCCTATTTCTTTCTTTCCAAAGATTCCAAGCAACATAAGCAGCCGATGTGATTTGCATGCGAAAAATCGGGTTGTTGTGCAGGTTCCAGGTCCGTTTCCACCAGCCTTTGATTGTCATCGAAGTTGAACCAACAACAGCAGCCTCTGGGTCGCTCTGCTGGAAGGAGAACCAGACCTCTCCGGCAAAAGGGCAAGAGAGTGTAATATGGGCAGCCGACTCCAGAACTTGATCACAGAAAGTACATTTGTCTTTGTGTGGCCAACCCCTTGTCGCAAGACGATCAGCCGTCCAGGTCCTATTCTGGATCAATAGCCATAGATGGAACTTCACCTTCGGCTCAGCCTTAATCCTCCATGAGGCATGCAACTCTGGCTGAGCGATCCAGCCAACAAACTGAGCATTGTAAGCAGACGCAACGGAATAACCTCCGTCATTAGTGAGCTTCCATCGGATGGTGTCAGGAACATTTGTGAGGACAATGGGTTGCAGCAGTTCCCATAACTTGACAAGTTGATCCAGCAAATCTTCAGAAGCAATTCTTTCCAGGCCCTTCATCCATCGATTACCAGCAAGCGCTTCCTTCACAGTTAACTTCTTCCGTCGCGCCAGACCAAACAGACTAGGGGCTACATCCATAGGGGCCATGCCCAACAGCCAACGATCATTCTAGAAGCTTATGCACTGCCCATTCCCTAGTGTAATCTCCGTGCAAGCAGAGAAAAGTAGCATGTCCGTGCAATCGCATGGGATGGGGGAGCCCTGCCAAGGCCTAGAAGTGAGGCTCCACTCTAGCCAAGCCCAACGCAGCCGCAACGCCCTGCTGAAGCAAGCAATGTCTTTGATTCCAAGGCCGCCCACATCCTTTGGGGAGCAGACCCTCTTCCAGCTGACAAGGCACTTGGCCCCACTGCACTCCTCATCACCATTCCAAAGGAAGTTGCACTGAATCTTTTCCATCTTCTTTATCGTCCATTTGTCGACTGCGAAACTTGTTAAGAAATAGGTTGCCATGGACGTAAGCACAGAATTTATTAGGACAAGTCTTCCCGGTTTTGTCATCAGTTTGCCTTTCCATCCCTTGAGTCTTCCAGCCATACCATCCAAGAGAGGGAGGACTTCGATTCGCCTAAGCTTGCGATAGCTGAGTGGTAGGCCAAGGTAACGACACGGGAGAGAGCCCGTCGTCCCACCAAAATCTTGGATAATATCCTAGAAGTCCAGCCCCTCACACCTAACAGGATAGGCAATGCATTTCTGGGTGTTGATCTTGAGTCCAGAAGCCTCCCCAAACCTGTCCAGTATTGCTCTGACCGCATGCACTTCCTCCTTGACAGGGTTTAAAAATAGGGCCGCATCATCCGCATACATACTTGTCCGAAATCTGGCCGCCTTAGGTCCCAACTGAGATAGAACCCCGCGTTCTGTCGCAAGATCCAACAGTCTCCGAAGCGGCTCCATGATGAGAATGAACAGCATTGGAGACAGGGGTCTCCCTGGCGAAGGCCGCGCATATGCCTGAAGGGCGTGCCGGGGGTGCCATTTAACAAAATTCTTGAGGAAGCGGAGCTCAGAATGGCAGACACAATATTTCTCCAGCGCTGACCGAAACCAAAAGCAGACAGGGTCTCTAACAAGAATCCCCAACCAACGGAATCAAACGCTTTGGCAATGTCAAGCTTGAGGAAGACTAATGCCTTCTTCTTGGTGTGATCCTCTCTAATGACATTGTGCACGTAAAGGAAATTGTCCTGAATACATCTCTTTTTTATGAAGGCGCTCTGAGAAGGAGAGACGAGGGAGTCAAGCTCCGGGGCCAGCCTATTAGCAAGCAACTTGCAGAGGATCTTGGCTATGCTGTGCATCAAGCTGATCGGCCTGTAGTCCAAAGGGGTGCCAGGAGCATCTTTCTTGGGCAGAAGCACAATATGAGCAGAGTTTAAAAGATCCCAATGGTCGGTTCTGAGAGATTGAATAAGATCAATAGCCCTCAAGAGGTCATTCTTCAAGATATCCCAACAGATCTTGAAGAAAAGCCCGGGGAAGCCATCAGGGCCGGGTGCCTTCTCAGCCTGCATCGAATCAATCACCTCCTTGAGCTCATCAATGGAGAAGTCAGCATCGAGGTGCTGCAGGTCATGGTTTGGCAGTTGCAAAAAATCCCAGTTAAGCTTGCATGTGCCATTGAAAGGCACCCCCATGAGGCCCTTGAAGTGATGCAGCAAGATCTCAGCCTTCTCCTCATGAATATTAGTCTCTATTCCGCATTGTTTCTTCAGGATTGGAATGTGATTCTTTCGACGTCTCCCATTTGCACGCAGGTGAAAAAGTCTCTTATTTGCATCGCTTGCTCTGATTGTGGTCAATCTAGATTTTTGTCTCCATCTCACTCTATCGATGGATGCCAACCCAAGAAGTTTTGCCTTCAACACTCGCCTCAGATTCAGCTCGGCGTCGGACAACACCCTCTCGTCTTGTGCCATGTCTAGGTGGAAAATGACGTCGTTTGCGATAGCCTCCTGAATCCGCAAATCAGACATGTGTGCTCTGCTCCACTGCTTGAGGGCGGCAGCCGTGCGACAAAGCTTGGTGTGCAGAATTCTGAAGGCGTTGTTGGAGCGCACATCCTTGTCCCAAGCCTCCTGAACCGTCTCCCTAAACCTAGACAGATTAACCCAAAAAGATTCAAATCGGAACCCATGATAGCGCTTGGTCACCATCCTCTTGAGTAACAAAGGGTTGTGGTCCGAAATGGCCGTGGAGGCAGGCATCAAATGGTACTGGGGGAACTTGAGTTCCCATTCGCGAGACATGAGGATGCGGTCGAGCTTGGAGCATGTGTGGTTGCTATTGTGACTGGCCCAAGTAAATTTCCTTCCAGTTAGCTGAAACTCACGGAGTTCAAGATCCTCGATGACACTTCTGAACCGGCCCATCATCCGAATGTTGACATTGGGGTTGTTCTTCTCATTTGCTCTCGCGATCAGATTGAAATCGCCTGCAAGCAGCCATTCATTTTTCACCAAGAGCTTGAGGTTGCGGAGCTCCTGCAGAAATACAATCTTGTCATCATCATCCTGCGGCCCATATACAACTGTCAGTGTCCATGAAGAGCCATCCATTCTATTGGTCACGGTGGCAGACAGAGAGAAGGAAGCTGGCACAACTGGCAAAGGGGAGATAGCAAAGTCTGGACTGCATGTGATCAGGATGCCGCCTCGTGTGCCGTCAGCCCCTTTGAACAAGAAATTATCCCCAAATCTGGGCCCCAATATCTCCACCACTAGATTTCTTGACAGATCAGCGATCTTAGTCTCTTGTAGGCACACGATGTTACACTTCCAAGTATTGCACAAATTTTGGACGACACGATGGCGGGCAGGGTTGTTCATGCCCCTAACATTCCAGTTCAGTAGGTTTATATCCATGTGGAAACTTGTGGCGACTCAAACACACATTGCCGAGCAGAACAGCTGCAAGACTGATACCGGGTAGACACAATGAACTGAACCTCCAGCATCCTATGCCTCTCAGACAGGCCAAACAGCATAGTGCAACAAATACAGGGACCTTCAGTAATTTGAGCACTACAGCCGATCCTCCATACACCCAGCATAATCAAAGGTTGTACTAACATGGGGAACCAATCTAAGCACTTAGACACATCAAAATCAGATCAAGGATCAGGGGCCGACCGCCTGACCCCTAGCAGCCTTGGACCTGGACAACGATGAAGTGGCGGCAACCAACGCCGAGACCGCCTGAATGAATGAGTCCGGCAGTTCCTTCTTGTACAGCATCCGGTAGCGCTGTAGGTCTTCCGGCGCTGGAGGCCCATCATGGAGAACAATCCCTCCCCTCTTGAGGAGCACCAACCTCGCCGTGTCCTCGGCCGAGAGACCGCGATTGGGCTTAGCCGCGAGCCTGCCGCTGCTGCGAGTGGACCTAACAGTCGTCTCCGCACTGGCTAGGGGGTGGGGATGCGTGGCCGCCATGCTGACCGGGGGCGGTGGAGGGGGAGGGGGCGGCTGGGAATTAGGCGTCAGCAGCAGAGCAGAGGAGGAAGGTCGTGAAGCGGCGAGCAGGAAAGCAGAGAGGGCCTCAGCCAGCGTATTATCATCGATGCTAGCATCCGGGCCAACACACGGCATTGCAGCGGGCAGACGGCCCAGCTCCGAGACCGGGGGTGGGTGCGGAGGCTGAGCCGGGGCAGCGCTGCGAGCTGGGCCAGAGTCGATGTTGAGGCCCAGCTGAACCGGAAGGCCCGCCCGTTTGTCGCGTGCAGACTGCGTCCCAGAGAGGAGGCCAGGGTCAACGCGCGCGGCCAGAGGCGCTTCCGAGATCTTGTCCAAAAGCTGGCTCTCGCGTGCGTCTAGGCTGGCCAGGGACGGGGCCAGCGCCAGCCCATCCCCTTCGCCCAGTGGCAGCGCAGCCGTCCCCAAATTAACATTGAGAAGGAAATTAGCTGCTGAGACATCCTCAAATGCCGGGGTACACGAGTTCCCGAAGGAACCGAGTAGCACTGGCGCCCTGTCGCCCGACAGGGGCTGGATAACGGGTGTGCCTCCCGCGAAGTTGCACCCAGTCCGCGTGCCCGAGCCGCCCTGCCCGAACTGCACCGTAGGCAGCTGGCCTCTATGCCGATCCATCCCACCACGCCTGTCGCTGCTGCCAGCGTGGCCAGTAAACTGCCCGCCGCCGGCCAACCCGCCTCCGCCAGATGCGCCGCCACCATCGTCGTTCCCAGGAGGAAAGCACAGGCGAGAGTGGACCGGGCCGCGAGAAGAAGAAGGCAGGGTTCCATCCTCCTGTCTCAACTTCCACTTGTATCGCCATTCTTAACGCCCGGGGTGCCCATTAGAGCTCTTGGAAGGGATGCCGCTGACGCTGCTATGATAATCGATCACTCGGTCGAGATGAATGAGCACCCCGTATCCCAGCAGACGCAGCGGCCCCGACCTCAGCGCTGGCTCCGCATGGATGCCATGCTTGGGGAGGTGGGAGGAGAGTAGGTCCAGCTCCCCGGGCTCCTCGAGCTGAAGCACACCGCGGGTCGCGAGCAAGTCGACATTGTCCATCCACACCCAGAGCCTCATGCACGCTGTCTCATCTTCGGAGTTGTAGGAGTAATCTTGAGAGTCCAGAATCATGGACCGGTCGAAGAGGGAGGCCACCGCCTCCAGACTCCAAGCGTTGCGCGGCACACGTTCCAGGTAGACCTGCGCCTTGAACTGCATGGTCGCCGCCGTCGCATTCTTGAACCTTGTCCACGGAGCAATCCGAAAGGAGACCGTGCCCAAGGTGAGCAGGCCCGGCACTGCCACCGCCTCGTTCCGAGCCTCCAGGTCCTCGAAGTAGAGGAGGAACTCCCCCTGGTCGAGCAGCGATGCATGGACTTGCTCGTCCGGCACCCTGAACCGAGCAGCAAAGGCGCACTGCACCTCAGAGAGAGCCAACGGAGAACCGCAGCCCACCACCACCGCCACCACCGCGTGCCCCGAGAGGGCGCGCTCATTCTCCGCCACCGCCGCCAGACGCGGCGCCGCCGCCCGCACCAATCCCCGACGCGCTAGCCTAGGAGCCTCCATCCTGGAAGAGGCGCGCACCGCAACCGGAACAGGAGAGGCCGCCCTTTGAGAAGACACCGCCCTAGCCGAGCCCGTGCCCCAGTCCCCACACCACCGCGCCTTGTGACCGGCCTCACCACATAGCAAGCACCGGGCCTTGTTTCTGCAGTCAGCGATGCGATGGTTGGGTGAGAAGCACTTGAAGCAGCAACCCCTAGCCCGCTTAAAGAGAAGAGCGCGGAAGCGCTCGTCTCGCTCCTGTGGATGGGAACGCGGCTGAGGGGAGTCACGAACAGGGCGACCACTAGGACCAACAGTCACCCACCCACCGCCATCAATGCCGCAGTCCCGCTCAGGTACCATGATGATGGACTTGAGGCGAGGACGCGGAGAGATCTGGGCAGCCTCGTCGGGGGAATCTCCAACCACCGTCATCAATGCCATGGAGGAGGGTGCAGGGCTCAACAGAGCCTCCCGGTAGGAAGGCAGGCCCCTGCGCGCAGCAGCATCGACCAAGGCGGAGGACGGGGAGACAGGTTGGCCCATGGAGACGGGCGCCCTCGCCGAGAAGGCGACGAAGGAGCGAGGGTGGCGGTCGTCTGTATCCTTCGCTAACTTCATAGTATATACAATAGCTAGCTGGTCTCCAGTCACATCCCTCCGCTGAGCATCGTCACTGCCAGAGAAGAAGAAGTCAAACTACGATAATCACTGGAAAGAATCCCAGTTGTTGTCACCTTGGGGTATGTGGACCATAATTCGTAATAGGTGTCTACAACTTGTAAGATAGGATGAAGAACACAAATATATTCATGAAAGTATAATAGGTTCAGATCTGAAATCATGGCACTTGGGCCCTAGTGACAAGCATTAAGCATAGCAAAGTCATAGCAACATCAATCTCAGAACATAATGGATACTAGGGATCAAACCCTAACAAAACTAACTCGATTACATGATAAATATCATCCAACCCATCGTCGTCCAGCAAGCCTACGATGGAATTACTCATGCGCGGTGGCGAGCATCATGAAATCGGTGATGGAGGAAGGTTGGTGATGATGATGGTGACGAATCCCCCTCTTCGGAGCCCCAAACAAACTCCGGATCATCCCTCCTGATCAAGAACATGAGGCAGCAGCGGCTCCTGTAAGTGCATCTAGTTCCACCCCTAGTTGGTTTTGAAGTATTGATGAAAAATGTGGTTGTGGGACTAATGTGTTTGTGAGAATTGCAGGATTACATAGGTAGAAGTCCCTCATTGATTCGGTTTACCTACCAGAGATGACCCCTAAAAATGTATGAAGACACTGAAGACAATGGTGGTTCGTGAAGACATTCACGTCGAAGATAATGGCGTGTGAAGAGATTCGCGTGAAGACTATGGAGTGCGAAGACAGAGTTTCTTTCGTAGTTTCATTTTCTTCTTTATTGAGTCATAGGAACCACCGAACAATTAAGTGGGATCCAAGTGAACAAAGTCAGAAGACTGGTCTGATGCTCAGCCCAAATCCTATGTCTTCGAGTGAAGACAATGAGAGTAAATCTTATCCAGAGTTGGATGAGTCAGCTTTGCTTGTAGCCCAAGTCAAGCTGCCGCGTGTGCTTGAAAGCCGACCATTGGACATGTGTCAGTTCCTTAGTGACCCAGGGTCATTTTGGACATATCATGTCGGGTTGCCTGCTGCTAGCTCTTGAGCACTGCGTTGGTTTTCCTTTGAAGAGGAAAGGGTGACACAACAAAGTAGCGTAAGTATTTCCCTCAGTTTTGAGAACCAAGGTATCAATCCAGTAGGAGACTACACGCAAGTCCCTCGTACCTGCATAAACAAATAAGAACCTTGCAACCAAAGCGATAACGGGGTTGTCAATCCCTTCATGGTCACTTACGAGAGTGAGATCTGATAGAGATAATAACATAAATATTTTTGGTATTTTTATGATATAGATTGAAAATAAAGATTGCAAAGTAAAATAGATTGGAAACTTATATGATAAAAGATAGAACCGGGGGCCATAGGTTTCACTAGTGCCTTCTCTAAAGATAGCATAAGTATTACGATGGGTGAACAAATTACTGTCAAGCAATTGATAGAAAAGTGCATAATTATGAGAATATCTAGGCATGATCATGTATATAGGCATCATGTCCGCGACAAGTAGACCGAAATGATTCTGCATCTACTACTATTACTCCACACATCGACCGCTATCCAGCATGCATCTAGAGTATTAAGTTCATAAGGCCAGAGTAACGCATTAGGCAAGATGACATGATGTAGAGGGATAAACTCAAGCAATATGATATAAAACCCATATTTTTATCCTCGATGGCAACAATACAATACGTGCCTTGCTGCCCCTGCTGTCACTGGGAAAGGACACCGCAAGATTGAACCCAAAGCTAAGAACTTCTCCCATTGCAAGAAAGATCAATCTAGTAGGCCAAACCAAACTGATAATTCAAAGAGACTTGCAAAGATAACCAATCATAGATAAAAGATTTCAGAGAAGAATCAAATATTGTTCATAGATAATCTTGATCATAAACCCACAATTCATCAGATCTCGACAAACACACTGCAAAAAGAATTACATCAAATAGATCTCCAAGAAGATCGAGGAGAACTTTGTATTCAGATCCAAAGAGAGAGAAGAAGCCATCTAGCTAATAACTATGGACCGAAGGTCTGTGGTAAAGTACTCAGACATCATCGGAGAGGCTATGGTGTTGATGTAGAAGCCCTCCATGATCGATTCCCCCTCTGGTGGAGCTCCGGAAAAGGCCCCAAGATGGGATCTCTTGGGTACAGAAGGTTGCGGCGGTGGAAATAGGGTTTTGTGGTGCTCCTGGATGTTTTCGGGGTATATGGATATATATATATATAGGAGGAAGAAGTAGGTCGGAGAAGCTACGAGGGGCCCATGAGGGTGGGGGCGTGCCCAGGGGGCAGGCGCGCCTTCCTGCCTCGTGGCCGCCTCGCTTGTTTCTCGACGTCTACTCCAAGTCCCCTAGATCATGTTTGTTCCAAAAATAACTCTCCCGAAGGTTTCAATCCATTTGGATTCCGTTTGATATTCCTTTTCTGCGAAACACTGAAATATGCAAAAAAACAGCAATTTGCACTGGGCCTTGGGTTAGTAGGTTAGTCCCAAAAATAATATAGAAGTGTATAATAAAGCCCATTAAACATCCAAAATAGATAATATAATAGCATGGAACAATAAAAATTATAGATACGTTGGAGATGTATCAAGCATCCCCAAGCTTAATTCCTGCTCGTCCTCGAGTAGGTAAATGATAAAAACAGAATTTTTGATGTGGAATGCTACCTAGCATAATTCTCAATGTAATTTTCTTTGTTGTGGCATGAATATTAAGATCCAAGAGATTCAAGACAAAAGTTTAATATTGACATAAAAATAACAATACTTCAAGCATACTAACTAAGTAATCATGTCTTCTCAAAATAACATGGCCAAAGAAAGTTCATCCCTACAAAATCATATAGTTTGGTCATGCTCCATTTTCGTCACACAAGAATTCTCTCATCATGCACAACCCCAATGACAAGCCAAGCAATTGTTTCATACTTTAGTAATCTCAAACTTTTTTCAATTTTCACGCAATACATAAGCGTGAGCCATGGATATAGCATTATGGGTGGAATAGAATATAATGATGGGGGTTATGTGGAGAAGATAAAAAAAGGAGAAAGTCTCACATCGACGTGGCTAATCAACGTGCTAGGGAGATGCCCATCAATTGATGTCAATGTAAGGAGTAGGGATTGCCATGCAACGGATGCACTAGAGCTATAAATGTATGAAAGCTCAACAAGAGAAACTAAGTGGGTGTGCATCCAACTTGCTTGCTCACGGAGACCTAGGGCATTTGAGGAAGCCCATTATTGGAATATACAAGCCAAGTTCTATAATGAAAATTTCCCACTAGTATATGAAAGTGACAAAATAAGAGACTCTCTATCATAAAGATCATGGTGCTACTTTGAAGCACAAGTGTGGAAAAAAGGATAGTAGCATTGTCCCTTTTTATTTATTTTTTGGGACTTTTTTTTATTTGGCCTTCCCACCTTTTTTTATTTGGGACAATGCTCTATTAATGATGATCATCACACTTCTATTTATTTACAACTCAATGATTACAACTTAATACTATAACTCTATATGAATGCCTCCGACGGTGTGCCGGGAAGGGCAATGAATCAAGAGTGACATGTATGATAGATTATGCATGGTGGCTTTGCCACAAATACGATGTTAACTACATGATCATGCAAGGCAATATGACAATGATGAAGCGTGTCATAAATGAAACGGTGGAAAGTGGCATGGCAATATATCTCGGAATGGCTATGGAAATGCCATAATAGGTAGGTACGGTGGCTGTTTTGAGGAAGATATAAGGAGGTCTATGTCTGATAGAGCGTATCATATCACGGGGTTTGGATGCACCGGCAAAGTTTGCACCAACTCTCAAGGTGAGAAAGGGCAATGCATGGTTCCGAAGAGGCTAGCAATGATGGAAAGGTGAGAATGCGTATAATCCATGGACTCAACATTAGTCGTAAAGAACTCACATACTTATTGCAAAAATCTACAAGTCATCAAAAACCAAGCATTACGCGCATGCTCCTAGGGGGATAGATTGGTAGGAAAAGACCATCGCTCGTCCCCGACCGCCACTCATAAGGAAGACAATCAAAGAACACCTCATGTTTCAAATTTGTTACACAACGGTTACCATACATGCATGCTACGGGACTTGCAGTCTTCAACACAAGTATTTATCAAATTCACAACTACTCAACTAGCACAACTCTAATATCACCATCTTTATATCTCAAAACAATTATCAAGTATCAAACTTCTCATAGTATTCAATGCACTTTTTATGATAGTTTTTATTATACCCATCCTGGATGCCTATCATATTAGGACTAATTTTATAACCAAAGAAAATTACCATGCTGTTCTAAAGGACTCTCAAAATAATATAAGTGAAGCATGAGAGATCAATAATTTCGAAACCACCACCGTGCTCTAAAATATATAAGTGAAGCACTAGAGCAAAATTATCTAGCTCAAAAGATATAAGTGAAGCACATAGAGTATTCTAATAAATTCCGATTCATGTGTGTCTCTCCCAAAAGGTGTGTACAGCAAGGACGATTGTAGTAAACTAAAAAGCAAAAACTCAAATCATACAAGACGCTCCAAGCAAAACACATATCATGTGGTGAATAAAAATATAGCCTCAAGTAAAGTTACTGATGAACGAAGACGAAAGAGGGGATGCCTTCCGGGGCATCCCCAAGCTTAGGATTTTGGTTGTCCTTGAATTTTACCTTGGGGTGCCTTGGTCATCCCCAAGCTTAGGCTCTTGCCACTCCTTATTCCATAATCCATCAAATCTTTACCCAAAACTTGAAAGCTTCACAACACAAGACTCAACAGAAAATCTCATGAGCTCCGTTAGTATAAGAAAACAAACCACCACTTAAGGTACTGTAATGAACTCATTCTTTATTTATATTGGTGTTAAACCTACTTTATTCGAACTTCTCTATGGTTCATATCCTCCGATACTAGCCATAGATTCATCAAAATAAGCAAACAACACATGAGAAATGGAATCTGTCAAAAACAGAACAGTCTGTAGTAATATGTATGTTTCGAATACTTCTGTAACCCCACAAATTCTGAATAAATTGGTGGACGTGAGAAATTTGTCTATTAATCATCTTCAAAAAGAATCAACCTAATCGCACTCTCCAGTAAAAAATGGCAGCAAATCTTGTGAGCGCTAAAGTTTCTGTTTTTTACAGCAAGATCGCAAAAACTTCTCCCAAGTCTTCCCAAAGGTTCTACTTGGCACAAACACTAATTAAAAGCATAAAACCACATCTAAACAGAGGCTATATGAATTATTTATTACTAAACATAACCAAAAAGCAAGAAACAAAAATAAAATTGGGTTGCCTCCCAACAAGCGCTATCGTTTAAGGCCCCTAGCTAGGCATTGATAATTTCAATGATGCTCACATGAAAGACAAGAATTGAAGCACAAAAAAGAGCATGATAAAACACATGACAAACACATCTAAGTCTAACATACTTCCTATGCATAGGTATCTTATAGGCAAACAAATTATCATAGGAAGCAAAAACTAGCATATGCAAGGAAGCGGAAAGTAACAATAGCAATCTCAACATAACGAGAGGTAATTTGGTAACATGAAAATTTCTACAATCATATTTTCCTCTCTCATAATAATTACATGTGGGATCATACTCAATTTCAACAATATATCTATCACAAAACATATTCTATATATGATCCACATGCATGCAAAGTTGACACTCTTCCGAAATAGTGGGATTTACATTAACTAAAGTCATGACCTCGCCAAACCCACTTTTATCAAATACTTCATAAGATTGATCATTTTCCAAATATGTGGGATCTAAAGTTGACACTCTTCCAAACCCACTTTGAATATTATTGCAAACATTATTATCAATCTCATATTCATCATGGGGCTTAAATAAATTTTCAAGATCATGAGAAGAATCACCCCAATCATGATCATTGCAACAAATAGTAGTCATAGAAAAACTAGCATCCCCAAGCTTGAGGTTTTGCATATCATTAACACAATTGTCATTAAGAGAATTTATAATAACATCATTACAATCATGCTTTTCATCGAAGGAACTGTCAAGTATGGGTGCAATAGTAACGATCTCATGTTTAACATAAGGAACTATAGCAAACTCATCTTCATGAATATTGACATAATGGCCACAAGAATAGAAAGCATCATGTTCATCAAGGGATATTTCAATCAAATCATCGGAATCATAATTATCTATAGATTCATGCAAATCATTATTTTCTTCCCAAGCAACGGTCATTCTTTCAATAAATTCTTTGACATAGACATTATGCACATAGTTTTCATAGCAATATTTAAGTATGTCAAAATTTTCAGATTCGTAGAGAGTAATATCATACTTTTCAATCAAAGAAGCAACTTCATAAGCACCCTTAAAAGCAACAAATTCTTTAATTTGTTCGATATCGTAGTAATTATAAAGACCCTTTGCATAAGAAGATAAGATTTCATTTTTATTAAACTCACATACGTAGGGAAGGTGTTTTTTAGGGTTATTAGAGCAACAAGTAAAATCACAAATTTCACAAAGATTCCAAGCATAACACAGCAATCTTGACAAACACACCGCAAAAAGAATTACATTGAATAGATCTCCAAGAAGATCGAGGAGAACTTTGTATTGAGATCCAAAGAGAGAGAAGAAGCCATGTAGCTAATAACTATGGATCGAAGGTCTGTGGTAAACTACTCACACATCATCGGTGAGGCTATGGTGTTGATGTAGAAGCCCTCCGTGATCAATTCCCCCTCTGGCGGAGCTTCGGAAAAGGCCCCAAGATGGGATCTCTTGGGTACGGAAAGTTGCGGCAGTGGAAATAGGGTTTCGTGGTGCTCTTGGATGTTTTCGGGGTATATGGATATATATAGGAGGAAGAAGTAGGTCGGTGGAGCTGCGAGGGGCCCACGAGGGTGGGGGTGCGCCCAGGGGGGCAGGCGCGCCTCCCTGCCTCGTGGCCACCCTGCTTCTTCCTTGACGTCTACTCCAAGTCCCTTGGATCACGTTTGTTCCAAAAATAACTCTCCCAAAGGTTTCATTCCATTTGGATTCCGTTTGATATTCCTTTTCTGCGAAACACTGAAATAGGCAAAAAAATAGCAATTTGCACTGGGCCTTGGTGTAGTAGGTTAGTCCCAAAAATATATAGAAGTGTATAATAAAGTCCATTAAACATCCAAAACAGATAATATAATAGCATGGAATAAAGAAAATTATAGATACGTTGGAGACGTATCACCTGCTAGCTATAAATTGAAGGAAATATGCCCTAGAGACAATAATAAAGTTGTTATTTTATATTTCCTTATTTGTGATAAAGGTTTATTATTCATGCTAGAATTGTATTGATCGGAAACCTAAATACATGTGTGAATACATAAACAAACACGGTGTCCCTAGTGAGCCTCTACTTGACTAGCTCATTGATCAAAGATGGTTAAGGTTTCCTAACCATAGACATGAGTTGTCATTTGATAACGAGATCACATCATCAGGATAATGATTTGATAGACAAGACCCATCCATTAGCTTAGCATAACGATCGTTCAGTTTTTTTGCTATTGCTTTCTTCATTTCAAATACATATTCCTTCGACTATGAGATTATGCAACTGCCGGATACCGAAGGAATACCTTGTGTGCTAATAAACGTCACAACATAACTGGGTGATTATAAAGATGCTCTATAGGTATCTCTGAAGGTGTTTGTTGAGTTGGCATAGATCGAGCCAAGTTTCAGAGAGGTATCTCTGGGCCCTCTCAGCAATACACATCATAAGCTTGCAAGCAAACGACTAAGGAGTTAGTCACGAGATGATGTATTACGAAACGAGTAAAGAGACTTTATGGCAATGAGATTGAACTAGGTATGAAGATACCAATGATCGAATCTTGGGCAAGTAACATACTGATAGATAAAGGGAATTACGTATGTTGTCATAACGGTTCGACCGATAAAGATCTTCATAGAATATGTAGGAGCCAATATGGGCATCCAGGTTTCGCTATTGGTTATTGACGGGAGAGGTGTCTCGGTCATGTCTACATAGTCTCGAACCCATAGGGTCTGCATGCTTAACGTTCGATGATGATATAGTACTATATGATTTATGTGATTTGGTGACCAAATGTTGTTCGGAGTCCCAGATGATATCACGGACATGACGAGGAGTCTCGAAATGGTCGAGAGGTAAAGATTGATATATAGGATTAGTTCCTACTTGGGGCGCCTCCTGGCCTCTTCCCTCCCCCTCCCACCTAAGTATAGGGGATCGCAACAGTTTTCGAGGGTAGAGTATTCAACCCAAATTTATTGACTCGACACAAGGGGAGCCAAAGAATATTCTCAAGTATTAATAGTTGAGTTGTCCATTCAACCGCACCTGAAAGACTTAATATCTGCAGCAAAGTAATATGGAAGTAACGATAACGATGGCAAAAGTAATAGTATTGGTTTTGTAGTGATTGTAACAGTGGCAACGGAAAAGTAACATAGGTTGATTATAACATAGTGATGCTCGTAGGCAATGGATCAATGATGGATAATTATGTCGGATGCGATTCCTCATGCAACAGTTATAACAAAGGGTGACGCAGAACTAGCTCCGGTTCATCAATGTAATGTAGGCATGTATTCCGAATATAGTCATACGTGCTTATGGAAAAGAACTTGCATGGCATCTTTTGTCCCACCATCCCGTGGCAGCGGGGTCCTATTGGAAACTAAGGGATATTAAGGCCTCCTTTTAATAGAGTACTGGACCAAAGCATTAACACCTAGTGAATACATGAACTCCTCAAACTACAGTCATCATCGGGAGTGGTCCCGATTATTGTCACTTCGGGGTTACCGGATCATAACACATAGTAGGTGACTATTGACTTGCAAGATAGGATCAAGAACTCGCATATATTCATGAAAACATAATAGGTTCAGATCTGAAATCATGGCACTCGAGCCCTAGTGACAAGCATTAAGCATAGAAAATTCATAGCAACATCAATCTCAAAACATAATGGATACTAGGGATCAAACCCTAACAAAACTAACTCGATTGCATGATAAATCTCATCCAACCCATCACCGTCCAGCAAGCCTACAATGGAATTACTCATGCATGGTGGTGAGCATCATGAAATTGGTGATGGAGGAAGGTTGATGATGACGATGGTGATGGATTCCCCTCTCTGGAGCCCCGAACGGACTCCAGATCAGCCCTCCCAAGAGAGATTAGGGCTTGGCGGCGGCTACATATCATAAAACACGATGAATCCTTCTCTCTGATTTTTTCTCCCCGAATGTGAATATATGGAGTTGGAGTTGAGGTCGGTGGAGCCTCAAGGGGCCCATGAGACAGGCGCGCCCCAGGGGGTGGGCGCGCCCCCCACCATCATGGACAGGGTGTGGGTCCCCTGACGTTGATTCTTTCACGGTATTTTTTATATATTCCAAAAGTATTCTTCGTGAAGTTTCTGTTCATTCCGAGAACTTTTATTTCTGCACAAAAATAACAGCATGGCAATTCTGCTGAAAACAGCGTCAGTCCGGGTTAGTTCCATTCAAATCATGCAAGTTAGGGTCCAAAACAAGGTCAAAAGTGTTTGGAAAAGTAGATACGATGGAGACATATCAAGGTGACGAGACGCGTCGGGAATGGTTCCAAGGTCAATGTGATCGCCGTCGGCATGCTACCTTTACATCTACCTTCGGGATTAGTATTAGACCTTAATAATTGTTATTTGGTGCGAGCGTTGAGCATGAACATTATATCTGGATCCTATTTAGTGTGAGACGGCTATTCATTTAAATCAGAGAATAATGGTTATTCTATTTATATGAGTAATATCTTTTATGGTCATGCACCCTTGAAGAGTGGTCTATTATTATTTAATGTCAATAGTAGTGATACACATATTCATATATTGATGCCAAAAGATGCAAAGTTGATAATGATAGTGCAACATATTTCTGGCACTGCCGTTTATGTCATGTTGGTGTAAAACACATGAAGAAACTCCATCCTGATGGACTTTTGGAATCAGTTGATTATGAATCATTTGATACTTGCAAACCATGCCTCATGGGCAAGATGACTAAAACTCCGTTCTCCAGAACAATGGAGCGAGCTAATGACTTATTGGAAATAATACATACCAATGTATGCGGTCCGATTTAAGTAGATATGGGTATATGTACTTAATGAAACACAAGTCTAAAACATTTGAAAAGTTCAAAGAATTTCATAGTGAAGTAGAGAATCATCGTAACAAGAAAATAAAGTTTCTACGATCTGATCGCGGAGGCGAATATTTGAGTTACGAGTTTGGCCCTCATTTAAAACAATGTGGAATAGATTCACAACTCACGCCACCTGGAACACCACAGCGTAATGGTGTGTCCGAACGTCATAACCGTACTTTATTATAGATGGTGCAATATATGATGTCACTTACCGATTTACCACTATCATTTTGGGGTTATGCATTAGAGACAGTCGCATTCACGTTAATAGGGTACCGTCTAAATCCGTTGAGATGACACCGTATGAACTATGGTTTGGCAAGAAACCTAAGCTGTCGTTTCTTAAAGTTTGGGGTTTCGACACTTACGTCAAAAGTCTTCAGCATGATAATCTCGACCCCAAATCGGAGAAGTGCGCCTTCATAGGATACCCTAAGGAAACAATTGGGTACACCTTCTACCATAGATCCAATGGCATGATCTTTGTTGCCAAGAATGGAATATTCCAAGAGATGGAGTTTCTCACGGAAGAAGTGAGTGGGAGCAAAGTAGAACTTGATGAGGTAATTGTACCTTCCCTCAATTTGGAAAGTAGCACATCAGAGAAATCCGTTCCCATGATGCTGATGCCTACAACAACTAGAGAGGAAGCTAATGATGTTGATCATGAAACTTCAGATCAAGTTGCTACTGGACCTCGTAGGTCGAACAGAGCATGTTCTGCACCAGAGTGGTACGGTAATCCTGTCCTGGAAGTCATGTTACTAAACCATGGCGAACCTACGAACTATGAAGAAGCTATGATGAGCCCAGATTCCGATAAATGGCTTGAGGCCATGAAATCTGAGATAGGATCTATGTATGAGAACAAAGTGTGGACTTGCCCAATGATTGGCAAGCCATTGAGAATAAATGGATCTTCAAGATTAAGACTGACACGGATGGTAATGTCAACATCTACAAAGCTCGACTTGTCGCGAAAGGTTTTGAACAAATTCAAGGGGTTGACTACGATGAGACCTTCTCACCCGTAGTGATGCTTAAGTCGGTCCGAATCATGTTAGCAATTATTGCATTTTATGATTATGAAATTTGGCAAATGGACGTCAAAACTGTGTTCCTTAATGGTTTTCTTAAAGAAGAGTTGTATATGATGCAACCAGAAGGTTTTGTTGATCCTAAAGGTGCTAACAAAGTGTGCAAGCTCCAGCGATCCATCTATGGACTGGTGCAAGCATCTCGGAGTTGGAATATATGCTTTGATGAGGTGATCAAAGCATATGGTTTTATACAGATTTTCGGAGAAGCCTGTATTTATAAGAAAGTGAGTGGGAGCTCTGTAGCATTTCTAACATTATATGTGGATGACATATTGTTGATTGAAAATGATGTATAATTTCTGGATAGCATAAAAGGATACGTGAATAGAAGTTTTTCAATGAAAGACCTTGGTGAAGCTACTTATATATTGGGAATCAATATCTATCGAGATAGATCAAGACACTTAATAGAACTTTCACAAAGCACATACCTTGATAAAGTTTTGAAGAAGTTCAAAATGGATCAGTCAAAGAAAGGGTTCTTACCTATGTTACAAGTTGTGAAGTTGAGTCAGACCCAAAGCCCGACCACTTCAGAAGATAGAGAGAAAATGAAAGTCATTCCCTATGCCTCAGCCATTGGTTCTATCGTGTATGCTATGATGTGTACCAGACCTGATGTGTGCCTTGCCATAAGTCTGGCAGGGAGGTACCAAAGTAATCCAGGGGTGGATCACTAGACAGCGGTCAAGAACATCCTGAAGTACCTGAAAAGTACCAAGGATATGTTTCTCGTTTATGAAGGTGACAAAGAGCTTATCATAAATGGTTACGTTGATGATAGCTTTGACACTGATCCGAATGGCTCTAAGTCACAAACCGGATACGTATTTATATTGAATGGTGGAGCTGTCAGTTGGTGCAGTTTCAAGCAGAGCGTCGTGGCGGGATCTACATGTGAAGCGGAATACATAGCTACTTCGGAAGCATCAAATGAAGGAGTCTGGATGAAGGAGTTCATATCCGATCTAGGTGTAATACCTAGTGCATCGGGTCCAATGAAATTATTTTGTGATGATACTGGAGCAATTGCCTTAGCGAAGGAATCCAGATTTCACAAGAGAACCAAACACATGAAGAGATGCTTCAACTCCATTCGTGAACAAGTTAAGGAAGGATACTTAGAAATTTGCAAGATACATACGGATCTGAATGTAGTAGACCCGTTGACTAAGCCTCTTCCACGAGCAAAACATGATCAGCACCAAGACTCCATGGGTATTAGATTCATTGCAATGTAATCTAGATTATTGGCTCTAGTGCAAGTGGGAGACTGAAGGAAATATGCCTTAGTGGCAATAATAAAGTTGTTATTTTATATTTCCTTATTCATGATAAAGGTTTATTATTCATGCTAGAATTATATCGACTGGAAACCTAAATACATGTGTGAATACATAAACAAACACCATGTCCCTAGTGAGCCTCTACTTGACTAGCTCGTTGATCAAAGATGGTTAAGGTTTCCCAACCATAGACATGAGCTATCATTTGATAACGAGATCACATCATTAGGAGAATGCTGTGATGGACAAGACCCATCTGTTAGCTTAGCATAATGATAGTTCAGATTTATTGCTATTGCCTTCTTCATGTCAAATACATATTCCTTCGACTATGAGATTATGCAATTCCCGGATACAGGAGGAATACCTTGCGTGCTATCAAACGTCACACCGTAATTGGGTGAATATAAAGATTCTCTACAAGTATCTCCGAAGGTGTTTGTGAAGGAAATATGCCCTAGAGGCCATAATAAAGTTGTTATTTTATATTTCCTTATTCATGATAAATGGTTATTATTCATGCTAGAATTGTATTAATCGGAAACTTGATACATGTGTGGATATATAGACAAAACACCATGTCCCTAGTAAGCCTCTACTGGACTAGCTCATTAATCAAAGATGGTTAAGTTCCCTAACCATAGACATGTGTTGTCATTTGATGAACGAGATCACATCATTAGGAGAATGATGTGATGGACAAGACCCATCCGTTGGCTTATCATATTGATGTTCAGTTTTATTACTATTGCTTTCTTCATGTCATATACATATTCCATTGACTATGAATATGCAACTCTTGAATACCGAAGGAAACCTTGTGTGATATCAAACGTCACAACGTAACTGGGTGATTATAAAGATTCTCTACAGGTATCTCCGAAGGTGTTTGTTGGGTTGGCATAGATCACGATTAGAATTTGTCACTCCGAGTATCAGAGAGGTATCTCTGGGCCCTCCCGGTAATACACATCATAAGAAGCCTTGCAAGCAAAGTGACTAATGAGTTATTTGTGGGATGATGTATTACGAAACAAGTAAAGAGACTTGCTGGTAATGAGATTGAACTAGGTATGAAGATACAAACGATCGAATCTCGGGCAAGTAACATACCAATGACAAAGGTAATAACGTATGTTGTCATTATGGTTCAATCTATAAAGATCTTCGTAGAATATGTAGGAACCAATATGAGCATCTAGGTTCCGTTGTTGGTTATTGACCGAAGAGGTGTCTCGGTCATGTCTACATAGTTCTCGAACCCGCAGGGTCCACGCGCTTAACGTTCAATGACGATTTAGTATTATATGAGTTATGTGATTTGGTGACCTAATGTTGTTCGGAGTCCCGGATGAGATCACGGGCATGAAGAGGAGTATCGAAATGGTCGAGAGGTAAAGACTGATATATAGGACGATAGTATTCGGACACCAGAAGTGTTCGGGAGTGTATGGGATATTTATCAGAGTACCGGAGGGGTTACCGGACACCCCGGGAGGTTAATGGGACACATGGGCCAAAGGGGAAGGGGCACACCAGCGCACAAGGGGCATGCGCACACCTCCTAGGCCGCCGGACAAGTGGGAGAAGGAAAGGGGGAGTCGTCCCCGCCCTTCCTTTCCTCTCCTCTCCCCTCTCTTCCTTTTCCCTTCCGGCAAATATGGTAAGGGGGGCGAATCGGAATAGGCCCCAAGCAGGATTCCTCCTACTTGGGGCGCCCCAAGGCTGTTCCCCTCCCCCTCCCACCTATATATATGTGGGGAGGGGGTGCCTAGAACACACACCAACAATTGTTAGCCATGTTCGGCACCCCCTCCACAATTTACGCCTCCTGTCATATCTTCGTAGTGCTTAGGCGAAGCCATGCGCGGATCACTTCACCATCACCGCCACCATGCCGTCGTGCTGACGAAACTCATCTTCTTCCTTGACACCTTTGCTGGATCAACTGGACAATGGACATCATCGAGCTGAACGCGTGCAGAACTTGGAGGTGTCGTTCGTTCGATGCTTGATCAGTCGGATCAAGAAGAAGTTCGACTACATCAACCACATTGTCAAGTGCTTCTGCTTTCAGTCTACGAGGGTACATGGACACACTCTCCCCCTCTCGTTGCTATGCATATCCTAGATAGATCTTGTGTGAGCGTAGGATATTTTTTGAAATTGCATACTACGTTCCCCAATAGTGGTATCCGAGCCAGGTCTATGCGTAGATGATATGCACGAGTAGAACACAAAGAGTTGTGGGCTATGATCATCATACTCCTTATCACCAATGTCCTATTTTGATTCGGCAGTATTGTTGGATGAAGCGGCCCGGACAAACCTCACATGACCATGTTCATGAGACCGGTTCCACCGACAGACATACAACTAGTTTTGCATAAGATGGCTGGCGGGTGTCTGTTTCTCCAATTTTAGTTGAATCGAATTTGATCATGGCCGGTCCTTGTTGAAGGTTTAAACAGCAAACTTGATAAATCACCATTGTGGTTTTGATGCATAGGTAAGAATGGTTCTTGCTAGAAGCCCGTAGCAGCCACATAAAACTTGCAAGAACAAAGTAGAGCATGCCTGACTTGTTTTTGCAGGGCATGTTGTGATGTGATATGGTCAAGACATGATGTGATATACGTTATTGTATGAGATGATCATATTTCGTAAAAGTTACTGGCAACCGGCAGGAGCCTAATGGTTGCCTCTTTATTGTATGAAATGCAAATGCCAT
Source organism: Triticum dicoccoides (assembly GCF_002162155.2). Classification (NCBI taxonomy): domain Eukaryota; kingdom Viridiplantae; phylum Streptophyta; class Magnoliopsida; order Poales; family Poaceae; genus Triticum; species Triticum dicoccoides. The sequence goes on along the minus strand of NC_041390.1, from coordinate 217,160,354 downwards.
ATAATTGCTTTACTTTATCACTATGCGTTAGCGATGGTTGTAGAAGCAATAGTTGGCGAGACGACCACGACGCTATGATGGAGATCAACATGTCAAGCCAGTGACGATGGAGATCATTACGATGCTTTGGAGATGGAGATCAAAAGCACAAGATGACGATGGCCATATCTTGTCACATATTTTGATTGCAAGTGATGTTTATCTTTTATGCATCTTATTTTGCTTAGCACAGCGGTAGCATTATAAGATGACCCCTTACTAAAATTTCATGGTATAAGTGTTCTCCCCAAGTATGCACCATTGCTACAGTTCGTCGTGTTGAGACACCAGGTGATGATCGGGTGTGATAGAATCTACGTTCACACGGGTGCAAGACATTTTTACACATGCGGAATACTCGGGTTAAACTTGACAAGCCTGGCATGTACAGACATGGCCTCGGAACACTAAAGACCGAAAGGTCAAACGTGAATCATATATTAGATATGATCAACATAGAGATGTTCACCATTGATGACTACTCCATCTCACATGATGATCGGACATGGTTTAGTTGATTTGGATCACGTATCATTTAGATGACTTGAGGGATGTCTATCTAAGTGGGAGTTCTTAAGTAATATGATTTATTGAACTTAATTTATCATGAACTTAGTCCTGATAATTTCTGCATATCTATGTTGTAGATCAATGGCCCATGCTACCGTTCCCTTGAATTTTAATGCGTTCCTAGAGAAAGCTAAGTTGAAATATGATGGTAGCAACTACACGGACTGGTCCATAACTTGTGGATTATCCTCATTGCTGCACAGAAGAATTATGTCCTTGATGCACCGCTAGGTGAAAGGCCTGTTGTAGGAGCATATGTTGATGTTATGAACGTATGGCAAGCTCGGTCTGATGACTACTCATTAGTTCAGTGTGCCATGCTTTACGGCTTAGAATCGGGACTTCAACACTACTGCAGGATGCTGCTAACGCGGCACTATGATCAGAGACCCTTCGATGAAATTGTGTGCGATGCAATAATCGCAAACCATAGTGTAAAAAACCGTCAAAAAAGGGTGCAAAACATTTGCGATGACGGATGCATCAAAGACAGTTCAGATTTTAGTTGCGTGTGTGATGCAGGGCATACGGTTCAGTTCAATTAACTGTTTGTGATGAGGAGGAACAAAAGAAACGGGCAGCCAGATGAAGGTGTGTGCGATATACATCATACAGTTCACTTGAATGAACTATTTGTGATGAGGAAGAACAACAGAAATGGGTAGCTACATAAAGGTGTGTGCGATTGAGGGAATACGCTTCAGAAGGATTAACTGTTTGCGATTAGGCAACAGAACAGAAACGGTCAGCCAGATCAAAGTGTCTGCGATTGATGGAATACACTTCACATGGATGAACTGTTTGCGATTAGCCACAACAAACAGAAACAGTTAGACAGACCAATGTGTGTGCGCTAGATGGGCACACATTCTAACTAAGAGAAGCATGCACGATGGTAATAATGAGTGCACACGGTTGCTGGAACAAGACGTGTGCTGACATTGCCTATTGCGGTGCACCCTATGGTGCAAATGCCACGTATGCAGCCGACAAAGCGTGCCCACGTTACGCCTTCCGGGAATAGTGTCGCACTTAGAACCGTCAATAAATTTTGAGCTTGCGTCCCGTCACATTCCAAATTACTACCATACTATATTTAATTGCAAACCTGTTCACACCGATCAAAACCTAAATGGTTTCCCACTTAGGAGCATATTAGTACCCTGATTATAAATACTACTACTCCAAGATGACTGCACATTCCTCCTCAATTCCTCATCCACAAAAACAAACAAGTCATTCATCATCGTTCCCTTGCGTCTGCCATGGCCAGCGTGAGTTCTGGGTCGAGAGATTGCCACTAGGGAGAGGCGAGCATTGAAGCGGAAGCACGGGAGATGTGTCGCCTCATCCCGAAAGCAGCCATCATGTCCCGCCACGCAACCATAGCAGCACAGAGGTCCCGCCGTGATGCTGAAGCAGCACGGAGTTCCCACCGCGTCGTCGATGCAGCAGACTCGTCCGGCCACGCCGCGGAAGCAGAAGAGCTATCCCATCGCGCCGCGAATGCAGCAGAGATGTCCTGCCAAGCCGCGGCGGCCTGGGAAAATGTCTCACGGGCAGGCGACGACTCTTACAGGCGCATGCATGCAATCGTCCATAGCTAGATGGATCAGCTCTCCGGCTAGGCGAGGGTGCAGGACAACATGAAAGCCTCATTTGAACAGGCTACCAGCGTCATCCGGCAACTACGGGAGGGCAATGTGAAGCTCCGGGTCGGAAGGGCGAAGCAGGCGGAGGAGACTGCTGCCTTGTTGAAGAGGACGGGCGTCATCGTCAAGAAACTTATGGACGATAATGACATGCTCTGCATCGAGCGCAGAAGGCTAGTGTAGGAATCTGTGGATGCTGCCAAGCAGCGTGTTAAGGACATGAAACTGATGAAAGAGATCATCGTCACTCGCCGTGAGAACTAGTCTCCGTGACCTGCAGCGCATCAAGAAAGTAGAGATCAGCGAGCCAGATCGTTGTATGCATCTTCCTTCTTCTTTTTCCCTTGTGTATTTCGAGCGTAGCCACATGTGGCTTTTTTAATTATCTTCCTAATTATGTAAGACAATTATTATGCACTGTCATCGTCCTTATATTCATCAGTCTTGCTATAATTCGCATTCGATGCTATATAGGTCCGTTGAATCTTACATCAAGATCCATGCAAAACTTTCTTTTCAGATTTTTTCTCTTTTAAATCTCAGTCCAGTGAGACATAGCCACACCGTGAAACAGGGGCACGGGTGCCATTACTGGAGACGTTGGATGAGAGGTGCGTGGCGGATAGAGGTCAAAGGGCTCTCCTCCCGATGAGCACGCGCAGGGGTTTGATCACACGCCTCCCGTACTCAAATAGCTACCCTGCACGGCACCTCCTAGCCAATAAAAAGGGGACGTGTGGCGGCATGTAATTGCTAAGTAGAACGCCAACGGTTTCAATAATACTTGTGTTTCCGATTTGTAATGTGACAACACTTGTTCCAAACTGACTTTTTTGATTGTTAATGTGTGCGCCTTCACAAATCGGACAGAAAAATTACCACAACATGTTGGTGCCATGTCATGACACCATGCCAAGTTTCATAATGTTCAGGCGCGTTTTGGATTGAATGGAATTAAAAAAACCAAGTTTCTCAATATTTCCAGCCGATCCACGACGCCCAGATGTTTGAATTTCATTCCCATTTCTTGCATGGGACCTAGAAATTCACCCAAGGACACACATGTGATTTTTCAACCAACTTTGGTGCACTGGAGCATGTGCTTGTAGTTCAAATTTGAATTATGCACATTAAATGCCCAGAAACTCAATTAATGTATAAAAAGGCCAAACGAACCTGGAATAATTCCAAAATTTAGCATGATGCTTCTATTTGGTCTAATCTACCCGTGTAAAAAAATTAAGGCGGGAGAAGGAAGTTTATGTCATTTCGCACACAGAGGTGACACGCTCCCTCTCAGAACCACGAGCCTTCTTGAGAGAAGCTCCGGTTTAAAAGAATCTTATACCAAAGCTTGTCCCAATTTGAACAAAAAATTTACCACAACATGTTGGAGCCATGTCATGACACCATGCCAAGTTTCATGATTTTCAGGCTTGTTTTAGATTTACAGGAATTAAAACACCAAGCTTCTCAATCTTTCCGGTCGAGCAACGACACCCATATGTTTGAATTTCATTCCCATTTCTTGCATGGGATCTAGAAATTCACCCAAGTACACACATATGATTTTTCAACCAACTTTGGTGCACTGGAGCATGTGCTTGTAGTTCAAATTTGAATTATGCACACTAAATGCCTGGAAATTCAATTAATGTATAAAAAGGCCAAACGAACCCGGAATAATTCCAAAATTTAGCACAATACTTCTATTTGGTCTAATCTACCTGTGGAAAAAAATTAAGGCGGGAGAAGACAGTGTATGTCGTTTCGCACACGGAGGTGACACGTTCCCTCTCGGAACCACGAGCCTTCTTGAGAGAAGCTCTGGTTTGCAAGAAGCTTATACCAAAGCTTGTCCCAATTCAGCTAAAGAATTTACCACAGCATGTTGGTGCCATGTAACGACACCATACCAAGTTTCATGATTTGCAGGCATGTTTTGGATTTACAGGAATTAAAAAACAAAAGTTTCTCAATCTTTCCGGCCAAGCAATGATGCCCAGATGTTTGAATTTCATTCCCATTTCTTGCATGGGACCTAGAAATTCACCCAAGGACACACATGTGATTTTTCAACCAACTTTGGTGCACTGGAGCATGTGGTTCTATTTCAAATTTGAATTATGCACATTAAATGCCGAGAAATTCAAAATTTAGCACGATACTTCTATTTGGTCTAATCTGCCTGTGTAAAAAATTAAGGAGGGAGAAGGCAGTGTACGTATGTCTTTTCGCACACGGAGGTGACATTTTCCCTCTTCGAACCATGAGCCTTCTTGAGAGAAGCTCCGATTTGCAAGAAGCTTGTATCAATGCTTGTCCCAATTAGGCCAAAAAATTTACCACAACATGTTGGTGCCATGTCATGACACCATGCCAAGTTTCATGATTTCCAGCCGTGTTTTGGATTTACATGAATTAAAAAACCAAGTTTCTCAATATTTCCGACCGAGCCACGATGCCTAGATGTTTGAATTTCATTCCCATTTCTTACATGGGACCTAGAAATTCACCCAAGGACACATTGTGATTTTCAACCAACTTTGGTGCACTGGAGCATGTGCTTGTAGTTCAAATTTGAATTATGCACATTAAATGACCATAAATTCAATTAATGTATAAGAAAGTCCAAACAAACCCAGAATAATTCCAAAATTTAGCATGATACTCATATAGTTCTATG
>NC_041390.1:217017005-217155104 GCF_002162155.2 Triticum dicoccoides | reverse complement strand
CGTATATCGTTTTGCACACAAAGGTGACATGTCCCCCCTTGGGAACCACGAGTCTTCTCGAGAGAAGCTCCGGTTTGCAAGAAGCGTATTCCCAAAAACTAGTCCCAATATGGCAAAAAAATTACCACAGCATGTTGGTGCCATGAAATGACACTATGCCAAGTTTCATGATTTTCAGGCTAGTTTTGAATTTCTAGGAATTTAAAAACGAAGCTTCTCAATGTTCCCGGCCGAGCCACAATGCCCAGATGCTTGAATTTAATTCCCATTTCTTGCATGGGACCTATAAATTCAACCGAAGACACACATGTGATTTTCCAACAAACTTTGGTGCACTAGAGCATGTGCTTGTAGTTCAAATTTGAATTATGCACACTTAATGCTTAGCAACTCAATTAATGCAGAAAAATGCCAAACGAACCTGGAATAATTCCAAATTTAAACACGACACTCATGTAGTTGCATGTTCACTGTACATAAATGTTCTAGCATAAACTTCACAATCCTTTCCCTCCGTAACACCATTTTGTCTTTCAAAACATAATGAGTATACCACAAACAGTTTACTAGAAAGAATCATGTGGGATGCAATATAAAATATCTTGGCACACCGTCTTGTCTAGCTTACGCAAGAAGCTTCGTTGTCTACAGTCCACCTCCCCCACTTGAAAAACACTTGCGCGGCAGTTTCTCGCGGCACCGAGCGAAATTTTTCTGCCACCATGGAAATATCTATCTCCCCGCCCCCTCCGTCCCACCAAAAGCCACATTTCCACTATTCCTCCTTGCTTTCCAAGTTCAAACATTCACTGCTGCTTACTGGTAGCTCAGCCTCCTCACCGACGACCCTTCTTCTTCCAGCGCCACCTACTCACCAGCAACCCTTCTTCTTGCAGCGCCGCCTCCTCTCCGGCGTCCCTTCTTCTTGCAGCACCGCCTCCTTGCCGACGACCCTTCTTCTTGTTGCGTGGCCTCATCTATATGGTCAGGTAATCCACACCCCACCCACACCATCCTCTTCCTTCCCCATCCCACATGCCCCGACCGACGGCGCGACACCTTCCGCCGAAATCACTGTCCCCCTCCTCCAATTAAGCACCGCCAACAGCCATTTTGCACGCAGTATAATGTGGAGCTCAGTAGCATCTGGCAGCGGAGAAGCAAATAGCGGCCGCACACGTGCACGAGGTCGCTATGGCTGCCATGCATGCCGACCGCCAGATCTTGGAGGAGCACCTCATCTTCGAGGCCACCGTCGACACCGCCACACGGTTGTCTACTTTAAAACAGAGTTTGTGATGTTTTCTCGAGGCCACCGCCATTGCCTTCTAGTGATTTGTCCTTTGTAATGTTAATATGCAATCTGATGTCCAGTTAACTGTTTGGTCCTCTGAAATGTAATGTTCAGTTAACAGTTTGATACTATGAAATATAGTGTTTAGTTAACAGTTTGGTCCAACAATTGCTACATTTCGTAGCACTGTTCTCAAGCATTCTTTGTTTTGTTAACTGTCTTATCTTCTAGTACATGTTTCTATTCTGCAATGTCGTGCTCAGTTAACTGTTTTGGTTCATTTGGTCTGTTGTCCATTTATCTATTTGGTTCAATTCTGCAATTTGATTTTCATTTGCTGTGGGTACAATTTTGTATTGTGATGCATGTGAAATAAATCGAATTTGGTTGTACTCAATACATATTCTACTGATAATATGGCAACGCTTAGTTAACCTGATCAAGATCTTCCTTATGTGTGTTGTAGGGAAACAATGGGAGACATTGCGGTTTACCATCAAGGTATGCTCATGCATGGTCCTTTCGCTAATAGCACATTATTGTGCAGTTACAGGAATAATTCTAATATTTAGGTTTCTTACAATTTTTTCTTGCACATGTAGGTCATGCTGTCAGAGGCTTAGACCCACTGTTCGACCCATTTTGCATATGGGGAAATGAGATGTTAGGATGAAAACTTGCGACGAATAACAGCAAGATCTTTGTTTGCACAATGAAGAAGACATCAGTCAACTATATGATGGTACAAACTCTTTTACCTTATTTTTACCCCTTGCGCCATTTCAAAATTTATAACAGTGATTTATGCATATCTTTGTTTTCAGTACTTTCCAAAGCAGTTCACCGATGATTACCTCTCAAACCACCTGCATGGTCAAGAGGCGAGGAAGGTATTCATTCAACATCCATGGTACAATATTGAAGTCTTCCTAAAGAGGATGGAGGTTGGGCGGGCAATTATCCATAGCCAGTGGCCTAAAGTTGCAAGGACATTCAACATCACTAAAGGCTCAATATTTGCCTTCCACTTCTGTAGTTTCCCAGATGAGATTCATCTGTCTATTTACCATGTATGATGCTACTTTACAAAGGTTTTCGATGTTGTATGTGAAACTTGGTGCTATTGTGTAATGGCGCAACTGAGTGCCGAAGCTATCTGATGTAATTCGATTACAAAATCCTGGTTGTTGTTATACGAATATGAAATATCTAGTGTGTTTTATAAGAAATATCAACTCGATTACTACATGGATTATCAATAATAGGTCAATTACCCTGTTTATTAGGGGTTTCTATTGCAGACGCTTACTCAGACATCATCGTGGGCGATGAACTCAAACAACCCACACGGTTCCTAGAAAGTAGGCGTGTTTGATCAATTAACAATCACACATGGCTTCTGGCAGAGAACTGTTTGCGTTAGGCCACCTTGCACAAACGTTTCCACACAAAAAACTGTATGTGATATGCATACGAAAGGAAATGCTTTTTTGGGATTCGCTGTGTGGGATGCACATAAGGATGGAAATGATTGGGTTTCGATGCCTTGCCAGATCGCACACGGGCTCATTTTGTGTGCCAGGAGGTGATACGTCCATTTTGCATCATTCTTTTATATCGATATTTATTGCATTATGGGCTGTTATTACACATTATGTCACAATACTTATGCCTATTCTCTCTTATTTTACAAGGTTTACATGAAGAGGGAGAATGCCGGCAGCTGGGATTCTGGGCTGGAAGAGGAGAAAATATTAGAGACCTATTCTACACAGCTCCAAAAGTCCTGAAACTTCATGGAACTTATTTCCAGAATATATAAAAAATACTGAGTGCAAGAAGTACCAGAGGGGGGCCACCCACCAGCCACGAGGGTGGGGGGCGCGCCCTACCCCTGGGCACGCCACCTACCTCGTGGGCCCCCTGGTAGCCCTCTGATGCCCATCTTCTGCTATATGGAGTCTTTCGCTGAGGAAAAAATCATAAGAAAGCTTTCGGGACGAGACTCCACCGCCACGAGGCGGAACCTTGGCGGAACCAATCTAGGGCTCCGGCGGAGCTGTTCTGCCGGGGAAACTTCCCTCCGGGAGGGGGAAATCATCACCATCGTCATCACCAACGATCCTCTCATCGGGAGGGGGTCAATCTCCACCAACATCTTCACCAGCACCATCTCATCTCAAACCCTAGTTCATCTCTTGTATCCAATCTTTGTATCCAAACCTCAGATTGGTACCTGTGGGTTGCTAATAGTGTCGATTACTCCTTGTAGTTGATGCTAGTTGGTTTACTTGGTGGAAGATCATATGTTCAGATCCATTATGCATATTAATACTACTCTGATTATGAACATGAATATGCTTTGTGAGTAGTTACATTTGTTCCTGAGGACATGGGAGAAGTCTTGGTATTAGTAGTCATGTGAATTTGGTATTCGTTTGATATTTTGATGAGATGTATGTTGTCATCCCTCTAGTGGTGTCATGTGAACATCGACTACATGACACTTCACCATTTTTTGGGCCTAGAGGGAGGCAGTGGTAAGTAATAAGTAGATGATGGGTTGCTAGAGTGACAGAAGCTTAAACTCTAGTTTATGCGTTGCTTCGTAAGGGGCTGATTTGGATCCATATGTTTCATGCTATGGTTAGGTTTACCTTAATACTTCTATTGTAGTTGCGGATGCTTGCAATGGGGGTTAATCATAAGTGGGACGCTTGTCCAAGTAAGGACAACACCCAAGCACCAGTCCACCCACATATCAAATTATCAAAGTACCGAACACGGATCATATGATCGTGATAAAAACTAGCTTGACGATAATTCCCATGTGTCCTCGGGAGCGATTTTCTCTATATAAGAGTTTGTCCAGGCTTGTCCTTTGCTACAAAAAGGATTGGGCCATCTTGCTGCACCTTATTTACTTTTATTACTTGTTACTCGTTACCAATTACCTTATCACAAAACTATCTGTTACCGATAATTTCAGTGCTTGCAGAGAATACCTTGCTGAAAACCGCTTATCATTTCCTTCTGCTCCTCGTTGGGTTTGACACTCTTACTTATCGAAAGGACTACGATAGATCCCCTATACTTGTGGCTCATCAAGACTCTTTTCTGGCATCATTGCCGGGGAGTGAAGCGCCTTTGGTCGGTGGAATTTGGTAAGGAAAAATTTATATAGTGTGCTGAAATTTACTGTCACTTGTTACTATGGAAAGTAATCCTTTGAGGGGCTTGTTCAGGGTATCTTCACCCCGACCGGTAGAGAAAATAGTTGCTCCTCAACCTACTGAACCTACTGAAAATGAAAATATTTACATTGAAATTCCTTCGGGTATGATAGAGAAACCGCTAGCTAATCCTTTTGCAGGAGATGGAACATTGCATCCCGACTTACACTTAATCTATGTGGATGAAGTTTGTGGATTATTTAAGCTTGCAGGTATGCTTGATGATGTTATCAAGAAGAATGTCTTCCCTTTATCTTTGAAGGGAGATGCATTGACATGGTATAGGCTATGTGGTGATATGGGATCATGGGATTATAAGCGATTGAAAATGGAATTCCAACAGAAGTTGTATCCTATGCATCTTGTTCATCGTGATCGTAATTATATATATAATTTTTGGCCTCACGAAGGAGAAAGTATCGCTCAAGCTTGGTGGAGGCTTAAGTCAATGTTATATTCATGACCCAATCATGATATCTCAAGAGAAATGATTATTCAAAAAAAAAAATTGCTCGGCTTTCTGACAACAATCGCTCCATGCTCGATACTTCTTGTACTGGTTCCTTTATGATGAAGACGATTGAATTCAGATGGAATTTATTGGAGAGAATTAAACGCAACTCTGAATATTGGGATCTCGACGAAGGTAAGGAGTCGGGTATAACACCTAAGTTTGATTGTGTTAAATCTTTTATGGATACCGCTGTTTTACGTAAATTTAGCACTAAATATGGACTTGACTCTAAGATAGTAGCTTCTTTCTGTGAATCCTTTGCTACTCATGTTGATCTCCCTAAGGAGAAGTGGTTTAAATATAATCCTCCCATTGTAACAAAGGTAGTTGCACCTATTAAAGTTGAAGAAAAAACTATCACTTATAATGATCCTATTGTTCCCACTGCTTATGTTGAGAAACCACCTTTCCCTGTTAGAATAAAGGATCATGCTAAAGCTTCAACTGTGGTTCGTAAAAGTAATATTAGAACTCATACACCTCCTGAGCAAGTTAAAGTTGAACCTAATATTGCTATTGTTAAAGATCTCTTGGCTCATAATATTGATGGGCATGTTATTTATTTCTGTGATGAGACTGCTAGAATTGCTAAACCTGGTGCTAAAGATAAACATAGACCTGTGGTAGGCATGCCTATTATTTCTGTTAAAATAGGATATCATTGTTATCATGGCTTGTGTGATATGGGTGCTAGTGCTAGTGCAATAACTATTTCCTTATACAAAGAAATTATGCATGATATTGCACCAGCTAAGATAGAAGATATCGATGTTACCATTAAGCTTGATAATAGAGATACTATTTCACCAATTGGGATTGTTAGAGACGTTGAAGTCTTGTGTGGGAAGGCTAAATTTCCTTCTGATTTCCTTGTTCTTGGTTCCCCTCAAGATAGCTTTTCTCCCATTATATTTGGTAGACCCTTCTTGAATACTGTTAATGCTAAGATAGATTGCAAGAAGGATGTTGTTACTATTGGTTTGGATGATATGTCTCATGAGTTTATTTTTTCTAAATTTCATAGACAACTCCATGATAAAGAATTTCTTAGCAAAGATGAAATTATTGGTGTTGCTTCTATTGCTGTGCCTCCTAATGATCCTTTAGAACAATATTTGCTAGACCATGAGAATGATATGTTTATGAATGAAAGAAGGGAAATAGATGAAGTACTCTTTAAACAAGGACCCATTCTGAAACACAATTTGCCTGTTGAAATCCTAGGGGATCCTCCTCCACCCAAGGGTGATCCCGTGTTTGAGCTTAAACCATTACCTGATGCTCTTAAATATGCTTATCTTGATGAAAATAAGATATATCCTGTTATTATTAGTGCTAACCTTTCAGAGCATGAAAAAGAAAAATTATTGAAAACTCTGAAGAAGCACCATGCTGCTATTGTATATACTCTTGATGATCTTAAGGGCATTAGTCCCACTCTATGTCAACACAAAATAAATTTGGAGAAAGACGCCAAACCAGTTATTGATCACCAACGACGGCTGAATCCTAAGATGAAAGAAGTGATAAGAAAGGAAATATTAAAGCTCCTTGAGGCAGGTATAATTTATCCCGTTGCTGATAGTCAGTGGGTAAGTCATGTCCATTGTGTCCCTAAGAAGGGAGGTATTACTGTTGTTCCTAATGATAAACATGAATTGATTCCGCAAAGAATTATTACAGGTTATAGGATGGTAATTGATTTCCGCAAATTAAATAAGGCTACTAAAAAAGATCATTACCCCTTACCTTTTATTGATCAAATGCAAGAAAGATTATCCAAACATACTCATTTTTGCTTTCTAGATGGTTACTCTGGTTTCTCTCAAATACCTGTGTCAGCTGATGATCAAGCAAAGACCACTTTTACTTGCTCTTTCGGTACTTTTGCTTATAGACGTATGCCTTTTGGTTTATGTAATGCACCCGCTACCTTTCAAAGATGCATGATGGCTATATTTTCTGACTTTTGTTAAAAGATATGTGAGGTTTTCATGGACGATTTCTCCATTTATGGATCCTCTTTTGATGATTGCTTGAGCAACCTTGATCGAGTTTTGCAGAGATGTGAAGAAACTAATCTTGTTCTGAAATGGGACAAATGCCACTTTATTGGTAATGAAGGTATTCTCTTAGGGCATAAAATTTCTAAAAGAGGCATTGTAGTTGATAAAGCTAAAATTGATGCTATTGAAAAGATGTCGTGTCCCAAGGACATCAAATGTATAAGAAGTTTCCTCGGTCATGCCGGTTTTTATAGGAGGTTCATTATGGACTTCTCAAAAATTTCTCGGCCTCTGACTAATCTATTACAAAAGAAATTCCTTTTGTCTTTGATGATGATTGTGTAGAAGCATTTGAAATACTTAAGAAAGCATTAATTTCTACACCTATTGGGCAGCCACCTGATTGGAATTTACCCTTTGAAATTATGTGTGATGCTAGTGATTTTGTTGTACATGCTGTTCTAGGGCAAAGAGTTGATAAGAAATTAAATGTTATTCAATATGCTAGTAAAACTCTAGACAATGCCCAGAGAAATTATGCTACTGCTGAAAAATAATTTTTAGCAGTTGTTTTTGCTTGTGATAAGTTCAGACCTTATATTGTTGATTCTAAAGTAACTATTCATACTGATCATGCTGCTATTAAATACCTCATGGAAAAGAAAGATGCTAAACCTAGACTTATTAGATGGGTTCTCTTGCTACAAGAATTTGATTTGCATATTATTGATAGAAAAGGGGCTGAGAACCCCATTGCAGACAACTTGTCTAGGTTAGAAAATGTTCTTGATGACCCACTACCTATTTGTTGGGTTTCGTAGTAATTTCAAAAAATTTCCTACGCACACGCAAGATCATGTGATGCATAGCAACGAGGGGGAGAGTGTTGTCTACGTACCCAACACAGACCGACTGCGGAAGCGATGACACGACGTAGAGGAAGTAGTCGTACGTCTTCATGATCCAACCGATCAAGCACCGAAACTACAGCACCTCCGAGTTCAAGCACACGTTCAGCTCGATGACGATCCCCGGACTCCGATCCAGCAAAGTGTCGGGGTAGAGTTTCGTCAGCATGATGGCGTGGTGACGATCTTGATGAACTACAGCAGCAGGGCTTCGCCTAAACTCCGCTACAGTATTATCGAGGTATATGGTGGCAGGGGGCATCGCACACGGCTAAGGAATAGATCACGTGGGTCAACTTGTGTGTTCTAGGGTGCCTCTACCTCAGTATATAAAGGAGCCAAGGGGGAAGGGGGCGCCGGCCAGAGAGAGGGCGCAGGAGGAGTCCTACTCCTTCCGGGAGTAGGACTCCCCCCCAATCCTATTCCAACTAGGATTCCCCAAGGGGGGAAAGAGGGAGAAGGGTGGCCGGCCACCTCTCCTAGTCCTAATAGGACTAGGGGAAGGGGGGAGGCGCGCAGCCCCTTTGGGCTGCCCTTTTCTCCTTTCCACTAAGGCCCATGAAGGCCCATATGGCTTCCGGGGGGTTCCGGTAACCTCCCGGTAACCCGGTAAAATCCCGATTTCACCCGGAACATTTCCGATGTCCAAACATAGGCTTCCAATATATCAATCTTTACGTCTCGACCATTTCGAGACTCCTCGTCATGTTCGTGATCACATCCGGGACTCCGAACAACCTTCGGTACATCAAAATGCATAAACTCATAATGTAACTGTCATCGTAACCTTAAGCGTGCGGACCCTACGGGTTCGAGAACAATGTAGACATGACCGAGACACGTCTCCGGTCAATAACCAATAGCGGGACCTGGATGCCCATATTGGCTCCTACATATTCTACGAAGATCTTTATCAGTCAGACCGCATAACAACATATGTTGTTCCCTTTGTCATCGGTATGTTACTTGCCCGAGATTCGATCGTCGGTATCCAATACCTAGCTCAATCTCATTACCGGCAAGTCTCTTTACTCGTTCCGTAATACATCATCTCACAACTAACATATTAGTTGTAATGCTTGCAAGGCTTATGTGATGTGTATTACCGAGAGGGCCCAGAGAACCTCTCCGACAATCGGAGTGACAAATCCTAATCTCGAAATACGCCAACCCAACATCTACCTTTGGAGACACCTGTAATGCTCCTTTATAATCACCCAGTTACGTTGTGACGTTTGGTAGCACCCAAAGTGTTCCTCCAGTAAACGGGAGTTGCATAATCTCATAGTCATAGGAACATGTATAAGTCATGAAGAAAGCAATAGCAACATACTAAACGATCGGGTGCTAAGCTAATGGAATGGGTCATGTCAATCAGATCATTCAACTAATGATGTGACCTCGTTAATCAAATAACAACTCATTCTTCATGGTTAGGAAACATAACCATCTTTGATTAAAGAGCTAGTCAAGTAGAGGCATACTAGTGACATTTTGTTTGTCTATGTATTCACACATGTATTATGTTTCCGGTTAATACAATTCTAGCATGAATAATAAACATTTATCATGATTATAAGGAAATAAATAATAACTTTATTATTTCCTCTAGGTCATATTTCCTTCACTATTGATGATAGCTTTCTTGATGAACAATTAAATGTCATAAATGCCTCTCGTACTGCTCCATGGTATGCCGATTATGCTAATTATATTGTTGCTAAATTTATACCACCTAGTTTCACATACCAGCAAAACAAAAAGTTCTTCTATGATTTGAGACATTACTTTTGGGATGACCCACATCTTTATAAAGAAGGAGTAGATAGTATTATTAGACGTTGTGTACCTGAGCATGAACAGGAACAGATCCTATGCAAGTGTCACTCTGAGGCTTATGGAGGACACCATGCTGGAGACAGAACTGCACATAAGGTATTGCAATCTAGTTTTTATTGGCCTACTCTCTTCAAGGATGCCCGTAAGTTTGTCTTGTCTTGTGATGAATGTCAAATAATTGGTAATATTAGTAGACGTCAAGAAATGCCTATGAGTTATTCACTTGTTATTGAACCGTTTGATGTTTGGGGCTTTGATTATATGGGACCTTTTCCTTCCTCTAATGGGTATACACATATTTTAGTCGCTGTTGATTACGTTACTAAGTGGGTAGAAGCTATTCCAACTAGTAGTGCTGATCATAACACCTCTATTAAAATGCTTAAAGAAGTTATTTTTCCGAGGTTTGGAGTCCCTAGATATTTAATGATTGATGCTGGTTCACATTTTATTCATGGCGCCTTTCGTAAAATGCTTGCTAAGTATGACGTTAATAATAGAATTGCATCTCCTTACACTACAAAAAAAGCCACATCCGTGACATTTTGGGCCGAACGAATTTTTTTTCTGTCATACATATGACACTTCTATGACGATAATTGTGACAAAACCCGGTATCATCATAGATGTGGTGGGCTCCTACTTCTATGACAAAAAATCATGACAAAAAATGGGGTTTTCGTCCTGGGCGGGCCGAAGACGCAGCTGCATGACATTCTTTGGGCCGTCCATGACGGAAAAACCGTGGTATAAGCGAGGGCGAGGAAAATTTCGGGGAGTTCCCGGTTATGGTGCGTGGCCAGATCCGCGGGCTCATGTTGGTGTACAAAAGGAGGGGTCCTTTTTGTACCACTTTACTTGTGCGCGGGGATTCGCAGCCACATGCCTGCGGCCACGCTTGGCGGAGCAGATGAAGTGAAGACACAAGACTACCAGAGCAGCGCCAAGCCAAAGGCGCGAGAAGCATAGGGACAAGGTGGGCTTTTCCCGGCAAGAGCCTTGCCGCGGGAGCTTGCGTAGCCCCGGCAAGACTTGCTGGGGCAACTTGCCCAACACCAGCAGGGCCACCACCCATGAGCCTAAGAGTTCCGACACCGTCGACAACATTGGAACCAAGGCTCGGGAGGCACCTGCATGGTGGCATGCAGATCTTTGTGGAGACCAAGAACATTCAAGACTAGATGAGGACCAGAAGACGGAAATCCCCCCGGCAAGATCCTTGTTGGGGACGCTCACGATACCCCCGGAAGACCCTTGTCGTGGACACCTGCGAGACCCCGGCAAGGCCCTTGCAGGGGCCCCGGCAAGACCCTTGCCGGGGACATCTGCGGGGCCGTAGCCATGCCCCCACCTACCAAGGCTCCACCGCCGTTCCAACACAACAGTCAAACCCGCCAGCAAGGCATGCACCTGCGTGGCGACGTGCAGCTTCCAGGCCAACTCAACATGCACCTGCGTGGTGGCATGCAGATCTTCATGAAGACTCTACCACTGGACCAACTCAGCAGCCAGCTGGCCAGCATGGCGCTGCACGCCTAGTCAGCTTGGACGCGTGTCAGTGCGAGGCGAGGCGGCAATGGATGAGACGAGCTTCCTTGCCGTCCTCGATAAAGTGAGAGGGCACGTCGGCAGCACATTAAATGCATTTGTCCTATGGTGCCAGGCGGTAGACTTGTATATATTACAAACTTTCCACCTCCTGTGTGCCACTGTGGCGACCCCTTTGGCTATAAAAGGAGGCCCGAGGCATACTGGAGAAGGATTCGAACTTTTTGGACCTTGCACGCTTTGTAGCTAGTCCAAGAACACCAGATAAACACAAACTAGCAGGAGTGGTGTATTACGCATCACTTGCGGCCTGAACCTGGATAAACTCCCCCGTGTTGATCTTCTAAATCCGCTGTTTCCACATCCCCACCCCCGCCGACCATAGAAGGGATTCCCCATGATCCCATAGGTGTCGCTCTCGCTGACAAACCACCAAGGGTTGAGTATCAAACATTCTTAACTAGTCTTTGCTGCGGTGAGACGCGGGGAGTGACACAAGGTAGAATAAAGAGCATTCATTTTCCCGCAATTCAGTACTTCGCATTATTTAATGGGAAATGCATAGTAGTCAAGCAAGACTGTAGTACACTCTGTGCTCCAGACTTGAGCCTCATTCGCACTGCTCTCACCGGTGAAAGGAATTATAACCTTGGAGCGATTGTGGCACGCAGACTTCAGCACAACGCTAATAGTGGCTATTTCTATGGTGGAATATATGCCACGCATGAGCACGAGGGTTGGATGTTTCACTTTTGCCTTTGATCCTATCCTACCCATGCAGTATTTCGATTTTGACACCTTAAGATCATAAGATTCTCAAGGGAAAGGTTGATAACTTCACTTATAATCTATTGTTTAACCAAAAATCTGTTGTGCACACATAAGATCCTACACCTGCTCTTTTTGACTATCACAAGAAAGCAAGATATTTTGTTCTTGAGAGCGAGGCCCGAGCTCACAACGCAGCAGTGGAGGCAGCACAGCAGGCCGAGGCATCCGCACCGAGAGCCTCCGTGAGCTACCATGCCAACTACTATCCAGGCCGCTGATTGACTACCAAGTTAGACCAAAAGCCTAAGCTTGGGGGAGTACGTGTTTCCCACCGACTTTACATTCATGTCCACTTATTCATCTTGTCGGTGTTCACACTTTTTCATTGTATCATCCATGCTTATATTTATTTTTCTTGCTTTCTTCTTGTGTGTTTGAAAAACTTCAGAAAAACCAAAAAATAGTTGTAGCTAATTTACTTTCTATGCATGCTTAGTAGTAATATTAAAAAGAAAACCCACAAAGATTTCCTTGTTCTTCTTTTGCTTGTTGGGAGCTTTCCCGTGTAAATAGTTTTTCTTGTTTTTGCTTTTCCCTTTTATTTGCTTGTTCAAGAAAACCAAAAACTCCAAAAATATTTCAATGTGTTCCTCTGAATTTCTTTTCTTTTTATTCGAGTTGTACCGAGGAGAAGACCACGATGAAAATGTTGAGTGGCTCTCATATGAATAATGTTGATCTAATAAAGAGCACATTTTACCTTGTCTTCTCCTGTTGAATAAAATGTTTGCAGATTCCAGCTTAGTCCACGACACTCTTGCACCATTATTATTTTCATATCATTTGGTCATGCAAGTTAAAGGCAATAATGACGATATTCGATGAACTGGCCGTGGTAGAGAGAAACTGGTATGAACTTGACTTGTTTTGTTTGTGTAATATATTTAACCTAGTATCCATGATTCGGCCCATTATGATTAAACATGTTTGCAATGACAATTAGAGATTATAGTTTCTCATGCCATGCATAAGTAGCTGGGAGTGGATAATGATTTATCTTGGATATCAACATTGTGTCAAAATGATTGTGATGTAGTATGATGATATGGTATCCTCCTATGAATGTTCGAGTGGCTTGACTGTAACGCCCCAAGACCGATGTGCCAGGTGTCTTCCAGTTATTCGTGGTTGTTGCCTTGTCTTTTGCTTGCGTGTCATGCATTTCTTATCATGTCATCTTGTGCATCGCATTTGCATACATGTTCGTCTCATGCATCCGAGCATTTTCCCCGTTGTCCGTTTTGCAATCCGGCGCTCCTATGTCACCCGGTGTCCCTTTCTACCTCTTTTCATGTGCCGGTGCTAAACATTCTCGGATTGGACCGAGACTTGCCAAGAGGCCTTGGTTTATTACCGGTAGACCGCATGTCAAGTTTCGTGCCATTTGGACTTCGTTTGATACTCCAACGGTTAACCGAGGAACCGAAAAGGCCTCGTGTGTGTTGCAGCCCAACACCCCTCCAAAGTGGCCCAAAACCCACCAAAACCCCCTCCATCATGTAGGTCGTTCGATCACGATCGCATGGCCGAAAACCACACCTTATTTGGACTCTCCTAACTCCCTCTACCTTTTGCTTATCGCATTATTTGTATCGTTCTGCTTTGATCGCAGCCCTTTTTAATAAACAATGCATAGCTTTTGTCTATTTTTGCATTATTATTATTGTTACAAATATATGTTCCTTAATGACATGTTGCACCCGTACACTTTGGTAAGGCCAAAATACGCCAGGGGCTTTAGTACCCCTCAATATGGTGTGAGAAGTCCGAACACTTCACCAAGTGCGGCACCCTAAACTTATAGCATTATATGCATCGGCTCCGAATCATGTCTTGGGTCAATAGTTGGGTTTGCCCGGCTCCTATGTTTTGGTGCCTTACATTCCACTATATCGTCTAAGGTAGCACTAGGAGAACTACTGCGATTGTGCCCCAGTTGAGCTGGGTCGAGCACCTCAGTAGAGAAAGCAAAAACTGACTGTCATGATGAAGCGAGAGCCGGTCGCTGTTCGAGAGGTTTTTCGAGTCCCTAAAGACTTATGCCGCTTAGAGCAAGGAGTCGGCTCTCTCCGGCCAAGGCGTGGATAGTGCCCCGAACTCGGTCTTCCGAATACCAGGGGCTTCGCCGAAATTTAAAATTATAGAATTCTATGGCTAAGTGAGAGTGTTCACGCATTATAGTCCGATTGCCTTGTTCGTTGTGCTGAGCGCCTCCCTCGAAGGACCCAAACATGGGAAAAAGAGCGCTCAGGTTTATCCCCGAACACCCCAGCACTAGCGGCACATGGGCAGAAGCCGACGAAT
The DNA here is from genome assembly GCF_002162155.2 of Triticum dicoccoides. Taxonomy (NCBI): domain Eukaryota; kingdom Viridiplantae; phylum Streptophyta; class Magnoliopsida; order Poales; family Poaceae; genus Triticum; species Triticum dicoccoides. The sequence continues at coordinate 217,140,627 of NC_041390.1, read as the reverse complement.
TGCCATCTCTCAGAATTGATAAACAGTCGCACGGAAGGTAATATTTTAAATTCCAACAGCATTGCTTAGTGCATATGAACAAGTTTTCAATGCAGAGGACAAAACGAGCGAGTTTTACTCAAAAATTACATCCCTGGAACATTCATCCGCCACAAGGCGGGCACCCTTCAAAACATCCGTATAGTAATTCTCAGGCTTGCGATGCTCTTTCCCTGGCGGTGGCCCGTCCTTCACAAGCTTCTCAGCATCCAGCTTGCCCCAGTGCACCTTAGCACGGGCAAGGGCCCTACGGGCACCTTCAATGCAGACGGAGTGCTTGATGACTTCGATCCTTGGACAGGCCCCCACCAGCCGCCGCACCAGCCTGAAATAGCTCCCAGGCAAAGCCTCTCCAGGCCACAGCCAAACTATGAGGCCCTTCATGGCATGTTCGGCCGCCTTGTGGAGCTCGACCAGTTGCTTCAGCTGGTCGCTTAGGGGCACGGGGTGTCCGGCCTCAGCATACTAAGACCAGAACACCTTCTTTGTCGAGCTGCCCTCCTTGGCTCGATAGAATGCGGCGGCATCGGACACGCTACGGGGAAGATCTGCGAATGCTCCTAGAGAGCTCCGGATTCGGGTAAGTAACAAGTAACTCACGTTTATGTGTTTGCTTTGCATAAAGAATGCCTTACACGCCGCTATCTTTTTCACCGCATCCAACTCCTGGAGGGTCTTCTGGGATTCGGCCTTGGTAGACTTGGCATTTTCAATAGCCATCGCGAGCTCAGACACTCGCGTCTTTGAGTCAAGCTCCAAACTCTCATGTTTTTTCATGAGAGCCTGGAGCTCTTGCCGCACCTTGCCAACCTGGGCCTCATACTTCTCCCGCTCGGTGCGCTCCATGGCCACCCTCTTCTCGGCCTCGACCAGCACTTGCTTAAGGGTCGCCACCTCCGACGTGGCCCCTACAATAGCCACGATAATCCTGTCATTTTTTGCAATTGCACTTTTTTATATATATTTAAACAAGGTATTTCTTACCTTCCTTATCCTCAAGCTGCTTCTTGGCATGCCCGAGCTCTTGCTCGGACTGCTCGAGGTTCTGCTTTAGCGTGTCCACTTCCGCAGTCAATGCGGCGGACGCCAGCAGAGAAGCCTGCATACGCATATTGACTCATTTTTGTTAGACTCCTGCGAATTTTATTTGATCCTCTATTCGGCTTTTCTTCCCGAACGCCAAACAGAGCATCAGGGGCTACTGTCTATGCGGTAATATTATTTACACATTCTTTACTTACCTCAAAGCCTGTTAAAAGGCTAGTACAAGCTTCAGTCAGTCCTCTCTTGGCGGACTGAACCTTCTGGACCACCGCACTCATAATGGTGCGGTGCTCCTCATCGATGGAGACGCCTTTGAGCACCTCCAACAGATTGTCCAGCGCCTCTGGTTGGACGGGGGTCACCGGCACGGGGGGCTTGCTCCTCTTGGAAGGAGGTCGCCCGCCGGACTCTGGAACCTTTGAAGGTTCCGGAGCGGCGTCCGGCCTAGAACCGGACTTGGAGCCATGGGGTTTTTTCCCCTTTACTCCTGGAGTCCGGGAGGTCGCCTTGCGGCGCCTCCAGGACCACCTCCTCCTGGCTTGGAACCCGTTGGGACAACAGTTCGGCGTCGTCTGTAGGGCGGGGGGAGGTAGCCGTCGGAAGCGAATTCACATCCGACGAGTCCAGTGAACCGCTCGACGACGCGTCGAGTCGGTCTTTGGGTGGGCTGCATAATCATATTCGACATAAGGGAAAGTTGTGCAATAAAGGAATACTATGAATTACTCTGGTATCCGGATACTTATGATTTCACCAGGGGCTTGGCCCTGAGCGGCCACTCCTCTCCGCCGTCGTCGGCATCGGTGGAGTAGTCCGGAGGAAGGGTTTTCCCCTTCTTGGACCCTTCGGCCTCCCTAGTGAGGGCGGCCTTCCTTTTCTTCTCTCCCCCCACTGGAGGGGGAGAGGTCTCTTCTTCCTCCTCCTCGTCTTCACGGGAGGAATGCGCCTTGGAGCCGTCGGATGATGAAACCGACACCTCCTGGCGTCAGGCACTTTTTCGAGTCCCAGTGGCCTTCTACACAGCCTTCTTCTCCGGCACCACATGGGGTGCCGGAACTAGCAACTTCGCCAAGTGGGCATCGGCTGGGTCTTCGAGCAAAGGAGCCGGACAGTCGATCTGTCCGGACTTCACCTGCCAAACCTGTCAAAGGTAAGGGAGCTTAGATCCCGCATAGAGTTAAACTATGAAAAACTAATACCCTGTAAAAGGTACAAACAACTTACCGTGCTAGCGTGACGCTGCATGCTGAATCCGCGATCCTCGGTAGCGGATGCGGGAGCCTCGGTGCCCTTGAAAAGCACCTTCCAGGCATCTTCGTATTCGATGCTCAGAGTTCGGTGCTGCGCCGGGTTGAACTCCCACATATTGAAGGCCCGTTGTTGACACGGGAGGATCAGGTGGATGAGCATAACCTGGACTACATTGGCAAGCTTGAGCTGCTTGTCCACCAGGGTTTGGATGCATGTTTGCAGTCCAGTCACCTCTCCTTTGCTGCCCCATGACAGGCACGTCTCTTTCCAGGACGTGAGCCGCGTTGGGGGTCCGGACCGGAACTCGGGGGCTGCGACCCACTCGGGGTCGCGTGGCTCGGTGATGTAAAACCACCCCGATTGCCACCCCTTCAGGGTCTCCACATAGGATCCCTCGAGCCATAAGACGTTGGGCATCTTTCCCACCATGGCGCCTCCGCACTCCGCCTAGTTGCCGCGCACCACCTTCGGCTTGGCATTGAAAGTCTTGAGCCATAGGCCGAAATGGGGGAAGATGCAGAGGAAAGCCTCGCACACGACGATAAACGCCGAGATGTTGAGGATGAAGTTCGGGGCCAGATCATGGAAATCCAGGCCGTAGTAGAACATGAGTCCCCGGACGAATGGGTGGATAGGAAAGCCCAGTCCGCGGAGGAAGTGGGGAAGGAACACTACCCTCTCATGGGGCCTTGGTGTGGGGAGGAGCTGCCCCTCTTCGGGAAGCCGGTACGCGATGTCGTTAGACAAGTATCTGGCCTTCCTTAGTTTTTTGATGTGTCCCTCCGTGATGGAGGAGACCATCCACTTGCCTCCCGCTCCGAACATGGCTGGAGAAGGTTGAGGTGGGGAGTGCGGACTTGGGCGCTGGAGCTCGAGTGCGCGAAAATGGATAGGCAAAGGAGGAACAAGGCGTAGGGGAAAAGGTGGATCCTTATCCCCTTATATGGGTGGACGCAACTACGTGTCCCCACCAACCTGGTAAAACTTGCTTATCTCCAAGCGCCGTAATCAATGGCGCGGTTGGGTTACCCACGCCCGTATTGATGATAATCCCGGAATAAGGGGACACGATCTCTGCTCTAACAAGACATGCCAAGGAAACCGCCTCGCATGACGTGCTGAGGTGGGATAATAAAATGATTCGAATAAAGGCTTGGTCGTGGTGCGTCACACTACAGAATACGTCAGCAGATTAGATTTGTGTAAATATTATTCTCTCTATGGCAATATGTGGAAACTTATTTTGCAGAGACGGACACTGTCTTTGTGTTCAAAATCTTCTATGAAGTACTTGGAGGAGGAACCCGCCTTGCAATGCCGAAGACAATCTGCGTGGCGGACTCGTCGTCATTGAAGCCAGGTTCAGGGGCTACTTAGGGAGTCCTGGATTAGGGGGTGTCCGGATGGCCGGACTATACCTTCAGCCGAACTCCTGGACTATGAAGATACAAGATTGAAGACTTCGTCCCGTGTCTGGAAGGGACTTTCCTTGGCGTGGAAGGCAAGCTTGGCGATACGGATATGTAGATCTCCTACCATTGTAACCGACTTTGTGTAACCCTAACCCTCTCCGGTGTCTATATAAACCGGAGGGTTTTAGTCCATAGAACAACATATAGAACAACAATCATACCATAGGCTAGCTTCTAGGGTTTAGCCTCTCCGATCTTGTGGTAGATCTACTCTTGTACTACCCATATCATCAATATTAATCAAGCAGGACATAGGGTTTTACCTCCATCAAGAGGGCCCGAACCTGGGTAAAACTTCGTGTCCATTGCCTCCTGTTACCATCCAGCCTAGACGCACAGTTCGGGACCCCCTACCCGAGATCCGCCGATTTTGACACCGACAGTCCGCCTATCCACGCTTGGTTTTACAGTGGCCTCGTTGTGTCTTAAAGAGTCCTTGGCTATGCTGACTCGGGGATGCTTCGTATGTCATGTGCACTGCCTTATACATGATGGTGCTATACGGTCGAGCCCGTGTGGGCCCCACCACGAAAACTTCAAATGAAATCTCTATCATATGTTTGTTCCGGCTTATTTTGCAAGCCAATCCTTTGTTTTCGTTTTCGTTTGTGGTATTCGAGTTGCTTCGATGTCAAATGTTGATTCCATACTTTTCCTAAGCGGTGTTCTCATACTCCTATGTGAATACCAATCCTTCTTGATCATTGAGATTGTAATGTCAATCCTTTTTAACCGGCGTGGTTCTCTTCAAGTGGATCCGATCATTTCAACATTCCCAAGATCAACTCTAAATCTTCTCAACGGTGTTCATTTCATCCATCCCAAGTTGTCTTTGTTGTCCCTCCCTCCATCCCTTTGTTTCTTCAAGGACTCAGATCTCTTAATCAAGTATCCTTTTATTGATGGGAAGTCTCTCCGTTCTCTTCTGTCAATATTTCTTATCCGGTGATTCTCAGGAAGATGCTAAGGAAGCCTTCATGTTCATCATTCTTCATTCTTTTTCTTCTCCGGTGGATTCAAGCCAAGCTTTGTTGATCATATCCTTTCCTTGTTTCAATGCTTTCTCATGCCGGTGCAATTCTTAATCATTCACCTCTCACTATTCATTTGTTCCGGAGTGCTGAAGATATCTCAGAAGATGCTAGTGTTTATTCTCATTCATTCAAGATCTTTCGAGAATGTTATCTCATTCAAGTCATTTAACTCAACCGGTGCAATCTATCTTTTAAATCGTTCAATGGTGTTTCTTTTGAGTGGGCCCTAACCCACAGGTCTTTTCCCAGGATCTTACCTGACTCTTCTAATTTTCCCTGAGCTTTTTCAAATTCATGTCAAAGTTTGACATAAGAATGATTTTGCATCAGTCAATTGCCTTCTCCAATATCGCTTTCAAATTATTTTCATCGTTGGCTCAACCTTTATATTCGTCATCCCAGAGTATCTCCACAATTCATGGTGGTGTTTCTCATCGTCATTCTCTGCATCTGAAGAACGAAGAAGTGTTTCCTCTAAATCTTGTGCTTTCTCTCGAAGATTCATGGTGCTAGCTTTATGCCATCCTCTCATAATTGTTTTTGGTTGTGAGAATTCTTTTCATCTATCCGGAGCAATTCAAGATTCTTTTCAGTTTGATTCTCTGGAGGCCATCTTCTCAGAATTATTCATTCTCAGCTTTCAGCTCCTTTTCTCTAAATCTTACCAGTGTATCGTGCAAATATCCTCTAATCAATTCGGGATCTCTTCGTTCACTTGTATCTAAATTCTCTCAAGTATCCTCGTTCATTTCATAATTCTTCCCGGTGTTCCTTTATCTTTTCTTCGGTCATTTTAATTCTTACGGTGGTTCGTGCAAGAGTTCTCGTCATTCGTTATCATATCAATTCATTCGTTCTTTTCAATCCTACCGGTGGCTTGTTGAAGACTTTCTTAAGTTATGATATATCTCTCTTAATCCTTTTCAACGAGAATAAGTAGTATGCCAAATCCGTTGCTTGTCATCAATTAAATTGGTGAAGGATACGCATAACATAATTCTTATTCATGTTTCATCTAAGTGATAATTCCTTCCTTCGGATTTGTTCATGATGGGTAAATTCTTGACTTTCTTTTGTTCATCTTTTATTTCTCGGAGTTCCAAGCTCTAATTATCATGGAGATCCATCTAGATCATTACAAGGTTTCACTTTGTGTTTTCAACTTCTCGTTCTTTTTGTTATCCTTTTGTTTACCGGAGTTCTTCATGGAGGCGCTACATGATGGTTCATAAAGGATTTAATTCCTTCTCCAAGTTTTCATCGAGATTATTTTTAAGGAGCTCAAGCATTCTTCATCTTGCAATCCGGAGTGCAATTCTTTCTACCGTATCATTGGAGGTGGTATTATGTCATTCTTGATAATTTGAGTTCATGTTTCATGATTCACATTTTGTTAAGAATGAGGTATTTTAAATCCATCAACCTCTTCGTTGCAGTTATCTTGTGTCATTTTTCACCTAAAGCCTTTCCTAAGGATTGTTGCTATTTATGGTGCTCATAAATGACCCAAGTTCTTCATCTATCCTCCCGCTGAAATAAGTGTCTCATCTCCTTGTTCTTAGCAATCCAATCAAATCTTTTCCATGAGTGGCAAGTTGTCACCTCATAAATTTGGGATGTCTTCTATAAGTCCATATCAAGCCTATCCTTTTCGTTGGTGGTTTTCCAACAATTCTGTTCGACCCTTCTCCTAAGGATGCTTTTTCAAGCTCAATTGTGGTAGAAGTTAGCATTTTCTTCTCCATTCTTTTATTTCAATTATCTATCTTCTATTTCTTCCTTCCGGAGGCATTGTGTGTTGCTCTCTTCAACCCATCTTCTTGTGTTGTCAGGATCGTGTTCTTTTCATGCTTATCCTTTTTAACCGGATTGTCGTGTTTTCTTTCGAGTTCTTTTCATCTTATAAAAAGTCTTGCATCCCTTCTTAATCGGAGTGCTGCCCAAATTTGTTCTTCCTTGTTCCTCTTTCCTAACGGAGTGTCTTCAACTTCGTTCATCTCCGTTGTATTCTTTTCTCGAAATGGTTTAACCTCGCAAGGTTCTTTGGTTTCACTCGTTTGTCAAAGAAGCAACTTAGTTTTACCTCTTCTTTTTCTCTTCCGTTTTCCCTCCGGTACCATTCTAGATCTCGGGACGAGATCCTCTCATAGTGGTGGAGTGTTGTAACGCCCCGAGACCGATGTGCCAGGTGTCTTCCAGTTATTCGCGGTTGTTGCCTTGTCTCTTGCTTGTGTGTCATGCATTTCTTATCACGTCATCTTGTGCATCACATTTGCATACATGTTCGTCTCATGCATCCGAGCATTTTCCCCGTTGTCCGTTTTGCAATCCAGCGCTCCTATGTCACCCGGTGTCCCTTTCTACCTCTTTTCGTGTGCGGGTGCTAAACGTTCGCGGATTGGACCGAGACTTGCCAAGCGGCCTTGGTTTACTACCGGTAGACCGCCTATCAAGTTTCGTGCCATTTGGACTTCGTTTGATACTCCAACGGTTAACCGAGGAACCGAAAAGGCCTCGTGTGTGTTGCAGCCCAACACCCCTCCAAAGTGGCCCAAAACCCACCAAAACCCCCTCCATCATCTAGGTCGTTCGATCACGATTGCGTGACCTAAAACCGCACCTTATTTGGACTCTCCTAGCTCCCTCTACCTACACACACACACACACACACACACACACACATATATATGTCATCTACCCCGAAAATCTCGCGGATGAAACCCTAGCCTCGCTCCTCGCGCCGCTGGACAAAAACTCCCCACCGCACCGGACATGTCCACCGCCCCGCAGCCACCTCACTCCGGCCAATGACGAGCTGTCACGTCATCACCGCCGCCCCCGCGCCCAATCCCGCAGTGCCACCTGTCCCGCTGACGTCCTCCCACCGCGCGGCCCGGCGGAGCCCATCGCGGGCCCGCCCGGCCCATCCGGTCGCCGCCCCGCGCAGGGTCGTCACCGCCGCCTCGGGCGCTCCGTGCCGCTGACATTTCCCGTCGCTGCCCTTCGCCGGCGCATCCCCGCTCACCCCGCGCCATCGTCGCGCCTCCCGCCTGCGATCCCCGCCGCCCATCGCCGCCAACCACCGCGCCGCCTCGCTTCGCGCGTCCGCGCCACCCCGGGCCTCGCAGGCCCCGGATCCGGCGCCCTGATCCCTCTCCGGCGACCTCCATCGACTCTGGCCGCCTCCCCTAACGAACTCCGGCGAGCAACTCTGGTGGACCTTGAAAACCGTGCCAGATCCAGATCCACGAGGTTGACCCCGGATTTCTCTAAGTCCCCAGATCCCAGTATTTTATGCATTTTTCATCGCGCCATAACTTCGCATCTGTAGCTCCGTTTCGTGTGTGTAGCATACCGAATTGTTCGTCTCGACGAGTACTTCATTTCATTCCATTACACCATGTTCATTTGAGTTCATCTTGATACCCTAAATGCTGTTGCAAGAGTGCTAGTTTATATTAGTTTCAGATTCTTATCAGTAATTGGACTTTTGTCATTTTTTTCCATGATTGATGTGTGCCTCCTATGAACTTGAGCCCTACATGTGTTTTGAAGTATGCCATGCCATTTTTACAGGGGTGTATGCCATGTATTTTCGTGATCTTTGTGGTGACTAACACAAGCATGCAAAGTAGCTCCCGTAATGTTGCTGATTTCAGGGACTTAGAATTTCAGTCCTTTTCCTGCTGTTATTTTTATGCCATGTATTCTTGTTGCTACAGAGTGATGCATGCCTCTTTTGAGCATGATCAGTAAGGATGTTCTGTAGATATTGTGGTGCTCTATCCATCCATGTCTTTGTTTGCAATTATGGAGCACGCTAGCTTGACTCAATCGAGCTCTACTTTTGCTATAGAATGTTCCTAGCAGAATGTTTACGTGTTAAGCATTTTTGCCGAGGTTGTTGTAGTTGATCCATGCATTCTATGAGGTTGTTCTTGCCATGTTTAGCTTCTATGCCATGTCTACTTGCTGGGTGTATCCTTAGTCTGTCATGCAATGCCTTGCGGTGAGTGCATCGAGCTCGTAAACATGCCTACTTAATATCTGTTTTGCCATGTACTAGTTTTCTTCTAAGTATAAATCTGTTAACGATAATTGCTATGTTCACATGGTTTTCATTGTATTTTCTGATCCCTTTTGGCTTATGGTCAGTAAGGGACTTTTGTTGTATGCTTTGAGTAGCTTCATGCCATGCCTTGCTTTGCCATGATATGTTCCTGTAGCATGTTGTTATCTTGCTCTAAACATTGCTTCCCGATGTTAAATTCCTGGCATGTTGTTATTTTCATGAAGTCTGTAACCTGATATCTTTTGCACTTTTTCCATGCTTGTTTGAACCTGCTATTGAATGAATTATCCATAGCTCAGTGTTCATTTTTTGTCAAGCATCTTGAGTGGATCCCTACCATGTGATTTGTTGCTATGTTAGGGTGCTGTAGCTTGTTGTTCTTGATGCATTTAGATGGCCTCGTGCTGTTAATCATAGATCGGTGCCATATTTGTTTTGCTTGCCATTTGCAAACCGTGCATCCGATTCCGGTGATCTTTATATTGGTTTCGACCGAAATCAACTCTTTCTAGTGTCACTCTTGGTTTTCCAAGTTGAGGACAGGTTCGATCTTTCCTTTCCGAAACATGCATATGCATCGCATACCGAACCCCGCATATCATGCCATGTTTTTGCATCATGTTGTTTGTGCATTGCCCGTGGTTGATTGTGCTCCCTTTTTGCTTGTGTTCTTGTTTGGGTAGAGCTGGGAGACGAGTTCGTGATCGAGGATCCCGTTGAGTATGTTTGCGAGGATCAAGCTTTCGTCTACTCGGAGAACTTTGCAGGCAAGATGACCATACCCTAGAAATCATTTCTATCTTTGCTTGCTGGATGCTCGCTCTATTGCTATGCCTATGCTGCGATACCTACCACATGCTTTATCATGCCTCCCATATTGCCATGACAAGCCTCTAACCCACCTTGTCCTAGCAAACCGTTGTTTGGCTATGTTACCGCTTTGCTCAGCCCCTCTTATAGCGTTGCTAGTTGCAGGTGAAGATTGGAGTTTGTTCCTTGTTGGAACATGGATATTTTGTTGGGATATCACAATATATCTTATTTAATTAATGCATATATATACTTGGTAAAGAATGGAAGGCTCGGCCTTATGCCTAGTGTTTTGTTCCACTCTTGCCGCCTTAGTTTTCGTCATACCGGTGTTATGTTCCTTGATTTTGCGTTCCTTACGCGGTCGGGTTATAATGGGAACCCCTTGACAGTTCGCCTTGAATAAAACTACTCCAACAAGGCCCAACCTTGGTTTTACCATTTGCACTAACAACCTATCACCTTCCCTTGGGTTCTGCAGACTCAAGGGTCATCTTTATTTTAACCCCCCCCCCTCCCCCCGGGCCAGTGCTTCTCTAAGTGTTGGTCCGAACTAGAGCCCCTTGCAGCGCCACCTCGGGGAAACTTGAGTGCTGGTTTTAGTTGTACGGATTGCTTATCCGGTGTTGCCCTGAGAACGAGATATGTGCAGCTCCTATCAGGATGTCGGCGCATCGGGCAGCTTTGCTGGTTTAGTTTTACCATTGTCGAGATGTCTTGTAACCGGGATTCCGAGTCTGGTCGGATTGTCTTGGGAGAAGGAATATCCTTCGTTGACCGTGAGAGCTTGTGATGGGCTAAGTTGGTACACCCCTGCAGGGATTTGATCTTTCGAAAGCAGATGGGAATTTGTTAATGTTCGGTTGTAGAAAACCTGAAACTTAACTTAATTAAAATGCATCAACCGCGTGTGTAGCCGTGATGGTCTCTTCTCGGCGGAGTCTGGGAAGTGAACACGATGTTGGAGTTATGCTTGAACATAAGTAGTCTAGGATCACTTCTTGATCACTTCTAGTTCTCGAACATGCTTTGCCTTCTCTTCCCACTCTCATTTGCGTATGTTAGCCACCCTATATGCTAGTGCTTGCTGCAGCTCCACCTCATACCTTTTCCCTACCTATTAGCTTAAATAGTCTTGATTGCGAGGGTGTGAGATTGCTGAGTCCCCGTGACTCACAGGTTACTTCCATAACCAGCTTGCAGGTGTCGATGAAACCATACTGGTGATGCAACCAAGCTCAAGGAGGATCTAGACGAGATCATGTTTGTTATGTTGTTCCATTTCCAGTTGATCAGTAGTGGAGCCCAGTTGGGACGATCGAGGATCTATAGCATTTGGGGTAGTCTTCTTTTATTTTGGTTCCGTAGTCGGACCTTGATTGTATCTGGATGATGTAATGCTTTATTCATTTATTGTGTGAAGTGGCGATTGTAAGCCAACTATGTACCTCTTTTCCTTATTCATTACATGGGTTGTGTGAAGATTACCTCACTTGCAACATTGCTTACAATGCGGTTATGCCTCTAAGTCGTGCTTCGACACGTGGGAGATATAGCTGCATCGTGGGCGTTACATTGACTTGGCACATGTTCATGCATGTAGTTGAATCAGAACCAACATAGCCTCTATGATATTTATGTTCATGGTGTTCATATCCTGCTCATGCTAGTGTCCAATGTTACTTATGCATAATGCATGTTTATGACCGTTGTTGCTCTCTAGTTGGCCGCTTCTCAATCTAATTGCTAGCCTTCGCCTGTACTAAGTGGGAATTCTGCTTGTACATCAAAAACCTTGAACCCAAAAGTTATTCCAGATGAGTCCACCGTACCTACCTATATGCGGTATTACCCTGTCGTCCTAAGTAAATTTGCATGTGCCACCTCTAAAAACTTCTAAAAAATATCCTTTTTGTGTCTTTGGATCATTTATGGAACGATAGGAGGTGGTCGGTATCTTCCATGCTAAGCAGGTTATTCTCAGGTCGAGTGTTTATTCACTCACCATCGCACGAGAAAAGGGCGGTGATAGGGATTCCCAGTCCCGAACTAAAAATGCAAATAATTAAACAAAACTCCCCCGGGACTATTGTTGGTTTGGATGGCACCCATTGTTTCGGACAAGCCGTGGAATGTGATTGTTGGTGGAGGGGGAGTAAACCTTTACTTTTATTGCTTGGGAACTGCCACTAGCGTGCTTAGCATGGAAGATATTGATAACTGATGGTCGTGAAGTAAATGAGAAGGGTGCATGTCTCAAAATATCATTTACCTCTGTTTTAAAAACTTGATCTCTTGGCACCTCTGCAAATCATTACTTCCCTATGCGAAGGGACTATCTATTTACTTTATGTTGTGTCATCACCTTCTAAAACAAGTGCCAGAATCTGAGAGCACAGCTGTCATGACTTATGCATTGTGTGTAGCTAATGTTGGGTGCATCATGACTGGATCTTTTCTACCATGAATTACAATGTTTAGTTGCTGCTTGAACTTTGGAGGTGCTCTGCATTTATGTTTTGCGGTCTCAGAAAGGGCTAGTGAAATACCACTATTGTCATATTATATCATGGTTGTTTTGACAACGTGTTGCCGTTTGTGATATCTTATTATTGCTCGCTAGCTGATTATGTCATTGATATGAGTCATGATAATCTTTAAGAGTTATTGTTGGCATGGTTAGTTATAATGTTGGCTAAAAACTTGGGTGTTGTTTAAGCTTATTTATGCAAACAAGAGCAAAAGAGTTCGTAAAAGTTTTTCTTTTTCACTTTCAGTTTATCAACTGAATTGCTTGATCACAAGCAAAGGTTTAAGCTTGGGGGAGTTGATACGTATCCAACGTATCTACTTTTCCTAAGGCTTTCCTCTTGTTTTGGACTCTAATTTGCAAGATTTGAATGAAACTAACCCCGGACTAACGTTGTTTTCAGCAGAACTACCGTGGTGTTGTCTTTTGTGTAGAAATAAAAGTTCTCGGAATGGAACGAAACTTTGCGAGGATTTTTTATACGATAAATAAGAATTTCTGGAACCAAGATCCACTAAAGAGGGGCACCTGGGTGGGCAGGGTTGCACCCCCATCTCCTGGCACGCCCAGGTGGGTTGTCCCCACCTGGTGGCCCCGCAGACCCTGAATCGACGCTATAAAATCACATTATTCCAAAAAAATAAGGGAGAAAGAATTATCGCGATCCACGAGACGGAGTCGTCGTCACTGTAAGTGCATCTAGTGCCCCTTAGTGATTTTGGTGTATTGAAGAGTTATAGGTTAAGGGACTAATGCGTTTGTGAGTGTACACAGTTCTGTAAGTCTACGAGGAGTTTGATATTTACAAAGAAAGTCGACCCCTAAAAATGAATGTCTTCAACTGAAGACTTTGGATTTCTGAAGACTTCCTGAAGACTTTGAAAGTGAAGAAATTGGTGTGTCTGTGAAGACTTGAAATTCATGCGAGGAACATGAAGCGTGAAGACTGTTGTTTTCGTAGTTTCATTTTATCTTTCTTGACTCCTGTTCATATCTATTTGAAGACTTTGACTAAAGACATTCTCAATTTCCTAAGTTCAATGACTTTAGTCTGTTTGTCTTCATTCTGTTTTATCCTGTGCTTACGCTTTCTGTACTCTATGTTTGTTCCAATTCATCACGATGTCCATGCTTATGTTATGTCATGTCTGCATCTGAGTACTTATTCCGCTGCAAGTAGTTCTTCACTTAGGAATTTCCTCACCCTGAAATTCCTCAGTGAAGAATTTATAAAAATCGCATATTCACCCCCAATCTAGTCGACTTAACGCACTTTCAGTCACCTCCTGTTCTTCATAGGGAGGCCAGATCTGGAGTCCGTTTGGGGCTCCCGAGAGGGGGATCTTCGTTCTTTGTCATCACCAACCCTTCTCCATCGCCAATTCCATGATGCTCCTCACCGGGAGTGAGTAATTCCTTCGTAGGCTCGCTGGTCGGTGATGAGTTGGATGAGATTCATCATGTAATTGAGTTAGTTTTGTTAGGGCTTGATCCCTAGTATCCACTATGTTCTAAGATTGATGTTGCTATGATTTTGCCATGCTTAATGCTTGTCACTTTGGGCCCGGGTGCCATGATTTCAGATCTGAACCGTTTATGTTATCACCATTATATCCATGTTCTAGATCTGATCTTGCAAGTTATAGTCACCTACTACTTGTTATAATCCGGCAACCCCGGAGTGACAGAAACCGGGACTTCTCCCGGTGATGACCGTAGTTTGAGGAGTTTATGTATTTAGTATGTGTTAATGCTTTGTTCCGGTTCTCTATTAAAAGAAGGCCTTAATATCCCTTAGTTTCCCATATGGACCCTGCTGCCACGGGATGGTAGGACAAAAGATGTCATGCAAGTTCTTTCCATAAGCACGAATGACTATTTACGGAATGCATGCCTACATTATATTGACGAACAAGGTTATAAATGTCTCATGATGAATATCATCCAACAATTCACTGATCCAATGCCTACAAATTTATCTTATATTGTTCCTGTTAAGTTACTACTGCTATCATCACTGTTACACTTGCTACAAAATTACAGCTATCACTGTTACTGTTACTTCTGTCACTACTATGAAAACTATCATATTACTTTGCTACTGATTACTTGCTGCTGATAATTAATCTCTAGGTGTGGTTGAATCGACAACTCAGCTGCTAATACCTTCAAATATTCTTTGGCTCCCCTTGTGTCGAATCTATAAATTTGGGTTGAACACTCTACACTCGAAAACTATTGCGATCCCCTATACTTGTGGGTTATCAGGAGTACGCGGCAGACGGTGGGAAAGCACCCGATTAGCCGAATGTCTACTAATCTGGTTCTGGACTCGCCAACTAGGACGCGAGCCAATGCAATGCCAGTTCCGCCTCCTCAAGAGGATTTGGATGATGTATCAATCACAAATCCTGAAGTGGAGAGCGTGATGAATCACCGCCGATTAAAGGAGGCTATGCGTACTCCGGCCTTTTCTGAACAAGAGTTTACCGCACTCAGTTCGGTGGATGCATATATTTGAGCACTTGAGACGGACTTGCCGGAGTCATTCAGCTATTCTTGAAGGATATATAGGTAAAAGTTTACACAATTGTTGATAGCCATGTGCCAGTAGCCCCCGAGACTTGAAGCGGAAGGAAACCGATTTAAGGATCGATATGACGTGCAGGTTCTCAAAGAGAGAAATACCGCGCTATCTTAGGAGCTAGAAGCGAATCAGACACAACTTAATGTTGTCACTGATGAATTGGCAGAAAAGAAAAAGGCCGCAATAAGTGCATCCGTGAAGAATGAACATGAGGGGAAAAAAGACAAACAATCCAAAGAGATAGAGAGCTTAATGGCTCAGTTATCGGAGAGGCTCGCGGAGGTGTCCGGATTTCAAGGTGATGTGCTGAAGGAACTGTCTGTGGTACATGCCCGGGCCTGGAAAGCCATGAAGAGTATGGTGAAGGCATTATGGCCCTCTGATACCCCTCCAGAAAGTATGGAGGGCTTGGTGAACTTGTTCAAGGGTGCCCGGTGCCGGTTGGAGCTATGGAAGGCATCCGCCTGTCGGGAAGGCGCACGAGAAGCCCAGGCCATTGTAAAAACATGCTTCACCAAGCTAGATCCAAATCACATGGCCCGAGTGGGACCACGGGGACCAGACGGGGAAGAAATTCCAGTGAAGTTGGTTTATGACCAAGTAATGGTAGCTGCGAAGTACTCGCAGGAGGACTGTAAGTTAGACAGTCTTATAAATGGAGTAGATAAGGAATAGGTGTTTGTATTAGTCAACATGTACCTTTATCCGAACATGTGAAAATTTTGTCATCGCAGGCCTTTGGCTTTTAACCTCCAAACAAAAAATTGGTGGAACATTTCCGGATACTTTTTCAAAATGAAAGAAATATGTATTATATCCGGAAACCAAGCAACCCGGTCATTGTGCTCGAGCAGACAAAAAGTTTAGTTCAGGATGTATGTTATATTACATATGCAAGAAACATCTTCCAAGGAAAATAGGTCTATAAAGGGTCCCTTTCCTTAGGTTGGCATGCTAGAATTATGTGTGCCGCGACATTTGTCGGTAGTACGGGAGAGAAGTGTCCCACAGTGTTAGAGGGGTCACCATAATGTAACAATCTGTCGCTTGATTGCCGACCACTTATTCTCTTAAGAACGCTAGCTTTCGGCTTCACCCGTTTGAGGTACATGTCCGGATGACCCGGATGTAACAACCGCGAAGGTGCTCCCTTTACGCCCTAGCCGAACAATCGGGAATGTAGGGCATAAACATAGGAGCGAGGCAACACAGCTTGGCAAAAACTGAAGTCATAGAGGTGCATATGATGGAAAAAAGGATGTATATCAGCAAATGACACTTATATTGTGAGCTCCAGGCTCGAAATAATAGTAAGCTTTGGTTAAAGAAGCCCCCAGTCATGGTGGGATATATACATTTAAGGATGTGTACCCCTCAAGTGTTCGGCTTATTCGAACGCATCATGGAAATTGTACCGAAACGAGAAAATGAAGAGGAGAAAAAGGAACAAGAAAGAAGTATAGCCAAACTTATGCGTAGAATCTTCGGAGCCAAGCAGCGTTCCATGGATTTGGCTCGAGGCGATTATCCGATGCATCACGAAGGCGGTAGGCTCATCCTATGAGAACTTCATCAATAATGAAGGGACCCTCCCATTTTGGTTTGAGTTTGTCCTTTTTCTTCTCCGGAAGGTGTCAAACAAGTTCCCTGACATTATAAGTCTTGGCCCGCACTTCTTTGCTTTGGTATCTCCGAGCCTGTTGTTGGTAGAATGGGGAACGGGCTTTTGCAACATCGCGCTCCTCCTCCAGGCCATCTAGGTCATCCTGACGATCAAGCTTAGCTTATCTCTCTTCATACGTGCGCACTCGAGGTGAATCATGAATAATGTCACAGGGCAAGACAGCCTCTGCATCGTACACCATGAAGAAGGGTGTGTATCCAGTCGTGCAATTGGGCGTTGTCCGTAGTCCCCAGAGTACAGAATCAAGTTCATCAACCCAGTGTTTATCTGACTCCCATAGGGATCGCACTAGTCTGGGTTTAATACCACTCATTATTAGACCGTTAGCCCATTCGACCTGACCATTTGTTTGAGGGTGATATACGGAGGCGTAGTCAAGCTTAATGCCCAGGTTAGCACACCATTTTTTCACCTCATTGGCTGTAAAGTTGGAGCCATTATCAGTAATAATGTTGTGCGGGACACCGTAACGGTGTACAACACCGGATATAAAGTTGAAAATCGGCCTAGCTTCAGCTGTTTTGACTGGTTTGGCCTCTATCTATTTAGTGAATTTATCCACCATAACCAGCAAATATTTCTTCTTGTGGCTTCCCCCTTTAAGGGGTCTGACCATATCGAGCCCCCAGACTGCGAAAGGCCAAGTAATTGGGATTGTTTTTCAGGAAGTGGGCGGCATATGACTTTGATTGGCAAACAGCTGGCACCCGACACATCATTGTACAAGGGCATGTGCATCTGCTCGGGCCATGGGCCAAAAGAAACATGTATGGGACGCCTTACTTATGAGGGCCCGAGCTGCGGCGTGGTGGCCACCAAGACCAGCATGTATTTCGGCCAAGAGCTGCTGCCCTTCCTCTTCGGAGATACATCTTTGAAGAACTCAAGTAGCACTTTTCTTCTAGAGTTCTCCTTCATGAACTTTGTAGGCTTTCGAGCATTGGACTATGCGACGGGCCTCATTCTGGTCATCAGGGAGCTCCCGCCTATTAAGGTAGGCTAGGAAGGTTTGGTCCATGGAGCACTGACAGCCATGATTACATGGGCGGAAGGTGTCATTTCGGTGTCCGAGCCCCGATGATATCAGAATTGTGTTCGGCATCTAAGGATATGATCGGCTTTGGACTAGTATTACCGCTCTCGTCCTTCCATACTGATACGTCTCCAACGTATCTATAATTTATGAAGTAGTCATGCCATGTTTACAACAATTGTCCATGGTTTTTGTATGATTTGCATGGAACTAACTCGGAATGGCGTTGTTTTCAGTAGAACTACCATGGTGTTGTTTTTTGTGCAGAAATGAAAGTTCTCCAAATGAGCTGAAACTTTTTGATGTTTTTTTTGAACAAAAGAGACCCCCGAAGCTTCGTGGGAGGGCTCGAAGAGCCACGATGAGGGCACAACCCACCAGGGCACGCCTGGTGGGCCTGGTTTGCCCCAGTGGGTTGTGCTCAAGTCGAGGCCCATCTTCACGTGAAACCAACGCCAAAAATCCTATAAATAGAGAAACCATCATAAATAACCCTAGATCAGACATTTCTCCGCCCCAAGGCTCTATAGCCACTGAAAACCAATCTAGACCCCGTTCCGGCACCCTGCCGGAGGGGGAATCATCACCGGTGGCCATCTTCATCATCCAAGCGGCCACCACAATGAGGAGGGAGTAGTCCACCCTCGGGGCTGAGGGTTTGTACCAGTAGCTATGTGTTTAATCTCTCTCTCTCTCTCGTGTTCTTAAGATGTCACGATCTTGATGCATCGCGGGCTTTGTTAATATAGTTGGATCATATGGTGTTTTCCCCTCTCTATCTTGTTGTGATGAATTGAGTTTTTCCCTTTGAGATTTCGTTGTTATCGGATTGAATACTTTTATGGATTCGAGAACACTTGATATATGTCTTGCAATTGAATACTCGTGGTGACAATGGGGTATCGTATTGATTCACTTGATATATGTTTTGGCACTCAACTCGCGGATTCCTAAGGTGACATTGGGGTAATCTATGCATAGGGGTTGATGCACGTTCTTGTCTTTGTTTCTCTGGTAGAAATCACGGGGCACTCTTTGAAGTTCTTTGTGTTGGATTGAGTATTATGAATATGAATTTGCTTTGGTGTTATTTTTGTACGAACTCTAGGATAGATCGAGCGGAAAGAATAGCTTTGTGTTATTTTAGTACGAACTCTTGAATAGATCAAACGGAAAGAATAGCTTCGAGGTGGCTTCGTACCCTACAAACAATTTATTCTTATGTTCTCCGATAGATAGGAACTTTGGAGTAATTCTTCATCGCACTTTGAGGGATGGTTATATGATCCAATTATATTAGGACAGTTGAGAGACTGCACTAGCGAAAGTACGGACCCTAGGCATCATTTTCAAGCATTGCAATACCGTTTTTGTGCCCGTTTACTATTTGTTACCTTGCTGTTTTTGTTTATTCAGATTATAAAACTGTATTTCTACCATCCATATTACACTTTTATCACCATCTCTTCGCCGAACTAGTACACCTATACAATTTTCCATTGTATTGGGTGTGTTGGGGACGCAAGACATTTCTTGTATTTGGTTGCAGGGTCATTTGAGAGAAACCATCTTCATCCTACACCTCTCACGGATTGATAAACCATAGGTCATCCACTTGAGGGAAAATTGCTACTGTCCTACAAAACTCTGTGCTTTGAGGCCCAACACGTGTCTACAAGAATAAATTTTCAAGCTCTTTTCTGGCGCCATTGCCAGGGAGGTGAGTGCTTGAAGGTATATCTTTAGATCTTGCAATCGAATCTTTTAGTTTCTTGTTTATCACTAGTTTGGTTTCTAAAAGAAAACTATAAAATGGAACTAAAGGTTGCATCATATTATTCATCTTTATAATTTGTATTTCATGAAAATGATGGGAAGGAAATTTGTGCTCAATTGATAGAAAAAGAATTCAATAGAATGTTTTGGTATAAATGATGAGCATGATTGCAATGTTGTTAGTATGAATTCTTTGAATATCCATGATGCTAATGATATGCAAAACCATAAGCTTGGGGATGTTATGTCTGATGAAGATGGTATTTTTAGTCCCCAAATATTTGATGTGATTTTTTTTGTAATTATTGCATGCCTCCTATTTATGATGAATATAATGATGAAAGTGGATTTAGAGAGCTCATGACTTTATTTAATGATGAATCCACCATTTTGGATGAGGCTTCAATTGACTATGATAACAAAGTTGCTATCTATGATGATTTTGATGATGACATATATGCTATAAAGAATAATGATAATCATGAAACTTGTCATCATGATTTTAATTTTCAATCACATGATAGTTATTTTGTTGAGTTTGCTCCCACTACTATTGACGAGAATAAATTTGCTTATGTGGAGAGTAACAAAATTTCTATGCTTATGCATCATGAAAATAATGATTTATGTGATAGTTATATTGTTTAATTCATTCATCATGCTACTAAAAATTATTATAAGAGAGGAACATATGCTTGTAGGCTTCTCAATAATATCATGTTTCCTCCCTATGTGTTGAAAACCTTGAAGTTTTGCTTGTTATGCCTTCCTATGCTAGTTGTTTCTTGCTCCCATAATTTTTTTGCTCAAAAAATCCCTATGCATAGGAAGTGAGTTAGGCTTAAATGTGCTAGTCATATGCTTCATGATGTTCTCTTTGTGTTTCAATTCTTATCTTTTATGCGAGCATCATTGAAATCATCATGCCTAGCTTAAAAGGCATTAAAGAAAAGTGCTTGTTGGGAGACAACCCAACATTTACCCCTACTGTTTTTGTGTGTTCACATGATTAAGCTACTGTAGTAATAATGTTTATAGCTTTCGTTTCAATAAAGTGCCAAGTAAGACCTTTGGGATGGTCTATGCTGATAGTTGATTTGATCTTGCTGAAAAACAGAAACTTTTGCGCTCAGGAAAACAATTCTAATTTCTAATAGAAGCGCAATAAAATGCTGATTCTTTTCGCAGAAGATTAATAGACATATTTCCCAGGTTTTCCTGATTTTTTAGAATTTTTGGAGTAGCATAAGTATGGTTGGAGTACAGATTACTACAGACTATTCTGTTTTTGACAGATTCTATTTTCTATGCATAGTTTGCTTGTTTTCTAGTTTCCATGGCTTATATTGCTCAATATAAATTGTGGAAATGATATGCTACAGTAGGCATTGTGTGGAAACAATTATGAATCTTGTCTTTTATAGTACCAAAGTGAAACGGTTTGCTGTTTATCATACTAACCTATCTCACAAAGTTCCGTTAAGTTTTGTGTAATTGAAGTTTTCAAGTTTTGGGTGAGATGTCGATATGAGTAGAATAACGAGTGACAAGACCCTAAGCTTGGGGATTCCCAAGGAACCCCAAGGTAATATTCAAGGAAGATCCAAGCAACTAAGCTTGGGGATGCCCGGGAAGGCATCCCCTCTTTTGTCTCCAACATTATCGGTAACTTCACTTGGAGCTATGTGTTCATTCGTCACATGTGTTTTGCTTGGATCATCAATTTATTTTGTTAGGATTTGCTTGCTGTTATTTAGAATAATGTTTTGCATCTTTTATTTCAATAAAAGTGTCATTGATATCCTTTACTATGCTTATTTTGTAAGTCTACATGTTGCTGTTTGAAAACAGAAAGTTTACCACTATTGCAAAAATTCCCTAGAAAAGTCAGAATGTGATAACATGTTGAAACTTTTTAAAAAATAATATATGATAAAGTTTCTATAGTGTGGTAAATTTTTATAATCTTTGGAGTTTAATAAGTATTGATACTCTTGCATTCTTTACAGACTGTGCTGTTTTGGCAGATTGTTGTTATGTTTGCATTGTTTGCATATGTTTGCTTGTTTAATGATTCTATTTGAGGATAGGAGTATTAAATATGCAGAGGCATTTAGTATGCAATGTTGAATAATAATTCTAGTGATTTTCTACGCTAGAGAATGATAAGGTTTTTGCATTGGTTTATACTAACTTATCTCATGAGTTCTTGTTGAGTTTTGTGTGGGTGAAGCTTTTGAGATTTAGGAAAACCGTGATATGAGAAGAATTAAGGAGACACAAAAGCTCAATTTTGGGGATTCCCAAGGCTTACCAAGATAATATTTCAAGAAGTCTCATGCATCTAAGCTTGGGGATGCCCCGGTAGGCATCCCACCTTTCTTCTTCAACAATTATCGGTTAGTATCTGTTGAGCCTAAGTTTTTTGCTTCTTCACATGATGTGTGATATTCTTAGAATGTAATTTTATTTTGTTTTTGCTTTCTGTTTTAATAAAATACTTAGATCTGAAAGTTTTTGAGTAAGAGAGAGTCCTCAAATAGCTACCTATTTACTTAACTACTCGCTTGATCTTCGCTTATATCTTTTTTGGACTAGCTTGTCATTTGATCTAGAGCTTCACTTATATCTTTTTGAGCACAGTGTGCTTTAGTATCTTTGAAGAAATTCTCTCTTGATTCACTTAAATTAATTTGAGAGAAAGAAATATTATTCTCATAATCTTCACTTATATTTGTTTGAGCTTATCAAAAGCAATACATGAAAATTAGTTCCAAAGTGATAGATATCCAAGAAGAATATAATAAAAACTTTCATGAAGATCATTGGACAAAATAAACTTGATTCCTCATAATAGTTTTGAGATATGATGATGTGATATGTGAGTCATGTTGATGAGTAATTATGCTTTAGTAAGAATATTGGTGTTAAGGTTTGTGATTCCCTATGCAAGCACGAAAGTCAATATTTGTGCAATGAAATTACATTATACTTCTGGTGCATTATTCAGTGTTAATTATGCTCAATGCTCGCTCATGAGATTATTCGTTTCTTGGTTGGTTGCTTCTCAATCTTTTTCTAGCCTTCATTTTGCACTAAGTATGGTCACTACTTGTGCATTCAAAATCCTTTAAACTAGTTTTGCCACATGAGTCCACTATACCTACCTATATGCGGTATTCTTTTGTTGTTCTAAGCAAATTTGTATGTGTCATCTCTAACTTTCAAAATAAAATTCTCTTTTATGTGCTCGTACCGCTCGCGAGGCGGTGAGGGGTGGCCAATATTTTCCATGCTAGATGTGGTATTCTCACGATGAGTGTTTATTCACTTGTCATTGCACGGGAGTAAGGCAAAGGTATTAGGGATGCCCAGTCCCGAAATGAAAAATGAATTTATTTTATGTTGTCAAATAATAAATTCCTTGGAAAGTGTTGGTATGGAGGGCCCCTGTGGATACGGTTAAAGTTAAACTATGGTGGAAAAAGGAATACACCTTATTTTTTGTTTGGGAACCGCCTATGATATATCTAGCATGGAAAGTGTTGGGAGCTCTAAGTCGTTTTCGTTGGTGGGAAAAGTATGCCTCTCAAAATGTTTTTATCTCTCAATATTTGCTTTGAGCTCTGGCACCTCTACAAATCCCTACTTCCCTCCATGAAGGGCCTATCTATTTACTTTATGCAATTTTTATTTTTATTTGAGTCTCCATATTCTCTTATAAAGCACCAACTAAGGGGCACTATGATCATACTTGAGCATTGGATGTAGCTAATATGCGAGTGTGTTTCATGAATGGATCAATGATTGAGCATGATGGGCTACGGATAACTTTATTTCGTGTTGATATTTTGAAAGACATGGTTGCTTATTGATATGCTTGAGTATTGAAATCTTCATGTCAAAACTAGACTATTGCTTTGAACCAGATAAAAGTCAAAATGTCCATACTACAAAAGTAAAGGATATGTGATGAATATGATAGGTAGCTTTCCACAAGAAATACTCCATTTTCAATTGCTACTTTATCATGATAAGTTTTATGAGAAAGAGTTGATGTTATGATGCTAGGAAAAGTGATTGACATTATCATTGATCAAACTTATGCACTTTGCTAGCATTCACACTTCATAAATTATTATTTTTATCATTACCTACTCGAGGACGAGTAGGAATTAAGCTTTGGGATGCTGATACATCTCCAACGTATCTATAATTTATGAAGCATTCATGCCATTTTTACAACAATTTTATATGGTTTTGGTATGATTTGCATGGAACTAACCCGGACTGACGCTGTTTTCAGCAGAACTACCGTGGTGTTGTTTTTTGTGCAGAAATGAAAGTTCTCCAAATGAGCTGAAACTTTTTGACGATTTTTTTGGAACAAAATAAACCCCCGAAGCTTCGTGGGAGGGCCAGAAGAGCTACGAGGAGGGCACAACCCACCAGGGCGCGCCTGGTGGGCCTGGCTTGCCCCGGTGGGTTGTGCTCACCTCGAGGCCCATCTTCGCGTGAAACCGACACCAAAAAATCCTATAAATAGATAAACCATAAAAAATAACCCTAGATCAGAAGTTCCGCCACCGCAAGGCTCTGTAGTCACTGAAAAACAATCTAGACCCCGTTCCGGCAGCCTGTCGGAGGGGAGAATCATCACCGGTGGCCATCTTCATCATCCCGGCGGCCACCACAATAAGGACGGAGTAGTCCACCCTCGGGGCTAAGGGTTTGTACCAGTAGCTATGTGTTTAATCTCTCTCTCTCTCGTGTTCTTGAGATGTCACGATCTTGATGCATCGTGGGCTTTGTTAATATAGTCAGATCATATCGTGTTTTCCCCTCTCTATCTTGTTGTGATGAATTGAGTTTTTCCCTTTGAGATTTCGTTGTTATTGGATGTAATACTTTTATGGATTTTAGAATACTTGATATATGTCTTGCAATTGAATACTCATGGTCACAATGGGGTATCATATTGATTCACTTGATATATGTTTTGGCACTCAACTCACGAATTCCCGAGGTTACATTGGGGTACTCTATGCATAGGGGTTGATAAGGTTCTTGTCTTTGTTTCTCCAGTAGAAATCATGGGGCACTCTTTGAAGTTCTTTGTGTTGGATTGAGTATTATGAATATGAATTTTCTTTGGTGTTATTTTAGTACGAACTCTAGGATAGATCGAATGGAAAGAATAGCTTTGTGTTATTTTAGTACGAACTCTTGAATAGATCGAACAAAAAGAATAGCTTTGAGGTGGTTTCGTACCCTACAAACAATTTATTCTTATGTTCTCCGCTAGATAGGAACTTTGGAGTGATTCTTCATCGCACTTTGATGGATGGTTATATGATCCAATTATATTAGCACTATTGAGGGATTGCACTAGCAAAAGTACGGACCCTAGGCCTCATTTTCAAGCATTCCAATACCATTTTTGTGCCCGTTTACTATTTGTTACCTTGCTGTTTTTATTTATTCAGATTATAAAAATATATTTCTACCATCCATATTACACTTTTATCACCATCTCTTCGCCGAACAAGTGCACCTATACAATTTGCCATTGTATTGGGTGTGTTGGGGACACAAGAGATTTCTTGTATTTGGTTGCAGGGTCGTTTCAGAGAGACCTTCTTCATCCTACACCTCTCACGGATTGATAAACCTTAGGTCATCCACTTGAGGGAAAATTGCTACAGTCCTACAAAACTCTACGCTTGGAGGCCCAACACATGTCTACAAGAATAAAGTTGCGTAGTAGATATCACATACCACAGATGGCTTGAAGAGCCTTTCCACAAAAGTGTTAGGTGGGACGGGGTCGCGTTTAGCACCCATTCAAGCGAGGATGTCTGCTGCCTGATTACTGTCTCGAGCAACATGATGAAACTCGAGCCCCTCGAACCGAGCTGATATTTTGAGTACGGCGTTGCGATATGCCGCCATCTTTGGATCTTTTGCATCGAAATCTCCATTTATTTGGGATATTGTGAGGTTCGAGTCCCCACGCACCTCGAGTCGTTGTATACCCATGGAAACAGCCATTCGGAGACCATGCAATAGTGCCTCATATTCGGCCGCATTGTTGGAGTCTGTATACATGATTTGTAATACGTAACGGACTGTGTCCCTACAGGGGATGTTAGGATGACACCGGCCCCCAATCCAGCTAACATTTTAGAGCCGTCAAAGTACATCACCCAGTTAGAGTATGTGTTGGACTCTTTAGGGAGCTTGGCTTCTATCCATTCAGCGATAAAGTCGGCCAACACCTGGGATTTAATAGCTCGGCATGGCTTGTATGTTATTTAAAATGGCAAGAGCTCAATGGCCCATTTAGCAATGCGGCCGGTGGCGTCCTGATTGTTTATGATATCGTTGAGTGGAACTTCGGAAGCCATCGTGATCGAACACTCTTGAAAGTAGTGCTGCAGCTTCTAGGATGCCATGAAGACCGCATACACTATCTTTTGATAGTGTGGGTATCGAGATTTGCATGGTGTTAGAACCGTCGATACATAGTACACTGGTTTCTGGAGAGGGAATTATGCCCCTCCGACTGTCATTCGACGACGAGTACCGCACTCACTACCCGGTGTGTTACAGATATGTAGAGCAACATGGGTTCGCCAACTCTTGGTGCAGCAAGGATTGGGTTGCTCACTAACAAAGTTTTTATTTCTTCTAATCCGGCTGTAGCCGCATCCGTCCACTCAAAGTGGTCGGTGTGTCGGAGTAGTCGATAAAGCGGTAGCGCCTTTTCTCCTAAGCTAGAGATAAAGTGGCTCAGGGCTGCCATGCACCCCGCTAATTTTTGGTGTTGCCAATTGTGACAAGGCTCAGATTTTTGCTGGGTTTGCTTCAATTCCTCTATTGGAAACGGTGAACCCGAGTAGTTTTCCAGCTGGGACGCCGAAGACACATTTTTCCGGATTGAGCCATATGTCATATATTTAGAGGTTGTCAAATGTGAGTCATAGATCGTCCACCAACGACTCAACATGTTTAGTCTTGATGACGACATCATCTACGTATCATGCGCTGGTAAGTGGCGCTGGCGTTTTTGAGCCCAAAGGGCATAGTGTTGAAGTAGAAAGGCCCATAGGGGGTAATGAATGTTGTTGCAGCCTGGTTGGACTCCTTCATCTTAATTTGATGCTATCCGGAGTATGCATCGAGGAAACACAGTGAATTGTGTCCTGCGGTTGCGTCAATGATTTGGTCGATGCGGGGCAATGGGAAGGGGTCCTCAGGGCAAGCCTTATTAAGGTCCTTGAAATCGACACAAAGGCTCCAGGATTTATCCTTCTTTGGTACCATCACCAGGTTTGCTAGCCAGTCCGGGTGTTTGACCTCTCTGGTGAACCTGGCTTCAAGTAGCTTGGCTAGCTCCTCCCCCATAGCTTGTCGTTTGGGTTCAGAAAATTGTCGCAGCGTTTGCTTGACTGGTTTGAACCCCTTTATTATGTTGAGGCTGTGTGTGGCCAGTCTGCATGGGATTCCTGGCATATCTGAAGGATGCCAGGCCCAATTTTCGCGCAGGAACGCTCGTAAGGTGACGTCGACCGTTGGATCTAGATGTGCTCCGATGGAGGCTGTCTTGTTAGGATTCGTCAGGTGCACTTGAAATTTAACTATTTCGTCTGTCGGTTTGAAAGAAGTGTACTTGGGCCTCTTATCGAGGATTACATCGTCCTTGTCCACTGTGGACCGCAGAGTGGTTAACTCCTTGGCCGCGAGGGCCTCAGATAGTGCCTCGAGGGCCAAGGATGCTGTTTTGTTTTCGGTGCGAGTGCTATATTCAGATCACTGTTGATGGCGATAACTCTGGTGGGCCCTGGCATTTTGAGCTTCATTTACCTGTAATGGGGTATTGCCTGAAAGTGTGTGAAGGCATCACACCCCAACAGGGCGTGATATCCGGTATTGAAAGGAGCCACATGTAAGAGTAACTCTTCGGACCCGTAGTTCTCTGGTGTGCCGAATACTACATCAGGTTTAATTTTCCCCGAGCATCGTGCTTCTCGACTGGGGATAATGCCTCGAAAGGTGGTACTGCTTTGCTCGATGCGACTCTTGTCCATTTTCATTTTATTGAGCGTGTCCTCGTAGATGAGGTTCAGTCCGCTGCCGCCGTCCATGAGCACCTTAGAGAGCCTATAACCATCCACAATTGGGTTTAAGACCAAGGCGGCAGGTGCTTGGACTGATCTGGCCCTTGGTTAGTCATCGGCGGTAAAAGTTACTGCCATATCGTTCCAAGGATTTATTGCGGCTACTTGGTTGACTTAGGCGAGGTCGCGGAGCGCCCTTTTTCGCCGATTGTTTGAAAAAAGGTCTCGAAGACTGTAAAGACATTGAGATCACCGAAGAGTGTGTCTTCGGGGTGATGTTGGTGAGGATGGCCTCGACGCTCTTAGCCACTTGCCGGAGCACCCAACATGCCTGAAGGCTATGCGTTGGTTCGGTATTCGGAGTAGTGTGTATCTGACAGGGCTTGTCAAGCAGTTCATCAAGGACAGTTCTATGTCCTGTGAAGGGTGTGATTCTCTTGTCAATGAGATGATGATTGGGTGGCCCATAAGGGTGCATCCTTTTTGCCCGTATGGTGGGCTGCTCAAAGGCAGGAGGATCCCGTCAGGCTGTCTGGGCATTCCAAGCGCTTTCCATTGCGCAGTACTTATGTACTATGTGTGCCAAATCTGCAAAGTGAAGTATGCGGCGGTGGTTGAGGGCATTGAGGATTCCCTCGTCTGTACAGTTGCGGCAAAAAACTGAAACCGCATCGTCATCGCAGCAATCTTTAATCTCAAGGAGGAACCTGGCCCAGAAGTGATGGACCATTTCCTTAGGTTGTTGTCGTACATACATTAGGTCACATACGTCTGGAGTACTTGAATTGCTTGGAGAATATTGCTTGTGGTGGGTAGGTGGGTTAAAATCCGAACCCTGACCCACCATTAGATCTGGAGCTTGAAGGATCTCTGAGGTCGCTAGTCCAGGATCTAGAGGGTCTTGGAGACTTTCGGGATTGACGCTAGATTCTATGTTCGGAGGACATAAGGTCTCTTCCCGAAGATGGGTATCCGGCATGCGGGGCTCAGAGATCCGAACATAGCTTGTTTTTAACTTGGGGGAGAAGTATTCTTGGCTTGCTCCTCCACGCCCGCTACCAGATGGGTGATCGGCGAGGACTTGATTTCCCTCTGATCAGGTTTAACCCCAATCGGATCATAATCTGTTGTGACTCCCAGAGTGGCGATGCGATCTAGCAGTTCGTTCAAGGATGAGACATCTGTCAGATCCATCTTCTCGGATTGTTCGAGGCTGATGTGGAGGTGATAATTGGCAATCGCGGAGGCTGCCTTTGGCTTAACGGCCAAGCGGGCACCCATGGTGAAGCTGCCAAGCTGGAGGATTTGTCCAGGAGCTAGGGACCTTCCAGAGGTGATGCCGTCATTAATGACAAGGCGACCCATCGATCCTTCCATCGACGATACAGAGGAACTCTCAATGAAAGCACCAATGTCGGTGTCAAAACCGACCGATCTTGGGTAGGGGATCCCAAACCGTGCATCTGAGGATCGAAGGTAACAGGAGACAAATGGGGCACAGTGTTTACCCAGGTTCGGGCCCTCTCGATGGAGGTAAAACCCTACTTCCTACTTGATTGACTTTGATGGGTATAGGGGTTACATGAGTTGATCTACCTCGAGATCGTAAAGGCTAAACCCTAATTGTCTAGCCTATATGGATTCTCAGTGCCTCAACGGACTAAACCCTCCGGTTTATATAGACACCGGAGGAGCCTAGGGTTGTACAGAGTCGGTTTACAGAAGAAGGAATCTACACATCTGGATGCCAATCTTGCCATCCACGCAAAGGAGAGTCCCATCCGAACATGGGGGAAGGCCTTCTACCTTGTATCTTCATGATCCGGCCCATTTTACACGGCCCGGACACCCGAGGACCCCTTAATCCAGGACTCCCTCAGGTGGCTAATGTATTTCCATGCTAGATGTGTTATTCTCAAGATGAGTGTTTATTCACTTGTCATTGCATGAGAATACTACAAAGGTATTAGGGATGCCCAGTCCAGAAATGAAAAATGAATTTACTTTATGTTGTCAAATAATAAATTCCTTGGAAAGTGTTGGTATGGAAGGCACCCGTGGATACGGTTAGCCATGGAAAGTGAAAGTATGGTGGAAAAAGGAATAAACTTTATTTTCTGTTTGGGAACCGCCTATGATGTATCTAGCATGGAAAGTATTGGGAACTACTCGATCGTTTTCGTTGACAGGAAAAGCATGCCACCCAAAATGTTTTATCTCTATCTTTTTCGCTTTGAGCTCTGGCACCTCTACAAATCCCTACTTCCCTCCGGGAAGGGCCTTTCTTTTGATTTATGCAATTTTTATTTTTACTTGAGTCTCCATCTTCTCTTATAAAGCAGCAACTAAGGGGCACTATGATCGTACTTGAGCATTGGGTGTAGCTAATATGCGAGTGTGTTTCATGAATGGGTCGATGATTGAGCATAATGGGCTAGGGATAACTTGCTTTAGTGTTGATATTTCGAAAGACATGGTTGCTTGTTGATATGCTTGAGTATTAAAGTCCTTATGTCAAAACTAGACTATTGCTTTGAACCATATAAAAGTCCAAATGTCAATGCTACAAAGAAAAGAACATGTGATGAACATGTTAGGCAGCATTCCACATCAAAATTTCTGTTTTTATCATTTACCTACTCGAGGACGAGCAGGAATTAAGCTTGGGGATGCTGATACGTCTCCAACGTATCTATAATTTTTGATTGTTCCATGTTGTTATATTGTCATTCTTGGATGTTTTACAATCATTTTATAGCAATTTTATATCACTTTTTTGGGACTAACCTATTGACATAGTGCCTAGTGCCATTTGCTGTTTTTTGCTTGTTTTTTACTTCGCGGGAAATCAATACCAAATGGAGTCCAAACGCAGCAAAACTTTTTGGTGATATTTTCTAGACCAGAAGACACACGATCGGCCAAGAAAGTACCTAAGGGGAGCACAACCCACCAGGGCGCACCTGGGGGCCCAGGCGTGCCCGGGTGGGTTGTGCCCACCTCGGTGGCCTCCCGCATTGCCTCTTTGCTCTATAAATATCCCAATATTCCAGAAACCCTAGGGGAGTCGACGACAATCAATTCTAGCCGCCGCAAGTTCCAGAACCACCAGATCCAATCTAGACACCATCACAGAGGGGTTCATCATCCTCATTGGTACCTCTCCGATGATGCGTGAGTAGTTCATTGTAGACCTACAGGTCTGTAGTTAGTGGCTAGATGTCTTCCTCTCTCTCTCTCTCTCTCTCTCTCTCTCTCTCTTTTTATTCTCAATACAATGGTCTCTTGGAGATCTATTTAATGCAACTCTTTTTGCGGTGTGTTTGTTGGGATCCGATGAACTTTGAGTTTATGGTCAGATCTATGTTTTTATCCATGAAAGTTATTTGAGTCTTTTGATCTCTTATATGCATGATTACTTATAGCCTCGTATTTCTTCTTTGAATCTTTGGTTTAGTTAGGCCAACTAGATCGATTTTTCTTGCCATGGGAAGAGGTGCTTTGTGACAGAAGGGGAACCGACACGTATGTATCGTTTCTATTAAGGATAACAAGACGGGGTCTATTTTTGACATGAAGACTTCAATACTCAAGCATGTCAACAAGCAACCATGTCTTTTATATGGACTCCACTAGCCCCTTACTTGGTGCTTTATAAGAGAAGACGGAGACTCAAAATAAAAAATAAAAATTGCATAAAGTAAAAGAAAGGACCTTCGCAGAGGGAAGTAGGGATTTGTAGAGGTGCTAGAGCTCAAAGCGAAAAGATAGAGATAAAAACATTTTGGGTGGCATGCTTTTCCTATCAACGAAAACGGTCAAGTAGTTCCCAATACTTTCCATGCTAGATATATCATAGGTGGTTCCCAAATAGAAAATAAAGTTTATTCCTTTTTCCACCATACTTTCACATTCCACGGCTAACCGAATCCATGGGTGCCATGCATACCAACACTTTCCAAGGATTTATTATTTGACAGCATAAATTAAATTCATTTTTCATTTTGGGACTAGGCATCCCTAATACCTTTGCCGTCACTACTGCAGGATGCTGCTAACGCGACACTACAATCAGAGACCCTTCGACGAAACTGTGTCCGATGCAATAATCGCAAATGATGGTGTAAAAGAACCGTCAAAAAAGGTGCAAAACATTTGCGATGGCGGAGCCATTAAACACGGTTCAGATTTTAGTTGCGTGTGCAATGCAGGGCATACGGTTCAATTCAATGAACTGTTTTTGATGAGGCGGAACAAAAGAAACGGACAACCAGATGAAGACATGTGTGATATACAACATGCAGTTCACTCGGATGAACTGTTTGTGATGAGGAGGAACAATAGAAATGGGCAGCTAGATAAAGGTGTGTGCGATTGAGGGCATATGCTTCAGAAACGGGTTAGCCAGATCAAAGTGTCTGCGATTGATGGCATACACTTCACACGGATGAACTGTTTGCGATTAGCCACACAAAGCTGAAACAGTTAGATAGATCAATGTGTGTGCGCTAGATGGGCACACACATTCTAATTAAAATAAGTGTGTGCGATGGTAATAACAAGCGCGCACGGTTGTTGGAACAAGACGTGTGCTGACATTGCCTATTGCGGTGCACCCTATGGTGCAAATGCCACGTACGCGGCCGAGAAGGCATACGTGCCCACGTTACGCCTTCCGGGAATAGTGCCGCACTTATAGCTGTCAGTAAATTTTGAGCCTGCGTCCCGTCATATTCCAAATTGCAAACCCATCCACACCGATCAAAACCTAAACGGTTTCCCACTTAGGAGCGTATTAGTACTCGGTTAAAAATACTACTACTCCAAGATGACTGCACATTCCTCCTCAACTCCTCATCCACAAAAACAAACAAGTCATTGATCATCGTTCCCTTGTGTCTGCCATGGCCAGCGTGAGTTTTGGGTCGAGAGATTGCCACAAGGGAGATCCGAGCATGGAAGTGGAAGTACGAGAGATGTCCCGCCTCGCTGTGAATGCAGCCGGCATGTCCCGCCGGGCGGCCGTAGCAGCACAGAGGTCCCGCCATGCCGCCGAAGCACCACGGAGGTCCCGTCACACCATCGATGCAGCAGACTGGTCCGGCCGCACCGCGGAAGTAGAAGAGATGTCTAGCCGCGTCGTGAATGCAGCGGAGATGTCCTCCCGTGCCGCGGCGGCCTGGGAAAATATCTCCCGGGTAGGCGAGGACTCTTAGAGGCGCATGCATGCAATCGTCCATAGCCAGATGGATCAGATCTCCGGCTGGGCGAGGTTGCAGGACGATATGAAAGCCTCTTTTGAACAGGCTACCGACGTCATTCGGCAACTAAATGAGAGCAATGTGAAGCTCCTGGCCGAGCACGACCTTCTGAGGGTGAACATCGTTGGAAGTGCGAAGCAGCAGGAGGAGACCACTGCCTTGTTGAAGAGGACCGACGTCAGCGTCGAAAAACTTATGGACGAGAACGCCATGCTGCGCATTAGTGCAGAAGGCTGGTGGAGGAATTCATGGATGCTCTCAAGCAGCATCTTGAGGACAAGAAAGAGCTCATCGCCGCTCGCCGCAGAGACTAGTTCCCACGGCCTGTAGCAACGCATCAAGAAAGTAGAGATCAATGAGCTAGATCGTTGTCTTCCTTCTTCTTTTGCCCTTGTGTATTTAGGGCATTGCCGCATGTGGCTTTTGTTAATTATGTTCCTAAATATGTAAGACAATTATTATCCACTATCATCGTCCTTATATTCATCATGCTTGCTATAAGCCGCAGTCGATGCTATATAGGTCCGTCGGATCTTACATCAACATCCGTGCAAAAATTTCTTTTCAGATTTTCATTTTTCTCTCTTAAATCTCAGTCCAGTGAGACATATAGCCACACCGTAGAACTGGGGCTTGGGCGCCATTAATAGAGATGTTGGGAGGGAGGTGCGCGGCGGGTAGAGGTCAAAGGGCTCTCCTCCCGATGAGCACGCGCGGGGGTCTGGTCGCACGCCTCCCGTACTCAAATAGCTACCCCCGACGGCACCTCCTAGCCAATAAAAAGGGGATGTGTGGCGGCACATAATTGGTAAGTAGAACGCCCACGGTTTCAATAATACTTGTGTTTTTGATTTGTAACGTGGCAACACTTGTTCCAAAATGACTTTGTAGATTGTTAATGTGTGCCCTTCGCAAATCGGACAAAAAAATTACCACAACATCTTGGTGCCATGTCATGACACCATGCCAAGTTTCATAATTTTCAGGCATGTTTTAGATTTACAGGAATTAAAAAACCAAGTTTCTCAATCTTTCCGGCCGAGCCATGACGCCTAGATGTTTGAATTTCATTCCCATTTCTTGCATGGGACCTAGAAATTCACCCAAGGACACACATGTGATTTTTCAACCAACTTTGGTGCACTGCAGCATGTGCTTGTAGTTCAAATTTGAATTATGCACATTAAATGCCCAGAAACTTAATTAATGTATAAAAAGGCCAAACGAACCCGGAATAATTCCAAAATTTAGCATGATACTTCTATTTGGTCTAATCTACCCGTGTAAAAAAATTAAGG
Organism: Triticum dicoccoides; assembly: GCF_002162155.2. NCBI lineage: Eukaryota > Viridiplantae > Streptophyta > Magnoliopsida > Poales > Poaceae > Triticum > Triticum dicoccoides. The sequence continues at coordinate 217,106,616 of NC_041390.1, read as the reverse complement.
AGGGAGAAGGCAGTGTACGTATGTCATTTCGCACAGGAGGTGACACGTTCCCTCTCGGAACCAAGAGCTTTCTTGAGGAAAGCTCCAGTTTGCAGGAAGCTTACACCAAAGCTTGTACCAATTCGGCCAAAAAAATTCCCGCGGCATGTTGGTGCCATGTCAAGAAACTGTGCCAAGTTTCATGATTTTCAGGCTTGTTTTCGATTTACAGGAATTAAAAAACCAAGTTTCTCAATCTTTATGGCCGAGGCACGATACACATATGTTTGAATTTAATTCCCATTTCTTGCATGGGATCTAGAAATTCACCCCAAGGACACACATGTGATTTTTCAACCAACTTTAGTGCACTTGAGCATGTTGATACGTCTCCGTCGTATCTACTTTTCCAAACACTTTTGCCCTTGTTTTGGACTCTAACTTGTATGATTTGAATGGAACTAACCCGGACTGACGTTGTTTTCAGCAGAATTGCCATGGTGTTGTTTTATGTGCAGAAAACAAATATTCTCGGAATGACCTGAAACTGCACGGAACATCTTAGAAAAAATAATAAAAAATCCTCGCCAAAGATGAAGACCAGGGGGCCCACACCCTTCACACGAGGGTGGGGGCGCCCCCCCTAGGGCGCGCCCCCCTACCTCGTGGGCCCCCTAGATGCCCTCCGACGCCAACTCCAACTCTATATATTTGCTTTCGGAGAGAAAAAAAATAAAGGAGAAGAAATCATCACGTTTTACGATATGGAGCCGCCGCCAAGCCCTAAAACCTCTCGGGAGGGCTGATCTAGAGTCCGTTCGGGGCTCCAGAGAGGGGGATTCGTCGTCGTCGTCATCATCAACCATCCTCCATCACCAATTTCATGATGCTCACCGCCGTGCGTGAGTAATTCCATTGTAGGCTTGTTGGACGGTGATGGGTTGGATGAGATTTATCATGTAATCGAGTTAGTTTTGTTAGGGTTTGATCCCTAGTATCCATTATGTTCTGAGATTGATGTTGCTATGACTTTGCTATGCTTAATGCTTGTCACAAGGGCCCGAGTGCCATGATTTCAGATCTGAACCTATTATGTTTTCATGAATATATGTGAGTTCTTGATCCGATCTTGCAAGTCTATAGTCGCCTACTATGTGTTATGATCCGGCAACCCCGAAGTGACAATAATCGGGACCACTCCCGGTGATGACCATAGTTTGAGGAGTTCATGTATTCACTATGTGCTAATACTTTGTTTCGATTCTCTATTAAAAGGAGGCCCTAATATCCCTTAGTTTCCAATAGGACCCCGCTGCCACAGGAGGGTAGGACAAAAGATGTCATGCAAGTTCTTTTCCATAAGCACGTATGACTATATACGGAATACATGCCTACATTGCATTGATGAATTGGAGCTAGTTCTGTGTCGCCCTATGTTATGACTGTTACATGATGAACCGCATCCGGCATAATTATCCATCACTGATCCGGTGCCTACGAGTTTTCCATATACTGGTTCTCGCATATTTACTTTCCCGCTGCTATTGTTACAATCACTACAAAATACCAAAAACATTACTTTTGCTGTATTTACTTTTGTTGCCGCTACCACCACTATCATATTACTTTGCTACTAAACACTTTGCTGTAGATACTAAGTTTCCAGGTGTGGGTGAATTGACAACTCAGCTGCTAATACTTGAGAATATTCTTTGGCTCCCCTTGTGTCGAATCAATAAATTTGGGTTGAATACTCTACCCTCGAAAGCTGTTGCGATCCCCTATACTTGTGGGTTATCAAGACTAATTTCTGGCGCCGTTGCCGGGGAGCATAGCTCTATTCTTTGAGTCACTTGGGATTTATATCTACTTATCATTATGAAGAACTTGAGAGATCCAAAAACCAAGATCTATCCCTCAACTACGAGGGGAGGTAAGGAACTGCCATCTAGCTCTGCACTTGATTCACCTTCTGTTATGAGTAAGCTAGCGACACCTACACCTGCTTCTGCTATTCGTTCTGATATGTCGCATGTTATTGATGATGCCACTTCTGCTATGCATGATACTTATGATGAAACTGCTTCTATGCCTGATACTACTGTGCCCCTTGGTGAATTTCTTGATGCACAAATTGCTAGGGCTAGAGAAAAAGAAATTATTGAATCTGAATACGATGATGATAGTGATGATGAAAATATGCCTGTTATTCCTGAGGGCTATCTTTTTGATATGGAATCTTCTGCTGCTATTTTAGCTTGTAGGGATAGGTATGAGCTTAAGAGGTTATTAGTTAAATGGAACAAAGAATCACTTAGAGATAAAATGAAACCCGACCCTGCTTTTGCTACTTCACCTATTTGTGTTCCTGATAAGGATTATGAATTCTCTGTTGATCCTGATATAATTACTTTGGTTGAATCTGATCCGTTTTATGGCTATGAATCTGAAACTGTTGTGGCAAATCTTACTAAGTTAAATGATATAGCTGCCCTGTTTACTAATGATGAGAGATCGCGTTACTTTTATATACTCAAAATATTTCTGTTCTCATTAAAGGGTGATGCTAAGATATGGTTTAATTCTCTTGATCCTGGTTGTGTGCGTAGTCCCCAGGATATGATTTATTACTTCTCTGCTAAATATTTCCCTGTTCATAAGAAACAAGTTGCTTTGAGGGAAATATACAACTTCGTGCAAATTAAAGAAGAGAGTCTCCCACAAGCTTGGGGGAGGCTTCTCAAGTTACTTAATGCTTTGCCTGATCATCCTCTTAAGAAACCCGAAATACTTGATATCTTTTATAATGGACTAACCGATGCTTCCAGAGATTACCTCGATAGTTGTGTTGGTTCTCTTTTCAGGGAAAGAACACCGGATGAAGCTGAAATTCTATTGAATAATATGTTGACAAATGAAAATAATTGGGCACCTCCTGAGCCAGCCCCTGCTCGAATTACTGAGCCTATTCTTAAACCAACTCTGAAGAAGAGAGGCGTTCTATTCCTCAGTCCCGAAGATATGCAAGAGACAAAGAAATCTATGAAAGAAAAATGTATTAAAGCTGAAGACATTAAGAATTTACCTCCTATTGAAGAAATACATGGTCTTAATATACCGCCTGTTGAAGAAACATACGATCTCAATTCTTTATTTATTGAAGAACCTCCTGATCCCGATATCCCGACACAGGTAGTAAAGGTAAATTCTCTCTATAGATATGATAAAGCTGAAGTCCCTCCTACTAAAATTGCTAGCCAGTGCTTGGATGATTTGATAACTTTATGTTTAAGCAAGACGACTTCAATGCTTATTTTGGTAGACAATTAAAAGAAAATGCTTATATGATTAGACGCTTGGGTGATTATATGGCTAATATTAAAGGTGAACTTAAACTTGTTAGCAAACATGCTTCTATGGTTACCACTCAAGTAGAACAAGTACTTAAGGCTCACAAAGAAGTGCTTGATGAAATGAATAGTAAGAAAAATGATTATGTTGTTAGAGTGGCTACTAGAACTGGTAGAATGACTCAGGAACCTATGTATCCTGAAGGCCACCCTAAGAGAATCGAGCTAGATTCTCAAAGAAATAATATTGATGTTCCTAGTTCTTCTAAAAAGAAGAAGAAGAAAAATGATAGAACTGTGCAAACTTCTAGTGAACCTATTGCTGAACCACCTGATAATCCAAATGATATCTCTATGTCTGATGCTGAAACACAATCTGGTAATGAACATGAACCTAATGAAAATATTAATGATGATGTTCATAATGATGCTCAACCTAGTAATGATAATGATGTAGAAATTGAACCTGCTGTTGATCTTGATAACCCACAATCAAAGAATCAATGTTATGATAAAAGAGACTTTGTTGCTAGGAAACATGGTAAAGAAAGGGATCCTTGGGTTCAGAAACCCATGCCTTTTCCTCCGAAACCATCCATGAAAAAGGATGATGAGGATTTTGAGCGCTTTGCTGAAATGATTAGGCCTATCTTCTTGCGTATGCGATTAACTGATGTGCTCAAAACAAATCCTTATGCTAAATATATGAAGGATATCATTACTATAAAAGAAAGATACCGGAAGCTGAGATTTCCACCATGGTTGCTAATTATACTTTTAAGGGTGGAATACCAAAGAAACTTGGAGATCCCGGAGTACCTACTATACCTTGCTCCATTAAAAGAAATTATATCAAAACTGCTTTATGTGATCTTGGAGCCGGTGTTAGTGTTATGCCTCTCTCTTTATATCGTAGACATGACTTGAATAAGTTGACACCTACTGAAATATCTTTCCAAATGGCTGATAAATCAACTGCTATACCTGTCGGTATTTGTGAGGATGTGCCTGTTGTGGTTGCAAACATTACTATTTTAACGGACTTTGTTATTCTTGATATACCCGAGGATGATAGTATGTCTATTATTCTTGGAAGAACTTTTCTTAATACTGCAGGGGCTGTTATTGATTGCAACAAAGGCAATGTCACTTTTCATGTTAATGGTAATGAGCATACGGTACACTTTCCGAGGAAACAACCTCAAGTTCATAGTATCAACTCCATTGGAAAAATTCCATCGATTATAATTGGAGGTTTTGAATTTCCTCTTCCTATTGTCAAAAAGAAATATGATATACTTATTATAGGGTATGTGCATATCCCCGTTGAGGTAACCTAGTGTTATTCGAAATTTCTCCGGTTTCATGATTATCGGAACGAGTTTGTTAACAAAACTTGATCAACCTTGTTAGTGGATTCTTTTTGATGAGCATGAGATGGATGAAACTAGAAGCACAAACTTCTGTACCCTCTCTATACTTTCTGTTAATTAGTAGAAATAAAGTAAAAATAGTATTTTTTTGTCTGTTTCCTGACTTATCCGTGCAACATAAAAATATCCCGAAAATAGAAGTCCTCAGAATGACATGCCAATTTAACATGATTTTTCTGGAATATTTGAGGATCTACTGTGCAAAAATTACCATGGGAGGAGCTGCCACCTGGCCACGAGGGTGGTGGGCGCCCCCCTCTAGGGCGCGCCCCCTGCCTCGTGGGCCCACGGTGGCCCTCCTCCACTTATCCCAGCACCCATCTTCTTCCTCTGTCTCACACAAACCCGAAAAACCAACTCAAGCACGAGTTCCAGCCACTTTTGCTGTGATTTTCGATCTCCTTGCTCAAAGCACCTCTCGCAAAACTGCTTGGGGAGATTGTTCCTTGGTATGTGACTCCTCCATTGGTCCAATTAGTTTTTGTTCTAGTGCTTTATTCTTTGCAAATTTGTGCTGCATAGGTGACCATGTTCTTGAGCTTGCATGTCAAATTTATATGGTTCCAAGAAGTTCTAATGCTTGATATAGGCTCTAGGTACTTGTAGGAGTAGTTGCTATGAGTTTTATTGAAGTTGGTTCACTTTTGTTTGAAGTTACTAAAAAATTCAGAATTTTTCAGAGAAAAACATTATGCTTAGGAAGATGTTCCAAGGTGGTTCCTCTTAGAAGCAAGGACCCAGGATTGCTATTCGCGATGCTGGCGAGGATCCACCAAGAGACACTCCGGTACGGCCTTGCGAATGGCCGTCAGAAAATTTTATGGACCGTGCGGGAATTAAAGAAGAATTCAAAGCATATTTGTGCAATGCCGGTCTTGAGGATTTTGAGGCTAACAAATGCCCCCAGTATCATGATCTCACAAGTTCATTTGTGAAGAGGTTTGAGTATTCATCTTCGCGTAATTCTCCTTCAGTCATGTTTGATCTTTATGACAAATATTATACCATGGACCTAGAGGATTTCACTCTTGCATGCAAACTTCCATCATGGGGCAGTATTAGGGATCCCCCTAAATCTGAATTTAGAAACTTTCTTGCTAGTATAACTATGGGGGAATCTACAGATATAACACAGGCTACCATAGGGAGCATTCTAACGCCCTCGATGCGGCTATATCTCCTACGTGTCGAAGCACGACTTAGAGGCATAACCGCATTGAAAGCAATGTCGCAAGTAAGGTAATCTTCACAACAACCCATGTAAATAGATAATAGGGGAAAAGGTACATAGTTGGCTTACACTCACCACGTCACACAAATACATGAATAACATTAAAATCATCCAATACACTCATGGTCCGACTACGATACCAAAATAAAAGATCAACCCCAACTTGCGACACGGTCCCCGATCGCCCCAACTGGGCACCACTACTGATCATCTGGGAAAGACGCATAGTAACAATGAGAGTCTTCGCCGAACTCCCACTTGAGCTCAAGCGCATCATCTGGAACGGTATCGTCGGTCCCTGCATCTGGTTTGGAAGTAATCTGTGAGTCACGGGGACTCAGCAATCTCGCACCCTCGCGATCAAGACTATTTAAGATTATAGGTAAGGCAAGGTAATATGTGGAGCTGCAACAAGCGACTAGCATATAAGGAGGCTAACCTGTTCGCAAAAGAGAGCGAGAAGAGAAGGCAAAGCACGAACGAAGAACTATGATCAAGAAGTGATCCTAGAACAACCTACATCAAGCATTACTCCAACACCGTGTTCACTTCCTGGACTCCGCCGAGAAGAGACCATCACGGTTACACACGCGGTTGATTCATTTTAATTAAGTTAAGTTTCATGTTATCTACAACCGGACATTAACAAATTCCCATCTGCCCATAACTGCGGGCACGACTTTCGAAAGTTCAAATCCCTGCAGGGGAGTCCCAACTTAGCCCATCACAAGCTCTCACGGTTAACGAAGGATATTCCTACTCCCGAGACATTCCGATCAGACTTGGCATCCGGTTCTATAAGACATCCTCGACAATGGTAAAACAAGTCCAGCAACACCGCCCGAATGTGCCGACAAATCCCGATAGGAGCTGCACATATCTTGTTCTCAGGGCACACTCAGATGAGCACTCCATACAACTAAAACCAAACCTCGAGTTTCCCCGAGGGGGCGCTGCACAGGGCTCTAGTTTGGACCAACACTCAGAGGAGCACTGACCCGGGGGGGTTTAAATAAGATGACCCTCGGGCTCCGGAAACCCAAGGGAAAAAGAGGCTAGGTGGCAAATGGTAAAACCAAGGTTGGGCATTGCTGGAGGAGTTTTATTCAAGGCGAACTATCAAGGGGTTCCCATTATCACCCAACCACGTAAGGAACGCAAAATCTGGGAACATAACACCGATATGACGGAAACTAGGGCGGCAAGAGTGGAACAAAACACTAGGCAAAAGGCCGAGCCTTCCACCCTTTACCAAGTATATAGGTGCATTAATATAACAAGATAATATAGTGATATCCCAACAATAAACAATGTTCCAACAAGGAACGATCTCCAATCTTCACCTGCAACTAGCAACGCTGTAAGAGGGGCTGAGCAAAGCGGTAACATAGCCAATCAACGGTTTGCTAGGACATGGTGGGTTAGAGGTTTAACATGGCAATTTGGGAGGAATGATAAGCAAGTGGTAGGTATCATAGCATAGGCATAGCAAAAGAGCGAGTATCTAGCAAGCAAAGATAGAAGTGATTTCGAGGGTATGATCATCTTGCCTACAAAGTTGTCAGAGTTGACTTGATCCTCGTAAGCAAACTCAACGGGCTCCTCGCTAGCGAACTCGTCTCCCGGCTCTACCAAAACAAGACAAACAATAAAAAGGAACACAATCAACCACGTGCAATGCTCGAACAACATGATGCAAACATGGTATGTTATGCGGGATGCGATATGTGATGCATATGCAAGATTTGACAAGGAATGATTGAACCTGGCCTCAACATGGAAATACAAGAGTTCCACTGGAAATGTGAGGTGATTTCGGTTGAAATCGATATAAAGATCACCAGAATCGGATGCACGGTTTGGAAATGGCAAGCAAAACAAATATGGCACCGGTCTGCGATAATCAGCAAGTAGCCATCTAAATGCATCAAGATAATTATGCTACAGCACTCAAACATGACAACAAAATACATGGCAGGGATCCACTCATGATTCTTGGCAAAATATGAACACTGAGCTATGGCCAATTCATCCACTAACAGGTTCAAACAAGCATGGCAAAAGTACAAATGATAACAGGTTTCAGACTTCGTGAAATTAACACAAGTCTGGAATTTAATATCAGGTAGCACACTTTGGAGCATGAAAATTATATGCTACAGGAACTTAACATGGCAAAGCAAGGCATGGCATGAAGCTACTCAAAGCACTTAACAAAAGTCCCTTAGTGACCTTGAGCCAAAAGGGATCAGAAAATACAATTGCAAGCATGTGAACATGGCAAAAACATAATCAGATTACAGACTTGGTGAAAAACTGGAGCATGCAAATCAGTTAGCGAGTAGGCATGTTCACGAGCTCGATGTACTCACTACAGAGCATGGCATGACAAACTAAGCATACACCCATCAAGAATACATATCATAGAAGCTAGACATGGAAAGAAAACAACATAGCATGCACGGATCAATAACAACATCCTCAGCAAAATTGCTAACAAGTCAACAATCTGCCAGGATTCACGAAATAGCCAAAGTAGAGCTCGATTGACTCAAGCTAGGGTGCTCCATAAATGCAAACAATGACATGGATGGATAGAGCACCACAATGTTAACAAAACATCCTTACTGATCATCCTCAAAAGAGGCACGGATCACTAGGAAACAACATGAACATATGACATAATGACAAAATCAGGACAAGGACTTAGAGATATTCTAAGTCCCTGAAATCAGCACTACCGATTGCACTACTTTGCAAGCTTGTGCTAGTCACCACACATATCACAAAAATACATGGTAAGCACCTCTGTAAAGATGGCATGGCATATAACAAAACACATGTAGAGCTCAGGAGCATGTCATGCACACAAATGATGGCAAAAATGACAAATATCTATTTGATGAAACAGATCTGACAATTATATCATATAGCCCTCTTCCAATAGAATTTCGGGCATCAAGATGACCTCAAATGAAAATGATGCAATGAGATGAAATGATGTACTCTCTGAGGCGAACATTTTGATATGCTACACGCGCATATCGGAGCTACGGATGCAGAGATACGACATGATGGAAAACACAAAAAAACTAGGGTTTCGGGGGAAAGTCAACCGCGTGGATCTCAGATCCAGATCGGGCACTGTAGCAGCACGCAATCCAAAGTTCGCCGGAGCTTCGCCGGAACAGGGAGAGGTCGCCAGCGACGAGGGGGAAGACCGGAGCGGCACCAGAGGACGCCGGCGACGGAGGTGGCCGCGAGGATGGGGCGGCGTGGCGCGGCCGGGCGGCGCCGGAGCTCCGGGCGGCGGCGTGCGGCGAGTCGGCGGCAATGGCAGCGGTGGCCGGTGCGGGACTCTGGGCGGCGGCGCGGGAGTTGAGGCGGCGGGGCGGCGAGAGGAGGCGGGCGCCGAGCGGCTGGGCCTCACGGGGGCCTGACCCGGGCTCGCGGGCTGGCGGCGCGGGAGGACGGCGGCGGCACACGTGGCGGCGGGCGATTGGAGGGGAGCGGCTGCGCAGATGTGTCCGGCCTGGTTCGGACGCGTCCGGCGGTGGAGAGGGAGCGGGGCTAGGGTTCTTCTGCTAGATTTTTGGAGGGGGTTCTATATATAGAGGTAGAGGCGGCTAGGAAGCTCCAAATGAGGTGCGGTTTTCCGCCATGCGATCGTGATCAAACGCTCTAGATGATGGAACAGTTTTAGGTGGGTTTTGGGCCACTTTGGAGGGGTGTTGGGCTGCAACACACATGAGGCCTTTTCGGTCCCTCGGTTAACCGTTGGAGTATCAAACGAAGTCCAAATAGCACGAAACTTGACAGACGGTCTACCGGTAGTAAACCAAGGCCGCATGTCAAGTCTTGGTCCAATCCGGAAACGTTTAGCACCCGCACACGAAAAGAGGTAGAAAGGAGCACCGGAGGAGATAGGAGCGCCGGAATGCAAAACGGACAACGGGGAAAATGCTCGGATGCATGAGACGAACACGTATGGAAATGAAATGCACATGATGACATGATAAGAGTTGCATGACAAAGGCAACAACACACGAAGACAAAAACCTGAACCCGAGGAAAATAAAATAACTTAGCGCCGGAAACGGAAGGAGTTGGAATACATATAAGGTAAATTACATCCGGGGTGTTACAACACTCCACCACTACGAAAGGATCTCATCCCGAGATCTAGGACTGGAAAAACGCTGGGTACTCAGAACGGAGGTGATCCTCGCATTCCCAGGTGGCTTCACGGTCGGAATGGTGTGACCACTTGACTTTGAGGAATTTGATTGACTTATTGCGAGTCTTGCGTTCAGTCTCTTCAAGAATAGCAACTGGGTGCTCACGATAAGAGAGGTCTTCTTGGAGATCAATGTCTTCGAAGTTGACGGTGCGGTCAGAAGTCTTGAAGCACTTGCGGAGCTGAGAGACATGGAACATGTCGTGCGCATTTGCAAAGTTGGGAGGAAGCTCGAGTTGATAGGCGAGATCGCCTCTCTTGCTGACGATTTTGAAAGGACCCACGTATCTAGGGGCAAGCTTCCCTTTGATACCGAAGCGATGAGTACCTTTTATTGGAGAGACGCGGAGGTAAACATGGTCTCCGATCTCGAAAGCCAAATCACGATGCTTACTATCATAGTAGCTCTTCTGGCGCGATTACGCTGCTTTGAGGTTATCACGAATGACTTTGCACATTTCCTCTGCCTCTGTGATCAAGTCATTTCCAAGAAGTTGACGTTCACCGGTCTCTGACCAGTTAAGAGGAGTACGGCACTTCCTGCCATAGAGAATTTCGAATGGGGCCTTGCCCGAACTTTCTTGAAAATTGTTGTTGTAGGAGAATCCGGCATATGGAAGACAATCTTCCCACTTCATACCGAAGGAGATAATGCAAGCCCTGAGCATATCTTCGAAAATCTGATTGACACGCTCGACTTGACCGCTAGTTTGAGGATGAAAAGCTGTGCTGAAACGGATGTTGGTGCCCATGGCCTTCTGAAAAGAATCCCAAAACTTGGAGGTAAAGATGCTGCCACGGTCTGAAGATATCAACTGTGGAATGCCGTGCAGAGAGACAATCCGAGAGGTATAAAGCTCCACTAATTGAGCTGAAGTGATAGACTCTTTGATAGGCAGGAAATGAGCCACTTTAGTGAGTTTGTCGATGACAACGAATATAGCATCATTGTCACGCTTGGACTTTGGAAACCCAGTCACGAAGTCCATCTCAATGTGGTCAAACTTCCACTCTGGAATGGCAAGAGGTTGGAGGAGACCAGCTGGTCTTTGGTGTTCTGCCTTCACTCTTCTGCAGACATCACATTCATTCACGAACTGAGCAATCTCGCGCTTCATTCGAGTCCACCAATAAGCCTGCTTGAGGTCCTGGTACATCTTCATACTCCCAAGGTGGATGGAGAGGAGTGAATTGTGAGCCTCATTCATAATAACTTTACGAAGGTCACCTTTAGGCACAACAATGCGATCCTCGAAGAAGAGAGTATCCTTGTCATCAAGGCGATAGCACTTGTACTTGGGTTGACTCTTGGCAATCCCAATCTTCACCTTCTTCACCATAGCATCAAGAAGTTGAGCCTCAAGAATCTGATCTTCCAAAGTAGGAGAGACTTGAAGGTTGGCGAGGAAACCTTGAGGAACAACTTGCAAATTGAGCTTGGGGAAAGCTTCATAATGCTCGGGTTGGTAAGGCTTGAGAATCAGACTGTTGCAGTACGCCTTCCTGCTCAATGCGTCAGCAATCACATTGGCCTTGCCTGGAGTATATTCGATACTCAGATTATACTCTTGAATCATTTCGACCCAATGAGTCTACCTGAGGTTGAGATTAGGCTGAGTGAAGATGTACTTGAGACTCTTGTGGTTAGTGAAGATGTCCACTTTTCTTCCCAATAAGAGATGTCTCCAAGTCAAAAGAGCATGCACAACTGCCACCAACTCGAGGTCATGAGTGGGGTAGTTCTTCTTGTTGGGCTTCAACTGGCGAGAGGTATAAGCCACAACTTTCTTCTCTTGCATCAACACTGCACCAAGACCTTGAAGAGAGGCATCGCAGAAGACCTCAAACGGTTTGGATTCATCAGGAGGAGTCAGAACTGGAGCATTGACTAATTTATCTTTCAGGGTGTTGAAAGCGATGTCACATTCCGGAGACCAAACGTACTTGACGCGCTTCTGGAGAAGGTTTGAAAGAGGCTTTGCGATCTTTGAAAAGTTCTCAACGAACCTTCAACAATAGCTTGTGAGACCAAGGAAGCTGCAGAGTTGCTTCATGTTCTGAGGTGGTACCCAATTCACAATTATAGACACCTTCTCAGGATTCACCGCTATGCCCTTGGCAGAGATGATATGCCCAAGGTAAAGAACCTCATCGAGCCAAAACTCGCACTTTGAGAACTTGGCGTAGAACTGATGTTCTCTGACCTTATCGAGCACCAAACGCAAGTGCTTGGCATGATCTTCCTTGTTCTTCGAAAAGACCAGAATGTCGACGAGGTAGACCAAGACGAAGTCATTTGTGTAGGCGTTGAAGATGAAGTTCATCATGCGAGAGAAAGTCGACGGAGCATTGACGAGGCCAAAAGACATGACAGTGTATTCATATGAACCATAGCTTGTTCTAAGAGCCGTCTTGGGAATATCTTGCTCGCGGATTCGAATCTGGTGATAGCCCATACGGAGATCAAGCTTGGAGAATACTTGAGCTCCTTTGAGTTGTTCGAACAGCTCGTTGATGTTGGGAAGTGGGTACTTGTTCTTTATAGTCTTCTTGTTCAATGGACGGTAGTCAACACAAAGTCGGTCCGTTCCATCCTTCTTCTTCACAAAAAGAACTCCACAACCCCATGGAGAAGAACTAGGTCGGATGAGACCCATTCGCTCTTGAATATCAAGTTGCTTCTTCAGCTCCTTCAACTCTTCAGGTCCAAGCTTGTAAGGACGTTTGCAAACAGGTTCCGTGCCTGGCTCAAGATCGATGACGAATTCAACTGGCCGGTGCGGAGGCATTCCTGGAAGCTCTTCTGGAAAGACGTCTTGATATTCGCAAACAAATGGAATTTGAGAGATGGCATCCAGTTCACCCTTCTCATTGAGAGAAAACAGACGGATGGTATCATCACGAGCGGCAAAGACAATTACATCCTCAGACGAATGAGTCAATTGAATCTGCCTGGCAGCACAATTAAGATGAGCCTTGTGCTTAGAAAGCCAATCCATTCCGAGAATAAGATCAATATCCGAGTCGCCCAGAACAATAGGAGAAGCTAGAAATTTGTAGTCGCCCAACGTGATAGAAACATCCGGGACGCAGATATTAGCTGTCATTTGCTTGCCCGGTGACACGATTTGCAAAGATATTTGCAAATACTGATAATCGCACTCATACTTTGATGCAAAAGGTTTAGAAATGAAGCAATGCGACGCACCAGTGTGAAAAAGAACTTTTGCAGGAACATCGTTAACAGGAAGGTTACCCATGATGACATCTGACGAGTCCTCTGCCTGAGCTGCATTCACCATGTTGACCTTGGCGTACTTGGGGTTATGCTTGACCACAGCTGTACTTGCCGATCTCACAGGAGGAGGAGGAGGGAGACACCTCTGATTGAAGCATTTGTTGGCATAGTGACCCTTATGTTGGCACTTGTTGCACGTGACCTCTGAAAGCGGACGGTGATACGGAGCACTCGATCTTGGAGCTTGAGACGAAGTCTTGTTCTGAAAGCCAGGGTTGGGTGGGTGGGAAGATCCACTGCCACCTTTGCTCTTCTGTTGATAAGGCTGACGGAACGGAGGAGGAGGAAGCCAATACTTCTGCTGCTTAGCCACTTGAGTTGAGGAAGAAGGAGTAGCATCTCTGACTCGCTTCTTGGAAGCATCGCACTTCAGTTGAGCAGTCTCTTGCTTCATTGCCATGTTGTAAAACTCATCGTACCTCTTGGGCTCAAAGAGAACGAGAGCTAGCTGGATTTCTTCTTTGAGACCACCCTGAACTGGTATATCATGCTCTTCTCGTCAGGGACGTCCTGCTTAGCAAAACAGGCGAGCTTCTGAAACATCTTGTTGTACTCGTAGACAGACATAGAGCCTTGCTTCAGGTTGCGGAATTCCTCACGCTTGCTTTCAACCATGCTCTGAGGAATATGATGAGCTTTGAAGTCTTGACGGAATTCATCCCAGGTAATCACACGGCCTCCTCTGGAATCTTTGTACTGCTGAAACCACTCTGCGGCTTGGTCTTTGAGTTGGAAGGAAGCGAACTTGACAAAGTCCTCAGGCCTGACATTACTGCACTCAAAATGCTTGCATATGTCCACGAGCCAATCATCAGCGTCTGTTGCCTCAACACAATTGCTGAAGGTCTTTGTCTGGTTAGCAAGGAACTGGTTGAGTGTAGCAAAGTGATTCTGATTGTTGCCTTGGCCCTGGTTCCCTTGGTTGCGCTCTTGAAGAAGTTGCATGATCAGCTGCGTGTTTGCATTTGTAGCGGCCATCATAGCTTGCCATGCCTCTGGAGGTGGAGGTGGTGGTGGCGGATCAGGATTCGGAGTCGTGCGCGTTGGAGGAGCCATCCTAAACAGGTTGACATCCATTAGCACATTGACAGATAAATATTGAAGCTGAATCAAACGGGTTAAAATTGCAACATATAGTCTTCACATCCGAACAAAATGAACGAATGCATTCCAATTGAAATGGTCACATATCCATAAATTGAGAAGCCACTTAGAATTGAGGTAGAAGAATAAAATCAACAAGGTACGGAACAAGAACGAATACTCGGTAAGGATCACCCAATCTCAAACCAAATATCCGCGGAATAAGAACTAGAGCTACAAGAATTCCCACCTATGAAACTCTCGAACCTTTCCAGTTATGCAATCAGGTGTTGGGGATACAGGGGAAGCATAATATCTCACCCAAATCTAGCAAATCCTACATCCAGCTGTATCCATCCTTCAACACATAACCGAGAAAAACTTCGGAAATCGTCTACCTCAACCTTCGAAAAGCATCCGTTATACAAGTTATGGCAATACTCCCGAACTCCCGCCCCAGTACTGGGTGGCGTCGAGGTTATCTCACCAACAACTGCATAAAAGAGATTTTCGATGTCGGCGAACCTAAACTCAGGTATTCCAGAACTGCAACGATAAAATTGTGACGACAACACCTCGGAGCTCAACTCCCCGGGACACTGCCACAACCCCTAAATGACAGGAGGCACCAAGAACAATGTTCTCGTCACAAATCGATCAAAACAATTCCAAGATACCCGCGTGATCCTAAATTTTTTTAGTGAAATTTGAGAAGAGAAGAGTCAAAAATCTACGTCAGGATGCCTTACCAGAGCGATGAAGGGACTGGGGAGTAAAAAGAATTCCTAACTCTCCGATATATATAATCCTAATTGACTCAAAGCATTTTTCTAAACTCAACAACGCTAGCTATTCGATCAAGCAGGGGGGCTCCTAAGCTCAGGGAAGGCTCTGATTACCAACTTGTAACGCCCTCGATGCGGCTATATCTCCTATGTGTCGAAGCACGACTTAGAGGCATAACCGCATTGAAAGCAATGTTGCAAGTAAGGTAATCTTCACAACAACCCATGTAAATAGATAATAGGGGAAAAAGGTACATAGTTGGCTTACACTCGCCACGTCACACAAATACATGAATAACATTACAATCATCCAATACACTCATGGTCCGACTACGGTACCAAAATAAAAGATCAACCCCAACTTGCGACACGGTCCCCGATCGCCCCAACTGGGCACCACTACTGATCATCTGGGAAAGACACATAGTAACGACGAGAGTCTTCGTCGAACTCCCACTTGAGCTCAAGCGCATCATCTGGAACGGTATCGTCGGTCCCTGCATCTGGTTTGGAAGTAATCTGTGAGTCACGGGGACTTAGCAATCCCACACCCTCGCGATCAAGACTATTTAAGCTTATAGGTAAGCCAAGGTAATATGTGGAGCTGCAGCAAGTGACTAGCATATAAGGAGGCTAACCTGTTCGCAAAAGAGAGCGAGAAGAGAAGGCAAAGCACGAACGAAGAACTATGATCAAGAAGTGATCCTAGAACAACCTACGTCAAGCATTACTGCAACGCCGTGTTCACTTCCCGGACTCCGCCGAGAAGAGACCATCACGGTTACACATGCAGTTGATTCATTTTAATTAAGTTAAGTTTCATGTTATCTACAACCGGACATTAACAAATTCCCATCTGCCCATAACCGCGGGCACAACTTTCGAAAGTTCAAATCCCTGCAGGGGAGTCCCAACTTAGCCCATCACAAGCTCTCATGGTGAACGAAGGATATTCCTTCTCCCGAGACATTCTGATCAGACTCGGCATCCCGGTTCTACAAGACATCCTCGACAATGGTAAAACAAGTCCAGCAACACCGCCCGAATGTGCCGACAAATCCCGATAGGAGCTACACATATCTCGTTCTCAGGGCACACTCAGATGAGCGCTCCATACAACTAAAACCAAACCTCGAGTTTCCCCGAGGGGGCGCTGCACAGGGCTCTAGTTTGGACCAACACTTAGAGGAGCACTGGCCCGAGAGGGTTTAAATAAGATGACCCTCGGGCTCCGGAAACCCAAGGGAAAAAGAGGCTAGGTGGCAAATGGTAAAACCAAGGTTGGGCATTGCTGAAGGAGTTTTATTCAAGGCGAACTGTCAAGGAGTTCCCATTATCACCCAACCGCATAAGGAACGCAAAATCCAGGAACATAACACCGATATGACGGAAACTAGGGCGGCAAGAGTGGAACAAAACACTAGGAAAAAGGCCGAGCCTTCCACCCTTTACCAAGTATATAGGTGCATTAATATAACAAGATAATATAGTGATATCCCAACAATAAACAATGTTCCAACAAGGAACGATCTCCAATCTTCACCTACAACTAGCAACGCTATAAGAGGGGCTGAGCAAAGCGGTAACATAGCCAATCAACGGTTTGCTAGGACATGGTGGGTTAGAAGTTTAACATGGAAATTTGGGACGCATGATAAGCAAGTGGTAGGTATCGTAGCATAGGCATAGCAAAAGAGCGAGCATCTAGCAAGCAAAGATAGAAGTGATTTCGAGGGTATGATCATCTTGCCTGCAAAGTTGTCAGAGTTAACTTGATCCTTGTAAGCAAACTCAATGGGCTCCTCGCTAGCGAACTCGTCTCTCGGCTCTACCAAAACAAGACAAACAAGCAAAAGGAACACAATCAACCACGTGCAATGCTCGAACAATATGATGCAAACATGGTATGCTATGCGGGATGCGATATGTGATGCATATGCAAGATTTGACAAGGAATGATTGAACCTGGCCTCAACATGGAAATCCAAGAGTGCCACTAGAAAGGTGAGGTGATTTCGGTTGAAATCGATATAAAGATCACCGGAATCGGATGCACGGTTTGGAAATGGCAAGCAAAACAAATATGGCACCGGTCTGCGATAATCAGCAAGTAGCCATCTAAATGCATCAAGATAATTATGCTACAACACTCAAACATGACAACAAAATACATGGCAGGGATCCACTCATGATGCTTGACAAAAGATGAGCACTGAGCTACGGCCAATTCATCTATTAACAGGTTCAAACAAGCATGGCAAAAGTGCAAATGATAACAGGTTTCAGACTTCGTGAAATTAACACAAGTCTGGAATTTAACATTAGGTAGCACACTTTGGAGCATGACGATTATATGCTACAGGAACTTAACATGGCAAAGAAAGGCATGGCATGAAGCTACTCAAAGCACTTAACAAAAGTCCCTTAGTGACCTTGAGCCAAAAGGGATCAGAAAATACAATTGCAAGCATGTGAACATGGCAAAAACATAATCAGATTACAGACTTAGTGAAAAACTGGAGCATGCAAATCAGTTAGCGAGTAGGCATGTTCACGAGCTCGATGTACTCACTACAGAGCATGGAATGACAAACTAAGAATACACCCATCAAGAATACATATCATAGAAGCTAGACATGGCAAGAACAACAACATAGCATGCACGGATCAATAACAACATCCTCGGCAAAACCGCTAACAAGTCAACAATCTGCCAGGATTCACGAAATAGCAAAAGTAGAGCTCGATTGACTCAAGCTAGGGTGCTCCATAAATGCAAACAAAGACATGGATGGATAGAGCACCACAATGTTAACAAACATCCTTACAGATCATCCTCAAAAGAGGCACGGATCACTAGGAAACAACATGAACATATGGCATAATAACAAAATAAGGACAAGGAAGAAATTCCAAGTCCCTGAAATCAGCATTACTGATTGCACTACTTTGCAAGCTTTTGCTAGTAACCACACATATCACAAAAATACATGGTAAGCACCTCTGTAAAGATGGCATGGCATATAACAAAACACATGTAGAACTCACGAGCATATCATGCACACATAAATCATGGCAAAAATGACAAATATCTATTTGATGAAACAGATCTGACAATTATATCATATAGCCCTCTTCCAATAGCATTTCGGGCATCAAGATGAGCTCAAATGAAAATGATGCAATGATATGAAATTATGTACTCTCTGAGTCGAACATTTTGATATGCTACACACGCAAATCGGAGCTACGGATGCAGAGATACGACATGATGAAAAACGCAAAAAAAACTAGGGTTTCAGGGGAAAGTCAACCGCGCGGATCTCAGATCCAGATCGGGCACTGTAGCAGCACGCAATCAAAAGTTCACCAGAGCTTCACCGGAACAGGGACGAGGTCGCCAGAGACGAGGGGGAAGACCGGAGCGGCACCGGAGGACGCCGGCGACGATGGTGGCCGCGAGGATGGGGCGGCGCGACGCGGCAGGGCGGCGCCGGAGCTCCGGGAGGCGGCGCGCGGCTACTCGGTGGCGATGGCGGCGGTGGCCGGCATGGGACTCCAGGCGGCGGCGCGGGAGCTGAGGCGGCGAGGGGGTTCGAGAGGAGGCGGGCGCCGAGCGGCTGGGCCTCGCGGGGGCCTGACCTGGGCTCGCGGGCTGGCCACGCGGGAGGACGGCGACGGGACACATGGCGGCGGGCGATTGGAGGGGAGCGGCTGCGCGGACGTGTCCGGCCTGGTTCGGACGCGTTCGGCGGCGGAGAGGGAGCGGGGCTAGGGTTCATCCGCAAGATTTTTGGAGGGGGTTCTATATATAGAGGTAGAGGGGGCTAGGAAGCTCCAAATGAGGTGCAGTTTTCGGCCATGCAATCGGGATCAAACGCTCTAGATGATGGAGCAGGTTTAGGTGGGTTTTGGGCCACTTTGGAGGGGTGTTGGGCTGCAACACACACGAGGCCTTTTCGGTCCCTCGGTTAACCGTTGGAGTATCAAACGAAGTCCAAATGGTACGAAACTTGACATGCGGTCTACCGGTAGTAAACCAAGGCCGCATGAAAAGTCTCGGTCCAATCCGGAAACGTTTAGCACCCGCACACGAAAAGAGGTAGAAAGGAGCACCGGAGGAGATAGGAGCGCCGGAATGCAAAACGGACAACGGGGAAAATGCTCGGATGCATGAGACGAACACGTATACAAATGCAATGCACATGATGACATGATATGAGATGCATGACAAAGGCAACAACACACGAAGACAAAAACCCGAACCCGAGGAAAATAAAATAACTTAGCGCCGGAAACGGCAAGAGTTGGAGTACATATAAGGTAAATTAAATCCAGGGTGTTACAAGCATTCACTTTCTTGTTATACATTATTTTGCTCTCTTCATCGGTAGATGCATAAATGCTAAGGATGAAGCATGTCACATGTGTGTCCCTGATCTTAGCATTCTTAGGAGTGCTGTGTTAGGAGACCAATCTTATCATATGGGAGCCATTGTAGCTCGTAGGTTGCATCATAATAGACATAATGGAGATTTCTTTGGAGGAATTTATGCAACCCGCTTAGCTCATTTTCTTGAAATAGACATTCGTGAGGGTGATACAGAGTTGCCTCCTGCATATTTAGATTATGACTCTATGGCTTCCCACCAGTTTGTCGAGAGTCCTGAATCACCTCTCTTATATCGTTTAATTTTTGATAAATGACGTGTTTTCCGTATTACTCTCCCTGCTCCTGCCTTCTTTGATTCACAGACAAAAAGAAGATATGTTATTACCAGAGAGGAGGCAGAAGAGTACGAGAGGAGAGCGGAGGCAGCTCGACTCCACACTGCAGCTCAGCAGGCGATAACCACTGCACATCAGTATGATCCCAACTATTCTTCGTCGCAGTACGACCCCAGCTACACTTACGGGTATCCGCCAGGCTATCCCTGGCAATAGACCAACTTAGGCCAAAATCCTAAGCTTGGTGGAGTACGTATTTCTCACCGAATTACATTTATGTTCACACACACCCATTGCTAGATGTCGGTGCTCATACTTTTTCACTATAATATCCATGCTAGTTTATGTTCTTTTTCCTGCTTTCTTCTTGTGTGTCTGTTAAACCTTAAGAAAACCAAAAAAATAGTAGTAATTTATTTTTCTGCTATAGTAGTAATAATTAAAAAAGAAAACCCAAAAATATTTCCCGTTCTTCTTTTGCTTGTTGGGAGCTTTCCCGTGTAAATAGTTTCTTTTCTTTTCTTTTCTTTTCTTTGGGGGTCAGTAGGAGAAGACCATAATTAAATTGCTGAAGTGGCTCTGATATGCATTATTGTTGATTTAACCAAGAGCCAATATTGCCTTGTCTTCTCCTGTTTATTGAATGCTCGTAGATTCCAGCTTAGTCCAATGCACGTACACTCTTATTATTATTCACACCATTCGGTCGTGCAAGTGAAAGGCAATTATGCTGATATATGACGGACTGACTGAGATGAGAAAAGCTGGTATGAACTCGACCTCTTTTGTTTTTGTAAATATGATGAGTCCCTCGTTCTTGATTCAGCTTATTATGAATAAACATGTTTGCAATGACAATTAGAGATCGTAGTTGCTTGTGCCATGCTTGATTAGCTATGAGTTATAATGGTTTACCTTGTGTGCCAACATGCTATTGAGATGATTATGATGTGGTATGATGGGGTGGTATCCTCCTTTGAATGATTTAAATGACTTGACTTGGCACATGTTCATGCATGTAGTTGAAAAAAATCAACATAGCCTTCATGATATTTATGTTCATGGTGGATTATATCCTACTCATGCTTGCATCCAATGTTTATTAATTTTAATGCATGTACATGGCTGTTGTCGCTCTCTAGTTGGTCGCTGCCCAGTCTTTTACTAGCCTTCACCTGTACTAAGCGAGAATACTGCTTGTGCATCCAATCCCTTAAACCCCAAAGTTATTCCAGATGAGTCCACCATACCTTCCTATATGCGGTATCTACCTGCCGTTCCAAGTAAATTTGTATGTGCCAAACTCTAAACCTTCAAATAAACATTATGTTTTGTATGCTCGAATAGCTCATGTATCAACCAAGGTTGTCCTTATCTTCCATGTTAGGTGGGTTATTCTCAAGAGGAGTGGACTCCGCTCCTCACTCACGAGAAAATGGCTGGTCACCGGGATGCCCAGTCCCATGCTTTATGCAAACTAAATCAAAATTAATTGCAAACAAAGCTCCCCTTGGGACCTGATGTATGTTGGAGGCACTCATTGTTTCGAGCAAGCCATGGATTGATGCTTGTTGGTGGAGGGGGAGTATAAACTTTACCATTCTGTTTGGGAACCACCTATAATGTGTTTAGCATGGAAGATATCGCCATCTCTTAGTTGTTACATTGACAATGAAAGTATACCGCTCAAATACAATTTATCTCTATTTCAAAACTGAGCTCTGGCACCTCTACAAATCCCTGCTTCCCTCTGGGAAGGGCCTATCCATTTACTTTTATGTTGAGTCATCACCCTCTTATTAAAAAGCACTAGCTGGAGAGCACAGCTGTCATTTGCATTCATCACTATTAATTTATATTGGGTATGACTATGATTGGATCTCTTTTACCATGAATTACAATGTCTAGTCAATCCTTGATCTTTAAAGGTGCTCTGCATTTATGTTTTGTGGTCTCAGAAAGGGCTAGCGAGATACCATCTTGCTATATCATATTATGATTGTTTCGAGAAAGTGTTGTCATCCGAGATTTATTATTATGGCTTGCTAGTTGGTTATGCTATTGATATGAGTAATTATGAGACCTGAGAATTATTGCAAATGTGGTTAGTTATGATCTATACTAAAAAATTGAATACTGGCTTGACATAGTTACAACAACAAGAGCAAACAGAGTTTGTAAAAGTTTTTCTTTCTTTCTTTCTTTCAGTTTGTCAACTGAATTGCTTAAGGACAAGCAAGGGTTTAAGCTTGGGGGAGTTGATACGTCTCCGTCGTATCTACTTTTCCAAACACTTTTGCCCTTGTTTTGGACTCTAACTTGTATGATTTGAATGGAACTAACCCGGACTGACGCTGTTTTCAGCAGAATTGCCATGGTGTTGTTTTATGTGCAGAAAACAAATATTCTCGGAATGATCTGAAACTCCACGGAACATCTTAGAAAAAATAATAAAAAATCCTCACCAAAGATGAAGACCAGGGGGCCCACACCCTTCTCACGAGGGTGGGGGCGCCCCCCCTAGGGCGCGTCCCCCTACCTCGTGGGCCCCCTGGATGCCCTCCGACACCAACTCCAACTCTATATATTTGCTTTCGGAGAGAGAAAATAAAGGAGAAGAAATCATCGCGTTTTACGATACGGAGCCGCCGCCAAGCCCTAAAACCTCTCGGTAGGGCTGATCTGGAGTCCGTTCGGGGCTCCGGAGAGGGGGATTCATCGCCGTCGTCATCATCAACCATCCTCCATCACCAATTTCATGATGCTCACCGCCGTGCGTGAGAAATTACATCGTAGGCTTGCTGGACGGTGATGGGTTGGATGAGATTTATCACGTAATCGAGTTAGTTTTGTTAGGGTTTGATCCCTAGTATCCATTATGTTCTGAGATTGATGTTGCTATGACTTTGCTATGCTTAATGCTTGTCACTAGGGCCCGAGTGCCATGATTTCAGATCTGAACCTATTATGTTTTCATGAATATATGTGAGTTCTTGATCCTATCTTGCAAGTCTATAGTCACCTAATATGTGTTATGATCCGGCAACCCCGAAGTGACAATAATTGGGACAACTCCCGGTGATGACCATAGTTTGAGGAGTTCATGTATTCACTATGTGCTAATGCTTTGTTTCGATTCTCTATTAAAAGGAGGCCTTAATATCCCTTAGTTTCCAATAGGACCCCGCTGCCACGGGAGGGTAGGACAAAAGATGTCATGCAAGTTCTTTTCCATAAGCATGTATGACTATATACGGAATACATGCCTACATTACATTGATGAATTGGAGCTAGTTCTGTGTCGCCCTATGTTATGACTGTTACATGATGAACCGCATCCGGCATAATTATTCATCACTGATCTGGTGCCTACGAGTTTTCCATATACTGGTTCTCGCATATTTACTTTCCCACTTCTATTGTTACAATCACTACAAAATACCAAAAACATTACTTTTGCTGTCTTTACTTTTGTTGCCGCTACCACCACTATCATATTACTTTGCTACTAAACACTTTGCTGCAGATACTAAGTTTCCGGGTGTGGTTGAATTGACAACTCAGCTACTAATACTTGAGAATATTCTTTGGCTCCCCTCGTGTCGAATCAATAAATTTGGGTTGAATACTCTACCCTCGAAAGCTGTTGTGATCCCCTATACTTGTGGGTTAGCACATGTGCTTGTAGTTCAAATTTGAATTATGCACATTAAATGCCCAGAAACTCAATTAATGTATAAAAAGGCCAAACGAACCCAGAATAATTCCACAATTTAGCACGATACTTCTATTTGGTCTAATCTGCCTGTGTAAAAAAATTAAGGCGGGAGAAGGCAGTGTACGTATGTCGTTTCGCACATGGAGGTGACACGTTCCCTCTTGGAACCACAAGCCTTCTTGAGGGAAGCTCCGGGTTGCAAGAAGCTTACACCAAAGCTTGTCCCCATTCGGCCAAAAAAATTACCGCAGCATGTTGGTGCCATGTCATGACACCATGCTAAATTTCATGATATTCAGGCATGTTTTGGATTTACAGGAATTAAAAAAATAAAGTTTCTCAATCTTTCCGGCTAAGCCACGATGCCCAGATGTTCGAATTTCATTCCCATTTCTTGCATGGGACCTAGAAATTCACCCAAGGACACACATGTGATTTTTCAACCAACTCTGGTGCACTGGAGCATGTGCTTGTAGTTCAAATTTGAATTATGCACATTAAATGCCTAGAAACTCAATTAAAGTGTAAAAAATGCCAAACAAAACCGGAATAATTCCAAAATTTAGGACGATACTTCTATTTGGTCTAATATGCCTGTGTAAAAAAATTAAGGCGGGAGAAGGCAGTGTAGGTATGTTGTTTCGCACACAGAGGTGACACGTTCCCTCTCGGAACCACAAGCCTTCTTGAGGGAAGCTCCGGTTTGCAAGAAGCTTACACCAAAGCTTGTCCCAATTCGGCCAAAAAATTTACCGCAGCATGTTGGCGCCATGTCATGACACCATGCCAAGTTTCATAATTTTCAGGCGTGTTTTGGATTTACACGAATTAAAAAACCAAGTTTCTCAATCTTTCTGGCCAAGCCACGGTGCCCAGATGTTTGAATTTCATTACCATTTCTTGCATGGGACCTAGAAATTAACCCAAGGACACACAGGTGATTTTTCAACTAACTTTGGTGCACTGGAGCATGTGCTTGTAGTTCAAATTTGAATTATGCACATTAAATGCCCAGAAACTCAATTAATGTATAAAAAGGCCAAACAAACCCGGAATAATTCCAAAATTTAGCAAAATACTTATATTTGGTCGAATCTGCCTGTGTAAAAAAATTAAGGCGGGAGAAGGCAGTGTACGTATGTCGTTTCGCACACGGAGGTGACATGTTCCCTCTTGGAACCACGAGCCTTCTTGAGGGAAGTTCCAGTGACGCCCGAATAATTAGGCTCCAGTAATTCCATGCTCATGATGCCACATTACCTCGGTAACTGTTGTTAATCTCACGTTAGTTCGAAACCGATTCAAATTCAAATTTGAATTAAACTAAAACAGTAAATGTTTCAAACATTAAAACTACAATGTTCTAAATGTGTCGGATAAATCATGGGTAATTATGGTGGAGAAACCAAACGTTGATAAAATGTTTAAGGGCACTAAAATAATTAAAACAGTAGTGAAAACAATTAAATAAATGCCTATTGAATTTTATAAAATATTAAAACTATTTTATTATGAGTTAAGAATTAATCTGATAGTAGATTATTTATAAATACAAATTTAGGTACCAGTGGTAATTTTCATAAAACTAAAGATAAAAGAAACTTGAAATAAAACAGAAAAGAAAATTAAAAAAAAGGAGAAAAGGAAAAGACAAAACAAATAAAAGAGAAGGGAGGCAAACCCCCTTGCTGGGCCTCGGCTCAGCTGGACACCGGGCCAACCAGGCCGGCCCTGCCTCCCCCTCACTCCCCTTATCCCCACCCCGACCGGAACTCTAGCCACCCACTACCCCCACGAACCCCTCTTGCTCCCTCGTCTCCTTCCCCCGACTAGATCAGGATCGGGACCCCGCCGCACGGACGACCACCGTCGCTGACCGCCGACGTCGTTGCCTCCCCGACCCGAGCCGGTGCCCCGCCACCTCAACGTCATCGCCCAGGGCCTCGACGCCCCGTCCGTGACCACGCCGTCGCCTGACCCCGCCAGATTGCGTCACCGCCATTGCCTTGCGTCCCCGCCTCTCCCTCGCTAGACCTCCCCAGGCCACGCCGCCCCGATCCCCGGCACCGGGGGTGAGCTCCTGCGACCCGCTTCTCCTTTCCCCTCCGTCCCGACCACGTCCGCCGTGCTTTGCCTGCGCCTTGGCCGCGTCTCGTGCACGCCCGACGCTTTAGTCGCCCGCGGTCCCAGATGCAGCTCGCGACCACGCCCGGCGCCTCGTCGTGCTCCCTCCTCACCGAGCCGCTCCCCTGCACATCGTGAGCACCTGGCCATGCCCTACCACGACCAGCACCGTCCATGCGCGAGATCTACCACGCCCACTGCTAGCCCGAGCTCCAGTCGCTGCTGGCATCGACGTCGATGCCGTTGTAGGCCGCCTCCATGCCTACCATCACCACCATCCGAAGCATCGCACCTCTAGCTCCCCAACTCATCAACTCGTGCTCAAGTCCATCGCCTGCAACACCGTCCCCATGCGCAACCGCCGCGCGGTATGGTCGTCGAAGCTGCGCCAGCGCGCGCAGCTCATTTAGGCCGGCCCTGTCTAAATGACAGGTGGGCCCACCAAGATTAGATTAGTTGCTAATCTAATAACCGAACCCACTAAGCCCCCCACTCACTACTGGGCCACCCCTCTACTAACTGAAATAATTAAAAACCTGTTAATTAAACTGACCCAATGAGTAGTGGCCCCTCCTGTCTAGTTTGACCAAGTCAAAATGTTGACTAGGCTTGCCTCGGCCCATGACAGATGGGTCCCATTGGCCTCCTTTGACCAATCAACTCTGACTAGTCAACAGCCGACTGGGCAGTTGACTGGCCCCACTGTCACCCACTAAAGCAATTTTCTGTGTGCCCTTTTTGGTGCACATAACAGTTTAGATTAATAATATTTTGAAATAAATTAAAATCCAGGAATTTGGAAAATCATTTAAAACTTTATACATGAATGTTGCTCAGAACGATGAGACTAATTCGAATACGCAGTCCATTTGTCCACCACACGTCCCTAGCATAGCGAACGTGCAAAATTTCACCTCCGGTTCATCTATCTGAAAACGCAAAACACCGGGAATATTTTCCCGGATGTTCCCCCCCTTTGTCGGTAGCACCTATTACCGCGTTAGGGCACACCTAGCACCGCACATTGTCTTGCCATGCATCATCATGCTTATGTATGCATTATATTTATTGTTTCTTCCCCCTCTTCTCTCGTTAGACACCGAGACTGACGTCGCTGCTACCCAGTACGACTACGGTGTTGACGACCCCTCCTTGTCAGAGCAACCAGGCAATCCCCCCTTGATCAACCCGATATCGCCCATTCTTCTCTCTACTGCTTGCATTAGAGTAGTGTAGCATGTTAGTGATTTCCATTAATCCTATCCTGATGCATAGCATGTCTTTTCTACTACTGTTGTTACCTTTACCTGCAATCCTAAATGCTTAGTATAGGATGCTAGTATTCCATCAGTGGCCCTACTTTCTTGTCCGTTTGCCATGCTATACTAACGGGCCATGATCACTAGGGAGGTGATCACGGGTATATACTTGCATACATATTATATGATACATGTGGTGACTAAAGTTGGGTCGGCTCGTAGAGTACCTGCAAGTGATTCCGATGTGGGGGTTGAAAGGACATGTGGTTCCATCCCGGTAGTGGTGGGCCTGGGTTCCCGACAGCCCCCGACTGTTACTTTGTGGTGGAGCGACAAGACAGGTTCAGACCACCTAGGAGAGAGGTGGGCCTGGCCCTGGTCGGTGTCCGAGGTTACATCAATTAACATGCTTAACGAGAACTTGGTATTTGATCTGAGTCTGGCCACTGGCCTATACGCATTAACCAACTACGCGGGAATAGTTATGGGCACTCGAAGTCGTGGTATCAGCCGAAGACTTCTTGACATCAGCGACTGAGCGGCGCGCGCCAGATTGGACTGGAACGCCTGCTCTTGTATTAGGGAGGCTAGGTCTGCTTACAGGCTGCGTTTGCAATGTGCAGGTGTGCAATGAGCGATGGGCCCAGACCCCTGCGTGCGACCTCTCTATTGTGCCTATGTAGGGCTGCGACGTGTTGATCTTCCGAGGCCGGGCATGACCCAGGAAAGTGTGTCAGGCCAGAGGGATCGAGCATGTTGGGTTATGTGGTGCACCCCTGCAGGGAAGTTTATCTATTCGAATAGCTGTGTCCCTCGGTAAAAGGACGACCCGGAGTTGTACCTTGAACTTATGACAACTAGAAGTGGATACTTAATAAAATACACCCTTTCAAGTGCCAGATACAACCCGGTGACCGCTCTCTCACAGGGCGACGAGGGAGGATCGCCGGGTAGGTTATATGCTATAGGATGCTACTTGGTGAACTTACCATCTACTCTCTTCTATATGCTTCAAGATGGAGGCTGCCAGAAGCATGGTCTTTGATAGGACTAGCTATCCCCCTCTTATTCTGGCATTCTGCAGTTTAGTCCATAGATACTACCCATTTCATTGATTCCAATGCATATGTAGTGTAGATCCTTACTTACGAGTACTTTGGATGAGTACTCACGGTTGCTTTCCTACTTCTTTTTCCCTTTTTCCCGGTTGTTGCGATCATATGATGGAGTCCAGGAGCCAGAGGATCCCGAGGATGATTATATGTGGAGTTCGACTTCGAGGAGTAGTTAGGAGGTCCCAGGCAGGAGACCTTT
The DNA here is from genome assembly GCF_002162155.2 of Triticum dicoccoides. Classification (NCBI taxonomy): domain Eukaryota; kingdom Viridiplantae; phylum Streptophyta; class Magnoliopsida; order Poales; family Poaceae; genus Triticum; species Triticum dicoccoides. Next base: position 217,078,077 of record NC_041390.1, on the reverse strand, counting down.
CCTTTTCGATTGTTGCTACTTTTGTGCTAGCCTTCTTAAGGCAGACTTGTTTAACTTATGTCTGTACTCAAATATTGTTGCTTCCGCTGACTCTTGTGTATTTGAGCTTCTGTATTCGAGCCCTCGAGGCCCCTGGCTTGTAATATAAAGCTTATATTATTTTAATTTGTGTCTAGAGTTGTGTTGTGATATCTTCCCGTGAGTCCTTGATCTTGATCGTACACATTTGCATGTATGATTAGTGTACGATTGAATCGAGGGCGTCACAAGTTGGTATCAGAGCTGACTTTTTGTAGGAATCCCCCTTCCACACTCCTTGGTTGAAGTCGAGTCTAAACATTGCAAAACTTTTACTAACATGGTTGTGTGTCTTATGGGCCCACATCGTCATTGGGTGGTATTAGGATCTTTTACTCCTCATCTATACTCTGGGACTCTGATCTCTCTTCTATTCAGGTTAAATGATTTAACTAAATTTGACTCTAGGCTCTCATAACTACTTCCTCCCGGACAGCCCCTTATTATAGATGATCGCCTGCCCCGCCAGAAGATTCTAAAGATACTCTCCTACGTTTTCCCGGGACCCTTATGCCCTTCACCGTTGCAATCTCTACCGCTGATAAATCGTTATGGATAACTACCTGCATTTGTCGTTCATACCTTCATCCCCAATTGCTCTTGTTATTACAAGATTCCCTGAAACATTCCAATATCCTGAGAATCCATTATGCCTGTTGCCTTGCAGCTCCATTTCCGCTTTCATACATCTACGGATAATTCCTCACACTCATCGAGGATTTGTTCATTCCTAGTTGATCTTGTGTTCCACAAGATACTTTGAAATACTATCCGGTCTTTTGATAATCCATTGCCAACTATTGCTCTGCAAATACTTGTCTGCTTGCATTATGGTTACTTTCCATATGTCTAGCAATATTCACGAGCATCCTTTGTCACCATTATTTTGAGTCTGTGATCCAATATGTTTGTGAATGCTCGCAATCATCAATCCAACCCAGAATTAATCCTTCCGTCTTAGACTTTTAAACATGAGCTGGATCTTGACCAATCAAATTACCATCGATTGTATCCCTAATCCTACTCAACTTATCCATCCTAAATTAGAGCGTTTCCTTATGATCCCTTGATTTGGAAAACACAATTCCTTTCCATTTAAGCTTTGAATTAGTTAGCTGCTTCTATAATCTAATGCATATGCATTGTTTCTTCCTTTAGTTGAGTACCGATGCTTACATCAGATCCCTTGAGGACCATTGGATCCCTTGTTGGATTTTATCCGACAACCTCCCTGATATTCAATCACTTTGGAAGTTCTTTCCCTGATACATAATGCCATTGGTAAATCCTATTCTCTGATTTGGCCAACCATGCTCTGCTTTCGAGCTGGTGATATTTAGTATTGAAGCTTGTGGTATATGTTTCCGTGATGCCCCGATGAGTTGAACCTATGCCTTCCTTAATATGTGTGAACTCAAAAGTTTTCACGAGTCATACTCTTCTAGTATTTTGCTAGATAAAATTTCAACACTACGACTTCTTCGAAAATGAGAAGTGAATGAAAGTTTATGCATTGAAGAAGTGGGAGTCGACCTTGAACCTTTGTATTCATGCCCATGCACACGATGTAGAACTTATCATGGAAGCTGCTCGTAAAAATAATTACCCCCTTGTTATAAGTTCATCTTGTATCCGTGGTTTGATCACTTATGATTGTGGTTCCAACCATAATTTCTTCCTTTGATTCCATTTCTCAGACAATTTAAAGCACTTGTCTTCTATAGATCAATACACCCCACTTCAACCTTTAATTTGATATGCCTTCAAATATTGTCCCCCTGGTATCTCGAGGATATCATGCCATTGCACTACATCTTATGAATTTATGCTGGAGTAATACCTTTCCCTATCATAGTCACTCCATGACTTCTGGGTTGTCGTCAACCGAGAACACCGAATAGTGAATCGAGTCCACACTGCGATTCGACAACTCTTAGTAATCTTCATTGCTTACGAGTTTGTACTCGATCATGTCATTCCCAGCTGATTGACTACATCATCATTGTCAGGCTGACTGCTTGACCGTTCTACATATGTCCTTCATCCCCGATACACAATCCCGACCGTTCTCTAAGATTACATCAAACTTTCCACATCATATTTTTTGTCTTGAGAGACAGCTCCGAATTCTGAGATGGCATCTTATCTATGGTTATAGTAACCTTTTGCTTCACCATTCCCTTGGTGTGATGTCGTCGCCGACCGATTACATCTTCTTGAAACCTCTCGATAAATGTGTCGTGATCAACATCAACATTTTAACTTCTTCCAAGACGTACATTGAGTTCCTGAGGAGAAATTCCATGCTTGCCCCCTCGATGATTTGTGTTAACATCGACAACATTCTTGATTTCCCTCCCAACACAAAACTTGTTCTACTTTTGCGTTGCACCTTGAGTTCCTTGCTATCCGACTTATGTTATGCTCTACCTTGGAGTATTACCATCATTTATGACAAGAATTTCGTGAGAATTTCACCACCTCTTATGAATTATTGAAGCAAGTAATACTTCTCACCATAACCTTTCCTTCTTGGTCCACGTGTTGATTCTAACCGGGATACCAACAAGTGAACGGTGCTGCTTGGATTCTGTACTTGTAGCAACCCTATTGCTTTGAAGTTGATGGTCGATAGTTCGTTCTTAGACTATTGGTTATTGAACCACCATTCTAGCATTGATCATGCTACCTAAGCCCATCTTCCGGGTGCACCTTTCAACCAATGTTTACTTGCATATGTTTTCCTCAGGCATACATCATTATATCATTTGATCTAACAAATGTTATCTCCTTGTTTACATTATTGAGGAGATCCATCTTTTTGGAAATCTCGATGAGTTGTCGCCAAGTCCATCCGCCACCTCCTCATCCTCTCCTTGGCTTGATGATGAACTCTTGTTTCAAAACTCACTTCCATAGTTCATTTATCGAGAATCTTACAATGTCATCTCGTCGATTTGTGTTGCACCTCTTCATCCCAGGCATCCTGAGTCTGAGGTATCCAGACAGCAATCGGATCTGCATCTCGGTCAGATATGATGGTTGGAACATATTTCCAAGAGTTATAACATCGGTCTCTATATAACTCGGTAAGGTGATGTCATGCCTAGCACACCTGGCCGGAGGACCTGCTGTTATAGTTTCCTTTTTAACAAGGATATCCATTGTTCCATGAGGAAATTATAAGAATTATTCTATCAGTTGTTCCTGATGGATCCTTTGTGTATCCAAAGTCCGACCTTTGCTTGAAGACCGTGTAAATGCTATCTCGAAGCATGTATGTGGTACTCCTATCATCAATAAGAACATTTGAAGCACAATGCTAAAATTTTCTTTATCAATTATCCAAACACTGTTGTTTGGCTAATGTCATGAAATTCCTCTCCCCTTACCTAAATGGTTACATACTTGGATCCCTATCCTTAATATCTTGCTCTTCCTTTCCTTGGGAAAGATATACTCTAATACTTGAGTAGAAACACCTTTTCCTTTCCATTGGTCTGATTAATGTAATAATCACATTTTCCTTTCCATTGTTTGGCTAACCTTTCTTGTGACATATGTGATATAAGCAGTAATGTTTCCCAGCTTATGTAAACACCTCAGTGTACCATCATGTCTGGTGTAACCCTGTTACTACTGTTGATGACATTCCGGTAGCCACCGATGGACGAGAACTTTGCCTATTGGTCCGCCTCGTTCAACGAGCAGGAAATGGTTATCTTCGTCCCTTGGCCTTGGTACCAATGTTGTTGCTGACATAGCTGACAGACTATCCTCTGACTTGCCTTGCTTACACGATCGTGCAAGATGTCAGCGTCCTTTGGACCTTCAACCCACATGGTGGGCCCATAACCCACAGATCCACATGATCGAAACCTGACTCCCCTGTACACCCCCTGTTTCCATAGTTATTCCTAACACATGTATTTGTATGTAATTCACGAGCCACCTTCTGAGAGATCACCAATTCTAGTATCAGACACAATACTTATTCCCATTGCTCTAAACCCCTTTCACTTTGTTTCAGGCAACGAACGATTGCCTATCCGCTTGAGACTTCGTATTGCACCTTCTTACCTTTATCTCGATGACTTTCTTAAATATCAACTCGAGAGATGCCTCTATGCCTTGTCCACGAAGATAGCCCCCAGGTACCTAACATGTATTGGGCTCCGCCCTTCTCAAGTCTTACCCCTTGTCTTTCCGTAAGTACAATGGAGATCCTGAAGAAAGGATGTTGCTTTCATCATGATGACTTGAAGTAGAGAAATGAAGAGATCAACATAGTGGATCGACCTCTGCGAGAAGAGCAACCAAGAACGAGAAGATCTGTTAGAACTACGTAACCAGAATTTTCCCTCTTACTCTACCTTTTAAATCTCGAGACGAGATTTCTTGTAGTGGAAGACTTTGGTGCACTAGAGCATGTGCTTGTAGTTCAAATTTTAATTATGCACATTAAATGCCTAGCAACTCAATTAATGCATAAAATTGCCAAACGAACCCGAAATAATTCCAAATATAAACACGACACTCATGTAGTTGCATGTTCACTGTACATAAATGTTCTAGCATACACTTCACCATCCTTTCCCTCCGTAACACCATTTTGTCTTTCAAAACATAATGAAAAAATTAGGTATACCACAAACAGTTTACTAGAAAGAATCGTGTGGGATGCGATATAAAATATCTTGGTGCACCATCTTGTCTGGCTTACGCAGGAAGCTTCATCGTCTACAGTCGACCGCCCCCGCTGGAACCACACTTGCGCGCCAGTTTCTCGTGGCGCCGAGCGAAAAAGCCACCGCGGAAATATCTATCTCCCTGCCCCTTCCTCCCACCAAAAGCCACATTTCCACTGTTCCTCCTTGCTTTCCAAGTTCAAACCTTCACTGCTGCTTACTGGTAGCTTAGTCTCCTCGCTGTCGACCCTTCTTCTTGTAGCGCCGGCTCCTTGCTGGCTACCCTTCTTCTTGCAGCGCTACCTCCTCGCCAACGACCCTTCTTCTTGCAGCGCTGCCTCCTCGCCAGCGATCCTTCTTCTTGCTACGTGGCCTCCTCACCGCCGACCCTTCTTCTTGCTGCATGGCCTCGTCGATATGCTCAAGCAATCCACACCCCACCCACACCATCCTCCTACTTTCTCGTCCCACATGCCCCGACCGACGGCGCTACACCTTCCGCCGAAAGCACTGTCCCCCTCCTCCAATTAAGCGCTGCCCACAGACATTTTGCACGCGGTATAACATGGAGCTCAGTAGCATGCGGCCGTACACGCGCATGAGGTCGCTATGGCTGCCATGCGTGCCGACCGCCAGATCTTGGAGGAGCACCTCGTCTTCGAGGCCACCGTAGACACCGCCACGTGGTTGTCTACATTAAAATAAAGTTCGTGTTGTTTTCTCGAGGCCACCGCCAATGCCTTCTAGTGATTTGTCCTATGTAATGTTAATATGCAATCTGATGTTCAGTTAACAGTTTGGTCCTCTGAAATGTAATGTTTAATTAACACTTTGGTCCAACAATTGCTACATTTCGTAGTACTGTTCTCAAGCATTCTTTGTTTTGTTAATTGTCTTATCTTCTAGTACATGTTTCTATTCTGCAATGTCGTGCTTAGTTAACTATTTTGGTTCATTTGGTCTGCTGTCCACTTAATTGTTTGGTTCAGTTCTGCAATTTGATTTTCATTTGTTGTGGGTACAATTTTGTATTGTTATGCATGTGACACCAATTGAATTTGGCTGTACTTGATACATATTCTACTAATACTATGGCAACTCTTAGTTAACCTGATCAAGATCTTCCTTATGTGTGTTGCAGGGAAACAATGGGAGACACTGCAGTTTACCATCGAGGTTTGTTCAAGCATGGTCCTTTGGCCAATAGCACATTATTGTGCAGTTGCAGGAATCATTCTAATATTTAGGTTTCTTACAATTTGGTCTTGCACATGTAGGTCCTACTGTCACAGACTTAGACCCACTGTTCGACCCATTTTCCATATGGGGAAATGAGATGTCCATGAATATCAATCAAGTCAAGAAACTCATAAAGATTGTTAGGATGAAGAAACTTGCGACGAATAATAGCAAGATCTTTGTTTGCATAATGAAGAAGACATCAGTCAACTATAGGATGGTACTAACTCTTTTACCTTGTTTTTACTCCTTACGCCATTTCAAAATTTATAACGGCGATTTATGCATATCTTTGTTTTCAGTACTTTTCAAAGCAGTTCACCGATGATTACCTCTCAAACCACCTGCATGGTCAAGAGGCGAGGAAGGTATTCATTCAACACCCACGGTAAAATATTGAAGTCTTGCTGAAGAGGATGAAGGTTGGGCGGGCAATTATCCATAGCCACTGGCCTAAAGTTGCAAGGACATTCAACATCACTGAAGGCTCAATATCTTCCTTCCGCTTCTGCAATTTCCCAGATGACATTCATCTGTCTATTTACCATGTATGATGCTACTTTCCAAAGGTTTTTGATGTTGCATGTGAAACTTGGTGCTGTTGTGTAATGGCGTAACTGAGTGCCAAAGCTATCTGATGTAATTTGATGATGAAATCTTGGTTGCTGTTATACGGATATGAAATATCTGTTGTGTTTTATAAGAAATATCAATTTGATTAGTACATGCATTATCAATAATAGACTAATTACCCTGGTTATTGGGGTTTTCTATTGCAGACGATTACTCAGACAGCACCGTGGGCGATGAACACAAACAACCCGCACAGTTTCTAGAAAGTAGGTGTGTTCGATCAACTAATAATCACACACGGCTTCCGGTAGAGAACTGTTTGCGTTAGGCCACCTTGCACAAATGTTTCCACACAAAAAATTGTCTGTGATATACATATGAACAGAAATGATTTTCTAGGATTCACTGTGTGGGATGTACATATGAACGGAAACAATTGGGTTTCCATGCCCCGCCAGATCGCACACGAGCTCATTTTGTGTGCTAGGTGGGCCTATCCCTGATGGTTTCTGGGTCGTGTGGGAAGGACCCCCCTATCATCCACACTCACTTGGCGACGGCTCCAAATTCCATCATGGAAAGGGGTTAAAAGCCATTTGTATAGCACGTCGTTGTACCAGTGCGTACTCTCGTGCAATGACAAGTGAATAAACACTCATCTTGAGAATAACACATCTAGCAAGGAAACATATCAGCGACCCCTACCGTTTCATGAGCCGTACGGGCACACAAAAAGTAAATTTATTTTGAAAATTAGAGATGGCACATAAAAATTTGCTTAGAACGGCAAAAGAATACCGCATATAGGTAGGTATAGTGGACTCACATGGCAAAAATGGTTTAAGGATTTTGGATGCACAAGTAGTGATCATACTTAGCGCAAGTGAAGGCTAGAAAAAGATTGAGAAGCATCCAACCAAGAAACAAAAATCTCATAAGCGAGCATTAAGCATAATTAATATCGAATAATGCACCACAAGTAGGATATAATTTCATTGCATACCTATTGACTTTCATGCTTTCATAGGGAATCACAAACCTTAACATCAATATTCTTACTAAAGCATAATTACTCATCAAGATGACTATATCATCATATCGCAATACTATTACAAGGAATCAAGTTTATTTTGTCCAATGATCTTCATGTAAGTTTTTACCATATCTCTCTTAAATAACTATCACTTTGGGACTAGTTTCATAAGTTGCTTTTGATGGCACAAACAAATCTAATTGAAGAACATTAACGCAAAAAAATTCTTATCTCAAAATAATATAAGTGAAGCATGAGATAATTTCTTAAAAAATTACTAACACTCAAATAAATCTAAGTGAAGCATGAGAGCATTGCTTCAAAAATAATAAAGCACACCGTGCTCAAAAAGATAGAAGTGAAGCACTAGAGCAATTCCATAGCTCAAAAAGAATAAAGTGAAGCATAGAAAGCAATTCTAACAAATCATAGAATAATTTTGGCTCTATCAAATAGGTGTGCCCAGCAAGGATAGATGAATTAAAATAAAAAAGAAAACAAGCAAAGACTCATATCATACAAGACGCTCCAAGCAAAACTCATGATATGTGATGAATAAAAATATAGCTCCAAGCAAAATACTGATGGTCGTTAGAAGAAAGAGGCGATGCCACTCGGGCATCCCCAAGCTTAGTTGCTTGCTTCTCTTTTAGATAATAGCTTGGGATGCCATGGGGTATCCCCAAGTTTAGGCTCTTCTTACTCCTTATTCCTTCATCCATCCTGATCTCACACAAAACTTGAAAACTTCAATCACACAAAATTCAACAAAACCTTCATGAGATCCGTTAGTATAACAAAGCAAATCACTACTATAAGTGTTGTTGCAAAACCATTAATATTTTATTTTTGCATTATATTGATACATCTCCAACGTATCTACAATTTTTGATTGTTCCATGCTATTATATTATTTGTTTTGGATGTTTAATGGGCTTTATTATACACTTTTATATTATTTTTGGGACTAACCTACTAACCCAAGGCCCAGTGCAAATTGCTGTTTTTTTGCCTATTTTAGTGTTTCACAGAAAAGGAATATCAAACGGAATCCAAACGGAATAAAACCTTCGGGAGAGTTATTTCTGGAACAAACGTGATCCAGGGGACTTGGAGTAGACGTCAAGAAAGAAGCAGGGAGGCCACGAGGTAGGGAGGCGTGCCTGCCCCCTGGGTGCGCCCCACCCTCGTGGGCCCCTCGTAGCTCCACTGACCTACTTATTCCTCCTATATATATCCATATACCCCCAAAAACATCCAGGAGCACCACGAAACCCTGTTTCCACCGCCGCAACCTTCTGTACCCAAGAGATCGCATCTTGGGGCCTTTTCCGGAGCTCCTCCGGAGGGGGAATCGATCACGGAGGGCTTCTACATCAACACCATAGCCTCTCTGATGATGTGTGAGTAGTTTACGACAAACCTTCGGGTCCACAGTTATTAGCTAGATGGCTTCTTCTCTCTCTTTGGATGTCAATACAAAGCTCTCCTCGATCTTCTTGGAGATCTATTCGATGTAATTCTTTTTGCGGTGTGTTTGTCGAGATCTGATGAATTGTGGGTTTATGATCAAGTTTATCTATGAACAATATTTGATTCTTCTCTGAAATCTTTTATGTATGTATGGTTATCTTAGCAAGTCTCTTCGAATTATCAGTTTGGTTTGGCCTACTAGATTGATCTTTCTTGCAATGGGAGAAGTGCTTAGATTTGGGTTCAATCTTGCGGTGTCCTTTCCCCGTGACAGCAGGGGCAGCAAGCCACGTATTTTATTGTTGCCATCAAGGATAAAAAGATGGGGTTTATATCATATTGCTTGAGTTTATCCCTCTACATCATGTCATCTTGCCTAATGTGTTACTATGTTCTTATGAACTTAATACTCTAGGTGCATGCTGGATAGCGGTCAATGTGTGGAGTAATAGTAGTAGATGCATAATCATTTCGGTCTACTTATCGTGGACGTGATGCTTATATACATGATCATGCCTAGATATTCTCATAATTATGCACTTTTCTATCAATTGCTCGACAGTAATTTGTTCATCCACCGTAATACTTATGCTATCTTGAGATAAGCCACTAGTGAAACCTATGGCTCCCGGGTCTATCTTTTATCATATAAGTTTCCAATCTATGTTACTTTGCAATCTTTACTTTCAATATATATCATAAAAAGACCAAAAATATTTATCTTATTATCTCTACCAGATCTCACTCTCGTAAGTGACCGTGAAGGGATTGACAACCCTTTATCGCGTTGGTTGCGAGGTTCTTATTTCTTTGTGTAGGTACGAGGTACTTGCATGTAGTCTCCTACTGGATTGATACCTTGGTTCTCAAAAACTAAGGGAAATACTTACGCTACTTTGCTGCATCACCCTTTCCTCTTCAAGGGAAAACCAACGCAGTGCTCAAGAGGTAGCAAGAAGGATTTCTGGCGCCATTGCCGGGGAGATCTACACACAAGTCAAGACATACCAAGTACCCATCACAAACTCTTATCCCTCGCATTACATTATTTGCCATTTGCCTCTCGTTTTCCCCTCCCCCACTTCACCTTTGCCTTTGCCTTTTTCTTCGCCTTCTTCATGTATGTCTTTTTGTTTGTGTTTCCACGTGCCTTCTATTTGCTTGCATCTTTGCTCACTAAAAATCTATTGATATGGATCCACTTAAAGTGTTCTATTTGGATCATCTTTGGTACTTATGCGCTCGTGCCGAAACCCCAACTAGCCTAGTTGATGGGAAATCTTTAGATGAGCATGCTCATTTTGTGCGTCACCGTTTGTCTGAAAAAGGGAAACTCTTATGGGATCAAATGAACAAATTGTTGTGTTATTCTTTGAATCTTTGTGAAATTTGTGATTTTACTTGTTGCTCTAAGAACCCTAAAAACACCTTCCCTACCTATGTGAGTTTAATGAAAATGAAATCTTATCTTCTTATGCAAAGGGTGTTTATAGTTACTATGATATTGAACAAATTGAAGAATTTGTTGCTTTTAAGGGTGCTTATGAAGTTTCTTCTTTGATTGAAAAGTATGATATTACTCTCTACGAATCTGAAAATCTTGACATACTTAAATATTGCTATGAAAACTATGCTCATAATGTCTATGTCAAAGAATTTATTAAAAGAATGATCGTTGCTTTGGAAGAAAATAATGGTATGCATGAATCTATAGATATTTATGATTCCAATGATTTGATTGAAATATCCCTTGATGAACATGATGCTTGCTATTCTTGTGGCCATGATGCCAATATTTATGAAGATGAATTTGCTATAGTTCCTTATGTTAAACATGAGATCGTTGCTATTACACCCATACTTGATGGTTCCTTCGATGAAAAGCATGATTGCAATGATGTTATTATAAATTCTATTAATGTCAATTGTGCTAATAATATGCAAAACCCTAAGCTTGGGGATGCTAGTTTTGCTATAACTACTATTTGTTGCAACTATCATGATTGGGGTGATTCTTCTTTTGATCTTGAAAATTTATTTAAGCCCCGTGATGAATATGAGATTGATAATAGTGTTTGTAATATTATTGAAAGTGGGTTTGGAAGAGTGTCAACATTAGATCCCACATATTTGGAGGATGTTCAATCTTACGAAATTTTTGATAAAGGTGGGTTTGGAGAGGTCATGACTTTAGTTAATGTTAATCCCACTATTTTGGAAGAGTGTCAACTTTGCATGCATGTGGATCGTGTTGAAAATATTTTATGTGGTAGCTATTTTGTTGAATTTTCTTATGATCCCACATGTAATTATTATGAGAGAGGAAAATATGATTGTAGAAATTTTCATGTCACTAAATCGCCTCTCGTTATGTTGAGATTGCTATTGTTTCTTTTTCACTTCCTTGCATATGCTAGTTTTTGCTTGCTATGATAATTTGTTTGAATATAAGATGACTATGCATAGGAAGTATGTTAGACTTATATGTGTTTGTTACGTGTTTTATGATGCTCTCTTTGTGCTTCAATTCTTGTCTTCCATGTGAGCATCATCGAAATTGTCAATGCCTAGCTAGGGGCGTTAAACGATAGCGCTTGTTGGGAGGCAACCCAATTTTATTTTTGTTTCTTTCTTTTTGGTTCTGTTTATTAATAAACAATTCATCTAGCCTCTGTTTATATGTGGTTTTATGCTTTTAATTAGTGTTTGTTCCAAGTAGAACCTTTGGGAAGACTTGGGGGAAGTTTTTGCAATCTTGCTGTAAAAAACAGAAACTTTAGCGCTCACGAGTTTTGCTGCCATTTTTACTGGACGGTGAGATTAGGTTGATTATTTTTTAACATGATTAATAGACACATTACTCACGTCCACCAATTTATTTCAGAATTTTTGGGGTTACAGAAGTATTCGAAACCTACATATTACTACAGATTGTTCTGTTTTTGACAGATTCTGTTTTTCGTGTGTTGTTTGCTTATTTTGATGAATCTATGCCTAGTATCGGAGGGTATGAACCATAGAGAAGTTGGAATACAGTAGGTTTAACACCAATAAATAAAGAATGAGTTCATTACAGTACCTTAAGTGGTGGTTTGTTTTCTTATACTCACAGAGCTCATGAGATTTTCTGTTGAGTTTTGTGTTGTGAAGTTTTCAAGTTTTGGGTAAAGATTTGATGGATTATGGAATAAGGAGTGGCAAGAGCCTAAGATTGGGGATACCCAAGGCACACCAAGGTAAAATTCAAGGACAACCAAAAGCCTAAGCTTGGGGATGCCCCGGAAGGCATCCCCTCTTTCGTCTTCGTCCATCGGTAACTTTACTTCATGCTATATTTTTATTCACCACATGATATGTGTTTTGCTTGGAGTGTCTTGTGTGATTTGAGTCTTTTATTTTTAGTTTACCACAATAATCCTTGCTGTACACACATTTTGGGAGAGACACACATGAATTGGAATTTATTAGAATACTCTATATGCTTCACTTATATCTTTTGAGCTAGATAATTTTGCTCTAGTGCTTCACTTATATCTTTTAGAGCACGGTGGTGGTTCTATTTTACATAAATTATTGATCTCTCGTTGCTTCACTTATATTATTTTGAGAGTCCCTTAGAACATCATGGTAATTTTCTTTGGTTATAAAAGTAGTCCTAATATGATAGGCATCCAAGATTGGTATAATAAGAACTATCATAAAAGTGCATTGAATACTATGAGAAGTTCAATACTTGATAATTGTTTTGAAATATGAGGATGGTGACATTAAAGTTGTGCTAGTTGAGTAGTTGTGAATTTCACAAAAACTTGTGTTGAAGATTGCAAGTCCCATAGCATGCACGTATGGTAACCGTTGTGTAACTAATTTGAAACATGAGGTGTTCTTTGATTGTCTTCCTTATGAGTGGCGGTCGGGGACGAGCGATGGTCTTTTCCTCCCAATCTATCCCCCTAGGAGCATGCGTGTAGTGCTTGGTTTTTGATGACTTGTAGATTTTTGCAATAAGTATGTGAGTTCTTTATGACTAATGTTGAGTCCATGGATTATACGCACTCTCACCTTTCCATCATTGCTAGCCTCTTCGGTACCGTGCATTGCCCTTTCTCACCTTGAGAGATGGTGCAAACTTCGCCGGTGCACCCAAACCCCATGATATGATACGCTCTATCACACATAAACCTCCTTATATCTTCCTCAAAACATCCACCATACCTACCTATTATGGCATTTCCATAGCCATTTCGAGATATATTGCCATGCAACTTTCCACCGTTCCGTTCATCATGACACACATCATCATTGTCATATTGCCTTGCATGATCATGTAGTTGACATTGTATTTGTGGCAAAGCCACCATGCATAATTTATCATACATGTCACTCTTTATTAATTACCCTTCCCGGTACACCGCCAGAGGCATTCATATAGAGTCATATTTTGTTCTAGTATCGAGTTGTAATCATTGAGTTGTAAATAAATAGAAGTGTGATGATCATCATTAATAGAGCATTTTACCAAATAAAAAAAGGCCCAAAAAGAAATAAAAAGAAATAAAAAAGGACAATGCTACTATCCTCTTTTTCCACACTTGTGCTTCAAAGTAGCATCACGATCTTTATGATAGAGAGTCTCTTGTTTTGTCACTTTCATATACTAGTGGGAATTTTTCATTATAGAACTTGGCTTGTATATTCCAACAATGGGCTTCCTCAAATGCCCTAGGTCTTCGTGAGCAAGCAAGTTGGATGCACACCCACTTAGTTTCTTTGAGCTTTCATACATTTATAGCTCTAGTGCATCCGTTGCATGGCAATCCCTACTCCTTGCATTGACATCAATTGATGGGCATCTCCCTAGCCCGTTGATTAGCCGCGTCGATGTGAGACTTTCTCCTTTTTTGTCTTCTCCACATAACCCCCATTGTCGGTGTCAAAACCAGCGGATCTCGGGTAGGGGGTCCCGAACTGTGCGTCTAGGCGGATGGTAACAGGAGGCAGGGGACACGAAGTTTTACCCAGGTTCGGGCCCTCTTGATGGAGGTAAAACCCTACGTCCTGCTTGATTAATATTGATGATATGGGTAGTACAAGAGTAGATCTACCACGAGATCAGACAGGCTAAACCCTAGAAGCTAGCCTATGGTATGATTGTATGTTGTAGTTGCTGTGTCCTATGGACTAAAGCCTCCGGTTTATATAGACACCGGAGAGGGTTAGGGTTACACAAGGTCGGTTACAAAAGGAGGAGATATCCATATCCGTACTGCCTAGCTTGCCTTCCATGCCAAGTAGAGTCCCATCCGTACACGAGACGAAGTCTTCAATCTTGTATCTTCATAGTCTAATAGTCTGGCCAAAGGATATAGTCCGGCTGTCCGGAGACCCCCCTAATCCAGGACTCCCTCAGTAGCCCCTGAACCAGGCTTCAATGATGATGAGTCCGGCGCGCAGTATTGTCTTTGGCATTGCAAGGCGGGTTCCTCCTCCGAATACATCACAGAAGGATTTGAATACAAGGATAGTGTCTGACCCTGCAAAATAAGTTCCACATACCACCGTAGAGAGAATAATATTTCCACAAATCTAATCTGCTGACATGTTTCGGCTACACGACATTATGCCACGACCCGGTAATTATTCGAACCGTTTTTTTTTTCAACCAGCCTCACACATAACGTGAGGCGGTTTCTTGACACGTCTTGTCAAAGCAGAGATCGTGCTCCCCTAATTACGAGATTCTCATCAATACGGTCGTGGGTAACCCAACTGTATCTAGGACTCCTAGATTATAGGCAAGTCCCAAACGGCTACGGAGAGGACGCTTGATATTCACCCTCTTTATAAAGGGACAAGGCTTTTACTTTTTTCCCTCCTGTGCTCAATTGAATCCTTCCCCCGCCTTGAGTTCTAACACCCAAAGCCCAGGTCAGGTGCTCCGGATCTTCAATCATGTCCGGATCTAGCCTTCAAGGCCGGTGGATGCCCTCCTCCGTTACGGAAGAAGACATCAAGAAGTTGAGGGAGGCCAGATACCTAACCGCCGAGGTTTCGCATCGGCTGCCTGCTCGAGGGCAGGTCGTCCCTACTCCTGAACCCAACGAAGACGTCGTGTTCATCTCCCACTTCCTCCGAGGTCTAGGCCTCACTCTGGATCCCTTCGTTAGGGGGCTGATGTTTTATTACGGGCTAGATTTCCACGATCTGGCCCCGGACTCCTTTCTCCACATCTCATCATTTATTGTTGTATGTGAGGCCTTCCTCCGCATTACCCCTCACTTCGGCCTATGGCTCAAGACCTTTAACGTGAAGCCGAAGATGGTCGAGGGGCAGCATGTAGCGTGCGGAGGCGCATTAATAAGCAGGATTGCCGGAGCTCCATGGCCAAAGGGTTCTATTCCAGAGGTGTCCGGATTGTGGCAACGGGAGTGGTTTTACATCACAGCTCCCAGAAGTGCCAAGTGGGTGGCTGCCCCTGCTTTCTGCTCAGGCCCTCCACCACAACTGATGTCATGGATTAGCAGAGGGCTGAGCTGGGGTCCCACCAAGGACGTGCCTATACTGCCAAGCCGCATTCAAAATCTCTTCAAAGGAGATTTCAGTTTGATTATGGTAATGCAAGTCATGCTGGTTCGACGAATCCAGCCATGCAAACGTCGGCCTCTTCACGTGCGGGAGTTTAACCCAGAAGGACCGCGCGCTATTCAGGATTTCCTCGGCCTGACGCACGAGGAGATGTATAAATCATTCTTCAGACCCCAGATAGAGTGTCCGGATACCACCGAGGACGTGGGCCTGAGCAGCAACCGCACCGCCGACCAAGTAAGTTATCCTCTAGCCGAACACACCGTCTTTCATTTATCATGAAGTTATTCTGAGAAATCGCTCTTTGACCAGGACTGGATAACAAAGGCGAAAGTGATTCGGTGTTCGGCCCCCCTTCCTGAGGGTTTGGAAAATCCGGTACTGGAAAAGATGCTCAAGCTAGCACCTTGCCCGGAGCCCTCAAAGGAAGACAAAGGAGGGAATAATGAGGGCGAAAGCGGGCCTCCACCACTACCTATTCCGACCGAGGGAACGAGTGCCTCCATGATGGAGGATAACCGAGGGGAGGAATCGGACATTCTCTCACCCCGGGGAAGGGAGAGAACTACCTCTAAAGATCCGGAAACCAAGGTTTCCAAGCGGGAGAAGAAATCTCCACCGGAGGGTCCTGCCTTGGAGGGTGCTCTTGCCGCACAAAGTATGCGCGGGGATCAGCCCTCTAACGAGCCGTAAGTAATTAAAAAGTACTTTAATAGTGAAGATATATTACCTTACTTCTGAGGAAAATAACCGAAGTATTTATCTTGCAGTTCAGATCTTTACCCCTCTCAGCAGAGCTCGTCTTCGGGGATCTTCTTCCGGAGATGATGGAGAGCGAAACGCCTCCCCCAGACTCCTCCGCTCAAGAAGCGGGCGACCTTGAAGTGTCGTCACAGAAGGCCTCTCCGGATTCGGTGAGGCCAGAAGATAATCCTATAGTCACCCGAAGTCCCCAGCGTCCGGCTCTCGAAGAGAGCAAACAGAAGAGTCCGGCACCGTCTGGTATGCGGTCGGACGTACTGAGAGAGCTGTTGGAGCGAGCGGCCATCTCAGAAGAACACCGTACATTGATGGGTACGGTGATGGAAAGGATCTCATCCGCCGAAAGCGGGTTGCATGATGCCTTTATGAGTCTACTGACGGGCTTTGAGGTACGAAAAATGATGTACATTTGTGATGGTACCGCACATTTTTAGGTGTGCCCTTTGTAGATAGTAGCCCCTGAGACTCTGGTTGTCGCCGAGAATGACGGCGAACAGAGGATCGTAGTTCCAGGCAATAACCATACCGCTTTAATGTGCAGGTAGTGGGAGCTCCAGTGGCTAGCCGGACTCATGAGTTTGCCAAACTGGAGCGGCAACTGGATGCGGCGGATGTCGACATCGAGCTTGTTAACAAGAGGCTTGATGAGGCACAAGGTAAGTGTTATTTTCTGGTGAATGCCACATAGTAAGAGCAGCATGATGCCAGTATCTTTAATATGTTGTGACTGCAGATGGAGCTGCCACCGTGGAAACCCTGCGGGCAGAACTTGCCCGAGCCAAAGAACAAGCAAGGATTAGTAATGCGACTACTTTGAAGGCGGCCGAAGAGTTGAAAGCTGAGAAGGCTGCGCATTGCGAGAGCAAAGAGAAGATGGCCGTAAAGCTAAAAGACACTGCTGACCGTTGCCAGTTCCTTGAAAAATAAAACCGAGCGAAGGCAACAGACCTTGAAAAGGCCACGATGGCGAACAAAGACACCCGCTCTGCTATGAGAGCGAAGAAGGAGGAGCTGCGTGAAGCCGGGGATATTGTGGCTGGGAAGCCCTTCATGCTGCGGAGGAAGTTCGGAGATCCACGGTATGCCCCTCTGGATCGGCTGTGGAGTTCGACAGACGCATATATGGACTTGGCGGCGAGCGCTGCCGATGCGGCCAAATACTTCCAAGGTCAAACAGATCGTGAACTGGACAAGCTTTTCTGGACGCAATTCAACGTTCCAGAGCGTCTGCTTCCATTGACTGATCAGCTAGCCGAATGGGCCGAACTAAATAGGTTGTCCGGACTCGCCATGAGGTCTGTCGTGGATCAGCTGTGGCCGGAAAAGCCGAAGTCGGACAACTATTTCAGCTTAGTGCAGCAGTTCCTTGGTGTGGTGCCGCGCATCATTGCGATGAGGAGGTCGGCGTGCATAGAAGGCTCACGGATGGCCCTTGCCTCTGTTAAAGCATACTGGGCGGAGATGGATGGTACCGCTGTTGCGGCGCAGGGTTCGGCCATAGGCCGAGTGGCTGCCGAGCACTATTTCAAAGAGGTTCTCAAGGGTGCTCGTTTGATAGAGGCCCAGTGCTCGAAGAATATTATGTTTGAGTGACATGTATTCCCATTGTAAACACAATGTTTTTATGAAATTTATTAAGGCTGTGTTTATACTTTTCCCTGAAAGTAATATGATGCCTCCTGTGCGGCCGTTTATGTATACATGTGTATAACCTGAAAGATTGCAGTCGTCGGCTTCGGCCCCCACGCAAATAATGCGGAGGTGTTCGCAGAAGACACATGTTCACACTTAACCCAACATCTTGGTCCTATTAAGGAGGTGATAGCGCAGCGAACAAGGCAACCGGACTATTATGCTTTAACACTTACACTTAGCCATAGGAGTTTGACGGTGGGGCTACTATATAGCCCCTGTTGGCTCCGCACTCTCCCGAATTTGGGGTGCGTACATGCCTGGCCGGGAAATGGCCCTTCGTTAATACGGAGGAATTCTAACATTCCGATAGGTCATCGAGTGGTTGACCAGTCTCACGCTATATCATGACAGTCAGTTTTCGGCTTTTTCTACTGAGGTGCTCGTCCGGATGACCCGGGGCACAATCGCAGTAGTTCTCCTAGTGCTACCTTAGCCGATAGAGGGGAACGTAAGGTACCAAAACATAGGAGCCGGGCAAACCCAACATTTGACCAAAGACATGATTCGGAGCTGATGCATATAAGTCCAAACTCGCGACGCTGAACACTCCCTAAGGTATTCGGTCTTTATGGTATAAACCGGGCCTAAATAGTGCCCTTTGTAAGAAGCCCCTGGTGTACAGGTACATGCATTATTCTGACGTGGCCACATGCCAAGACGCCAGCATCCTTCTCAATTGTACTGAGAATCCGAGGGATGTGTATCAACAAGAGACAATAAAAAAGGTTGACGCAGGGTCTTAATCTAAAAAGAATCATTGGGACGGGTCCCTGCTGCACGTCTGCGCCTGTGTCTCCGTTGTGCCGTATCCTGGACGGGTGTAGCACGGTGGTCATCTGTAAAAGAGAGGAACTTAGGTGAAAAGTTGTCATGCAAAAAGGTAGGTTTTAAAGAAACCATGTAAATTTCAAGATGAGTAAAAATTGCCACTTGTCTGCGCGCGTTGAGCCCCTTGTGTTTATGAGAGGGGTGTGGCATCAAACCTGTACGAATTTCATATAGCTACGCCGGACTCGTCTAACTGTGTCCGTGGTCTTGATGACCTATCGAGTACTTTAGTTGGTGAGGCCATTTTAGTGTGCGGCTGCCGCGACAGCCGCACCCTCCTCGGCGCGCAGGGATCGCTCAATATTTCCATTTACTATAATGATGCCACGTGGACCAGGCATCTTAAGTGTGAGGGAAGCGTAATGCGGTACTGCATTAAAGCGAGCGAAAGCTTCGCATCCAAGTAGTGCTTGATAGCCACTTTGGAACGGAGCAATGTGGAAGGTTAAATTTTCGCTATGGAAGTTATCGGGGAAGCCGAATATAATTTCTAGTAGCAGGGAGCCCGTGCAATGAGCCCCTGGGCCTGGCGTTACTCCTTTAACGGTAGTATTGCTGAGGCAAATTTTCGTTGGGTCTATCCCCATTTTGCGGATTGTGTCCTGATATATCAAGTTTAGACTGCTGCCACCGTCCATCAGGACTCGTGTGAAGTGGTATCCGTCAATTATTGGGTCTAATACCAAGGCAGCCCATCTTGCACGCCAGATACTTGCTGAGTAATCCCGATGGTCAAAAGTGATCGGTTGAAACGATAAGTGGCAGGGCTCCGCAGTGATAGGCCCTTGGGCATATTTATCTGGGAGTGCCGCTTTGTTTATCCCCTTGATCATGTGTAACACGTTGACTGTTTTGACTTTTGGTGGAAATTTCTTTATTTCCCCAGTGTCTTGCTTGAGAGGCTCATCCTCGTCTTCGCTTGGTGTATCCTCTCCCTTGTGTACGGCATTGAGCTTGCCGGACTGCTTGAAGACCCAACATTCTCTGTGGGTATGATTAGCGGGTTTACCCGGGGTGCTATGGATTTGACATATTTGGTCCAGAATTTTGTTGAGGCTGGATAATTCATCTCTGTCGCCTTTAGAGGGTGGCTTTTCCTGACCTGGCCGAGAGCTTCTGAATCTGGCGTTTACCGCCATGCACTTCGAGCTGTCTTCTTTATTCTGACGCTTATTATTTTTGCTGCATCATGATTTCCCGTTTTCATCTCTAACTTCGGATGTACTTGGGTCGCTGGTGCTGCATCTGGCTAGCCAGCTGTCCTCACCCGCGCAAAAGCGGGTCATGAGGCTTGTTAATGCTGCCATTGTTCTTAGCTTTTCTTGGCCGAGGTGTCTGGCAAGCCATTCGTCGCGGACGCTATGCTTAAAAGCTGCTGAGGGAGTCCTGGATTAGGGGGTGTCCGGATGGCCGGACCATACCTTCAGCCGGACTCCTGGACTATGAAGATACAAGATCTAAGACTTCGTCCCGTGTCCGGAAGGGACTTTCCTTGGCGTGGAAGGCAAGCTTGGTGATACGGATATGTAGATCTCCTACCATTGTAACCGACTTTGTGTAACCCTAACCCTCTCTGGTGTCTATATAAACCGGAGGGTTTCAGTCCGTAGGACAACATATAGAACAACAATCATACCATAGGCTAGCTTCTAGGGTTTAGCCTCTCCGATCTCGTGGTAGATCTACTCTTGTACTACCCATATCATCAATATTAATCAAGCAGGACGTAGGGTTTTACCTCCATCAAGAGGGCCCGAACCTGGGTAAAACTTCGTGTCCCCTGCCTCCTGTTACCATCCGGCCTAGACGCACAGTTCGGGACCCCCTACCCGAGATCCGCCGGTTTTGAAACCGACATTGGTGCTTTCATTGAGAGTTCCTCTGTGTCGTCGCTGTTAGGCTTGATGGCTCCTACGATCATCAATAGCGATGCAGTCCAGTGAGAGACCTTCCTCTCCGGACAGATCTTCATCTTCGGCGGCTTCGCACAGCGGGCCAATTCACTTGGCCATCTGGAGCAGATCGAAAGCTATGCCCCTGGCCGTCAGGTCAGATTTGGAAGTTTAAACTACACGGCTGACATCCGCGGGGACTTCGATCTTCGACGGATTCGAGCCACTGCCGAGCGCGCCGCACTATCACCACGAGCGTGATCTAGCTCTGCTGCCGAACAGTGCCCTAGAGGCCGCACCCGCATCAGCTTCGACCCTTAATTCGAAGCCAACTGCGCCGATCGAGGATGGGTGGTTGGACGCCGCCTCGGGGGCTGCGATTCCAACGGCGATCGAGCCGAACACCAGCCCCGCACTCCGCGAGACTTGTGACTCCAAGGAGCCGGACTCCTCTCCGGACTCCGAACCCTCCGCGCCCCTGCCGATCGAATCCGATCGGGTGCCGATCATGGAGTTTACTGCCGCGGACATCTTTCAGCACTCGCCTTTCGGCGATATTCTGAAGACACTAAAGTCTCTCTCTTTATGAGGAGAGCCCTGGCCGGACTACGGTCAGCAAGGTTGGGATACGGACGATGAAGAAATTCAAAGCCCACCCACCACCCACTTTGTAGCCACTGTCGATGATTTAACCGACATGCTTGACTTCGACTTCGAAGACATCGACGGTATGGACGCCGATGAAGGAGAGGATGAAGAACCAGCGCCTGTGGGGCCCTAGAAAGCCACCTCGTCATATGATGTATACATGGTGGACGCACCAAAAGATGACGACGAGGAGCGGAAGGACGCACCGAAGGCTTGTTCCCTCGAGAAGCAGTCAAAGCGGCGACACAAGCGCCGCCCCAAATCCCGCCTCGACAGAAATAATGATCACACAGACCCAGTGCTGGAGCTGGGCGAACCGCTGCTGGACAACGGCAATCCGGATAATCAAACCGAACAAACAAATTCTATCAAGGATAAGGGTCCGGACGACATAACGCCGGACAGGCACCCGGAGCAGCAGAATGCCCGTAAAAGGCTTGTTGCCACCATGATGAGTCTTAAAAAGCAGAAGCAAAGGCTCAAGGCGGTGCAAGACACACTCCAGATCAGATGGAGTAAAATACTCAACACAGCAGCGAGGTACGGCGACAATCGCCCCTCCAAGAGCTACCCAAAGCGGAAGCTGCTACCTGAATTCGATGAGGAGGCCTCAGACCCCCCACAACCAAATATCAAAGCAGCCACCTGGCCAGATAGACGACCCCTCTACCAACACAGAGCGGCATACAACGCCACTCACAATACAACACGCGACCCATGCGAGGGCTCGCACCCAAAGGACGGCGCAACAAGATCCATCTATGGACCACGCAAGCGCGCCCCGGCATACAATGCAACACAACAAACATCCGAACAACGCGGTACACCCAGCTACAGGGGTGCCGCACACCCCCTATGTTTCACCGATGAGGTGCTGGACCATGAATTTCCAGAGGGATTCAAACCCGTAAACATAGAGACATACGACGGAACAACAGACCCTGGGGTCTGGATTGAGGACTACATCCTTCATATCCATATGGCTCGAGGAGATGATCTCCACACCATCAAGTACTTACGCCTCAAGCTCAAAGGGCCAGCTCGTCACTGGCTTAAGGGCCTCCCTGAAAGCTCCATTGGACGTTGGGAAGAGCTCAAAGACGCCTTTTGGGAAAATTTTCAAGGGACTTATGTCCGACCTCCGGATGCGGACGATTTGAGTCATATAACTCAACAGCTCGGAGAGTCAGCCCGAAAACTTTGGAACAGGTTTGTTACTAAAAAGAACCAGATTGTCGACTGTCCGTATGTCGAAGCCTTGGCAGCTTTTAAGCATAGCGTTCGTGACGAATGGCTCGCCAAACACCTCGGCCAAAATAAGCCAAGAAGGATGGCCGCATTAACAAACCTCATGACCCGCTTTTGTGCGGGTGAGGACAGCTGGCTAGCCAGATGCAGCACCAGTGACCCGAGTACATCTGAAGTTAGAGATGGAAACGGGAAATCATGGCACAACAGCAATAACAAACGCCAGAATAAAGAAGACAGCATGAAGGGCACGGCAGTAAACGCCGGATTCAAAAACTCTCGGCCAGGTCAGCAAAAGCCGCCCTCTAAAGGCACCAGGGATGAACTGTCCAGCCTCAACAAAATTCTGGACCAAGTATGTCAGATCCATAGTACCCCTGGTAAACCTGCTAATCATACCCACAGAGAATGTTGGGTCTTCAAGCAGTCCGGCAAGCTCAACACCGTACACAAGGGGGAGGATACACCAAGTGAAGACGAGGACGAGCCTCCCAAGCAAGACACTGGGGAACAAAAGAAATTTCCACCAGAAGTCAAAACAGTAAACGTGTTACATGTGATCAAGGGAAAAAACAATGCGGCACTCCCAGGAAAATATACCCAAGTGCCTGTGACCGCGAAGTCCTGCCACTGGTCGTCTCAACCGATCACTTTCGACCATCGCGATTACTCAGCAAGTGTCCGACGCGCATGATGGGCTGCCCTGGTATTAGACCCAGTAATTGGTGGATATCACTTCACACGAGTCTTGATGGACGGTGGCAGTAATCTAAACCTAATATATCAGGATACAATCCGCGGGATGGGGTTAGACCCAACAAAAATTCGCCATAGCAATACTACCTTTAAAGGAGTAACGCCAGGCCCAGGGGCTCGTTGTACGGGCTCCCTCCTACTACAAGTTATATTCGGCTCCCCCGATAACTTCCGTCGCGAGCATTTAACCTTCCACATCGCTCCGTTCCAAAGCGGCTATCAAGCACTGCTCGGACGCGAAGCTTTCGCTCGCTTTAATGCAATACCACACTGAGCCTCCCTCACACTCAAGATGCCCGGTCCACATGGCATCATTTCAGTGAACGGAAATATCAAGCGATCTCTGCGCGCCGAAGAGAGTGCGGCTGCCCTGGCAGCCGCACACTAAAGGCGCCTGGACCAGTGAAAGCATCCAATAGGTCGTCAAGACCTCAGACACAAATAATCAAGTCCGGCGCCGCTATTTACACCGAATAAGTGGTCACACCCCTATTTGTCAATACAAGGGGCTCAACGCGCGCAGACAAGTGGCAATTTTTTCTCATCTTGAATTATACATGGTTTCTTTAAAAACTATCTTTTTGCACGACAACTTTTTCACCTAAGTTCCTCTCTTTTACAGACGATCATCGTGCTACACCCGTCCAGGATACGGCACAACGGAGACACAGGCGCAGATGTGCAGCAGGGACCCGCTCCAAGGATTCTTTTTAGATTAAGACCCTGCGTAAACCTTTTTTACTGTTTATTGTTGATACATATCCACCATTGAGAAGGATGCTGACGTCTTGGCATGTGGCCACGCCAGAACAATGCACGTACCTGGACACAAGGGGCTTCTTACAAAGGCCATTATTTAGGCCCGGTTTATACCACAAAGACCAAATACCTTAGGGAGTGTTCGGCGTCGCGAGTTTGGCCTTATATGCATCAGCTCCGAATCATTGTCTTTGGTCAAATGTTGGGATTGCCCGGCTCCTGTGTTTTGGTGCCTTACGTTCTGCTTTACCGGCTAAGGTAGCATCCGGACGAGCACCTCAGTAGAGAAAGCCGAAAACTGACTGACATGATATAGCGTGAGACTGGTCAACCACTCAATGACCTGTTGGAATGTTAAAATTCCTCCGCCTTAATGAAGGGCCATTTTCCGGCCAGACATGTACGCACGCCGGGATCGGGAGAGTGCGGAGCCACCAGGGGCTATCTAGTAGCCCCACTATCAAACTCCTATGGCTAAGTGAAAGTGCTAAAGCATTATAGTCTGGTTGCCTCACTCACTCCGCTATCACCTCCTTAATAGGACCAAGACGTTGGGTTAAGTGTGAACACGTGTTTTTTGCGAGCACCTCCGCATTATATGCGTGGGGGTTGAAGCCGATGGCTGCAATCTTTCAGGTTATACACATGTATACATAAACGGCCGCCCAGGAGGCATCATATTACTTTCAGGCAAAAGTATAAAAATAGCCTGATAAAAATTTATAAAAGCATTTCGCTTACAATGAGATTACATATCACTCAAACATAATATTTTTTGAGCACTGGGTCTCTATCAAACAAGCACCCTCAAGAACTTCTTCAAAGTAGTGCTCAGCAGCCATTCGACCTATGGACGAATCCCGCGCGGCAACAGTGGTAGCATCCATCTCCGCCCAATATGCTTTAACACGGGCAAAGGCCGTCCGTGAGCCCCCTATGCACGCCGACCTCTTCATCGCATTAATGCGCGGCACCACGTCAAGGAGCTGCTGCACAAAGCTGAAATAGCTATTTGGTTTTGGCCTTTCCGGCCATAGCTGATCCACAACAGACCTCATGGCGAGTCCGGACAACCTATTCAATTCAGCCCATTCGGCTAATTGGTCAGTCAATGAAAGCGGACGCTTGGGAGAATGGAATTGTGTCCAAAACAGCGAGTCCACTTCACGGTCCATCTGACCTTGGAAGTACTTGGCCGCATCGGCAGCGCTCGCCGCCAAATCCATATATACATCCTCTGAACTCCACAGCCGATCCAGAGAGGCATACCGTGGATCTCCGAACTTCCTCCGCAACATAATGGATTTCCCAGCTACAATATCCCCGACTTCCCGAAGCTCCTCCTTCTTCGCCCTCATAGCAGAGCGGATGTCTTTTCTCGTCACAGCAGCCTTCTCAAGGTCCGATGCCTTCGCTAGGTTTTCCTTTTCAAGAACCCGGCAACGGTCGGCGGCGGCTTTTAATTCTATGGCCATCTTGGCCATCTTATCTCAGCTCTCGCCATGCGCGGCCTTCTCGGTTTTCAACTCTTCGGCCGCCTTCAAAGTAGCAGCATTACTAAACCTAGCTTGTTCCTTGGCTCGGGCAAGTTCTGCCCGCAAGGCTTCAACAGTGGCAGCTCCATCTGCAGTCACAACATATTAAAGATACTAGCATCATGCTACTCTTACTATGTGGCATTTACCAGATAATGACACTTACCCTGTGCCTCGTCAAGCCTTTTGTTAACAAGCTCGATGTCGGCGTCTGCCGCATCCAACTGCCGTTTTAAATGGGCGAACTCGCTAGTCCGGCTAGCCACCGGAGCTTCCATCACCTGCACATAGAGGCAGTATGGTTATTACCTGGGAATATGATCCTCTGTTCGTCGTCGTTTCCGACGACAACCAGAGTCTCAGGGGCTACTATCTACACAGGGCACACCTAGCATGTGCAGGACTATCATACATTATTTTACGTACCTCAAAGCCTGTCAGTAGACTCATAAAAGCTTCATGTAATCCGCTTTTGGCAGACAAGATTCTCTCCATCACCGTATTCATCAGCACACGGTGTTCAACTGAGATGGCCGCTCGCCCCACCAACTCCCTCAGAACATCCAATCGCACACTAGACGTTGTTGGACTCTTTTTTCCGCTCTCTTTGGGAGCCGAACACTGGGACCTTCGGGGGTCAATGGGATTATCTTCTGGCCTCATCAGACTCGGAGAGGCCCTTCGCGACGACACTTCGGGGTCGCCCGCTTCCGGAGCGGAGGAGTCCGGAGGAGGCGTTTCGCTCTCCATCATCTCTGGAAGAAGATCCCCCGAAGACAAGCTCATTTGAGAGGGGCTAAGGCCCGAACTGCAAAGATATATGTGGTGGTTATTTTCTCAAAAGAAAAAGATGGCATACCTATACTATTAAAGTATTTCAGGTCACTTACGACTCGCTGGAGAATTGATCCCCCCGCGGACTTTGTGCGGCAAAGGCACCCCTCAAGGTAGGACCCTCTGTGGGAGACTTCTTCTCCCGTTTGGGAGCTTCGGCTTCCGAATCCCCGGGCACAGTCCTTTTCCTCCTCCGGTCGTCTTCCTTCATGGAGACGCTCGCTCCCTCGGTTAGAACGGGCAGCGTTGGGGGCCCGCGTCCGCCTGTATTATCCTCCCCAGTATCTTCCTTCAAGGGCTCCGGGTAGGGTGCGACCTCGAGCATCTTTTCCAATACCGGATTATCCAAAACCTCAGGGAGGGGGGCCGAACACCGAATCAACTTCGCCTTTGTTAGCCAGTCCTAGTCAAAAAGCGAACTCTCAGAAATAACTTCGTAACAAATGAGAGATAGTATGTTCGGCCGGAAGATTCCTTACCTGTTCGGCGACGCGGTTACTGCTCAGGCCCACGTCCTCGGTGATTTCTAGACACTCTACCTGAGGTCCGAAGAATGACTTGTACATCTCCTCATGCGTCAGGCCGAGGAAATTTTGGATGACACGCGGTCCCTCGGGATTGAACTCCCACGAGCGAAGGGGCCGGCGTTTGCAAGGCTGGACTTGACGAACCAGCATAACTTGTATTACCGCAACCAAACTAAAATCTCCATTGAAGAGATCTCGAATGCGGCTTTGCAGTATAGGCATGTCCTTGGCTGGACCCCAGCTCAGACCTCTGCTGATCCATGACATTAGTTGTGGTGGAGGGCCCGAGCGGAAAACAGGGGCGGCCGCCCACTTGGCACTTCTAGGAGCCGTGATGTAGAACCACTCCTGTTGCCACAATTCAGACACCTCTGGAATGGAACCTTTGGGCCATGGAGCTCCCGTCATCTTGCATATTGAGGCACCTCCACATGCTGCATGTTGCCCCTCGATCATCTTCGGCTTTACTTCAAAGGTCTTGAGCCACAAGCCAAAGTGAGGGTAACCCGAAGGAAGGCCTCACACACGACAATAAATGTCGTGATATGAAGAAAGGAGTCCGGAGCTAGATCATGGAAGTCTAGCCCGTAATAAAACATCAAACCCCTGACGAAAGGATCCAGAGCAAGGCCTAGACCTCGGAGGAAGTGGGAGACGAACACGACGCTCTTGTTGGGTTTGGGGAGGGGACGGCCTGCCCTCGGGCAGGCAGCCGATGCACAACCTCGGTTGTCAGATATCTGGCCTCCCTCAACTTTTTGATGTCTTCTTCCGTGACGGAGGAAGGCACCCATCGGCCTTGAAGGCTAGATCCGGACATGATTGAAGGTTCGAAGCACCTGACCTGAACTTTGGGTGTTTGAGCTTGAGGTGGGGGAAGGATTCGATTGAGCATGGGAAGGAAAAAATAAAAGCCTTGTCCCTTTATAAAGAGGGTGAATATCAAGCGTCCTCTCCGTGGCCGTTTGGACTTGCCTATAGTCTAGGAGTCCTAGAAGCGGTTGGGTTACCCACGCCCGTATTGATGAGAATCCCAGAATAAGGGGACACGATCTCTGCTTTAACAAGACGTGCCAAGGAAATCGCCTCGCATGACGTGCTGAGGTGGGATAATAAAACGATTCGAATAAAGGCTTGGCCGTGGTGCGATGTCGCACTATGGAATACGTCAGCAGATAAGATTTGTGTAAATATTATTCTCTCTATGGCCATATGTGGAAACTTATTTCGCAGAGACGGACACTATCTTTGTGTTCAAAATCTTCTATGAAGTACTTGGAGGAGGAACCCGCCTTGCAATACCGAAGACAATCTGCGCGCCGGACTCGTCGTCATTGAAGCCTGGTTCAGGGGCTACTGAGGGAGTCCTGGATTAGGGGGTGTCTGGATGGCCGGACCATACCTTCAGCCGGACTCCTGGACTATGAAGGTACAAGATTGAAGACTTCGTCCCGTGTCCGGAAGGGACTTTCCTTGGCGTGGAAGGCAAGCTTGGCGATACGGATATGTAGATCTCCTACCATTGTAACCGACTTTGTGTAACCCTAACCCTCTCCGGTGTCTATATAAACCGGAGGGTTTCAGTCCGTAGGACAACATATAGAACAACAATCATACCATAGGCTAGCTTCTAGGGTTTAGCCTCTCCGATCTCGTGGTAGATCTACTCTTGTACTACCCATATCATCAATATTAATCAAGCAGGACGTAGGGTTTTACCTCCATCAAGAGGGCCCGAACCTGGGTAAAACTTCGTGTCCCTTGCCTCCTGTTACCATCTGGCCTAGACGCATAGTTCAGGACCCCCTACTCGAGATCCGCCGGTTTTGACACCGACAGCTGCCAAGGCTTCGGCGTCCGGACAGTCAACTATTTGGTTCTTTTTAGTAAGAAACCTGTTCCAAAGCTTTCGGGCTGACTCTTCGGGCTGTTGAGTTATATGACTCAAATCGTCCGCATCCGGAGGTCGGACATAAGTCCCTTCAAAATTTACCCGAAAAGCGTCTTCTAGCTCTTCCCAGCTTCCAATGGAGTTTTTGGGAAGGCTTTTAAGCCAGTGCCGAGCTGGCCCCTTGATCTTGAGGGGTAAGTACTTGATGGTGTGGAGATCATCTCCTCGAGCCATATGGATATGGAGGATATAGTCCTCAATCCAGACCCCAGGGTCTGTTGTTCCGTCGTATGCCTCTATGTTTACGGGTTTGAATCCCTCTGGAAATTCATGGTCCAGCACCTCATCGGTGAAACATAGGGGGTGTGCGGCACCCCTGTATCTGGGTGTACCGCGTTGTTCGGATGTTTGTTGTGTTGCATCGTATGCTGGAGCGCGCTTGCATGGTCCATAGATGGATCTGGTTGCGTCGTCCTTTTGATGCGAGCCTTCGCGTGGATCGCATATTGGCTTATGTGTGGCATTGTTTGCCGCTCTATGTTGGCTGTGACGACGTCTATCCGGCCAGGTGGCCATTTCGATTTTTGGTTGTGGGGGATCCAAGGCCTCCTCATCGAATTCGGGTAGCAACTTCCGCTTCGGGTAGCTCTTGGTG
Source organism: Triticum dicoccoides (assembly GCF_002162155.2). Lineage (NCBI taxonomy): Eukaryota > Viridiplantae > Streptophyta > Magnoliopsida > Poales > Poaceae > Triticum > Triticum dicoccoides. The sequence continues at coordinate 217,048,378 of NC_041390.1, read as the reverse complement.
GGGCGATTACCGCCGTACTTCGCTGTTGCGTTGAGTACTTTGCTCCATCTGATTCCGAGTGTGTCTTATGCATCCTTGAGTCTTTGCTTCTGCTTTTTTAGACTCCTCGCGGTGGCAACAAGCCTTTGACGGGCATTCTGTTTCTCCGGGTGTCTGTCTGGTGTGAGGTCGTCCGGACTATTATCTTTGACAGAGTTAGGTTGTTCGCTTTGATTCTCCGTATTGCCGTGATCCGGCGATGGTTCACCCTGCTCTAACGCTGGGTCTATATGATCGTTGTTTCTGTCGAGGCAGGATTTGGAGCGGCGCTTACGCTGCCGCTTTGACTACTTCTCGAGGGGACAACCCTTCGTTGCATCCTTCCTTTCCTCGTCGTCGTTTTCTTTTGGTGTGTTCACCATGTATACATCGTGTGATGAAGTGGGCGTCCAATGCCCTGTGGGTAGTGGTTCATGTTCGTCTCTTGCATCGTCGTCCATACCATTAATGTCTTCGGAGTCGAGGTCGAGCATGTCGGTTAAATCATCGACAGTGGCTAATAAGTGGGTGGTGGGTGGGCGGAGAATTTCTTCGTCATCCGCATCCCAATCCTGCCGGTCATAGTTCGGCCAGGATCCTCCTGACAAGGAGAGGGACCTTAGTGTGTTCAGTATGTCGCCAAGGGGCGAGTGCTGAAAAATATCCGCGGAGGTAAACTCCATGATCGGCGCCCAATCGGATTCAATAGGATCGGGTGCAGGCGGTTCGGAGTCCTTGGCCGGAGAAAGATCCGGCAGTTTAACAATACGGCTCTCGTGCAAGGTAAGGTCGATGTTCGGCTCGATCGCCGCTGAGGATAAGGCCTCCGTGGTGGGGTCCATCCACCCGTCCACGGAGCGCACAACTGGCTCCGAATTGAGGGTCGGAGCGACTGCCGGTGCAATTTCTTGAACACTGTCTGATGGTAGAGCTAAATCGTACTCATCGTGACCGCGTGACGCACAAGGCAGAGGCTCGAATCTGTCGAAGATCGAGTCTCCGCGGACGTTGGCCGTGTAGTTTAAGCTTCCAAACCTGACCTGGTGGCCAGGGGCGTAGCTTTCAATCTGCTCCAGATGGCCAAGTGAATTGGCCCACAGTGCAAAACCGCCGAACACAAAGATCTGTCCGGGGAGGAAAGTCTCACCCTGGACTGCATCGCTATCGATGATAGTAGGAGCCATCAAGCCTAACGGTGACAACACAGAGGAACTCTCAATGAAAGCACCAATATCGGTGTCAAAACCGGCGGATCTTGGGTAGGGGGTCCCGAACTGTGCGTCTAGGCGGATGGTAACATGAGGCAGGGGACACGAAGTTTTACCCAGGTTCGGGCCCTCTTGATGGAGGCAAAACCCTACGTCCTTCTTGATTAATATTGATGATATGGGTAGTACAAGAGTAGATCTACCACGAGATCAGAGAGGCAGCTAGCCTATGGTATGATTGTATGTTGTAGTTGTTGTGTCCTACGGACTAAAACCCTCCGGTTTATATAGACACCGGAGAGAGTTAGGGTTACACAAGGCCGGTTACAAAAGGAGGAGATATCCATATCTGTACTGCCTAGCTTGCCTTCCACGCCAAGTAGAGTCCCATCCGGACATGAGACAAAGTCTTCAATCTTGTATCTTCATAGTCTAACAGTCCGGCCAAAGGATATAGTCCGGCTGTCCAAAGACCCCCTAATCCAGGACTCCCTCACCCATCATTATATGCTATATCCATGGCTCACGCTCATGTATTGCGTGAAAGTTGAAAAAAGTTTGAGATTACTAAAGTATGAAACAATTGCTTGGCTTGTCATCGGGGTTGTGCATGATGAGAGCATTCTTGTGTGACGAAAATGGAGCATGACCAAACTATATGATTTTGAAGGGTTGAACTTTCTTTGGCCATGTTGTTTTGAGAAGACATGATTTCTTAGTTAGTATGCTTGAAGTATTATTATTTTTATGTCAATATTAAACTTTTTTCTTGAATCTCTCGGATCTGAATATTCATGCCACAATAAAGAAAATTACATTGAGAATTATGCTAGGTAGCATTCCACATCAAAAATTTTGTTTTTTATCATTTACCTACTCGAGGACGAGCAAGAATTAAGCTTGGGGATTCTTGATACGTCTCCAACGTATCTATCATTTTTGATTGTTCCATGCTATTATATTATCTGTTTTGGATGTTTAATGGGCTTTATTATACACTTTTATATTATTTTTGGGACTAACCTACTAACCCAAGGCCCAGTGCAAATTGTTGTTTTTTCCCTATTTCAGTGTTTCGCAGAAAAGGAATATCAAACGGAATCCAAATGGAATGAAACCTTCGGGAGAGTTATTTTTGGAAAAAACATGATCGAGGGGACTTGGAGTAGACGTCATGAAAGAAGCAGGGAGGCCACGAGGCAGGGAGGCGTGCCTGCCCCCCTAGGCATGCCCCACCCTCATGGGCCCCTCGCAGCTCCACTGACCTACTTCTTCCTCCTATATATATCCATATACCCCGAAAACATCCAGGAGCACCACGAAACCCTATTTCCACCACTGCAACCTTCTGTACCCAAGAGATCCCATCTTGGGGCCTTTTCCGGAGCTCCGCCAGAGGGGGAATCGATCACGAGGGCTTCTACATCAACACCATAGCCTCTCCGATGATGTGTTAGTAGTTTACCATGGACCTTCGGGTCCATAGTTATTAGCTAGATGGCTTCCTCTCTCTCTTTGGATCTCAATACAAAGCTCTCCTCGATCTTCTTGGAGATCTATTCGATGTAATTCTTTTTGCGGTGTGTTTGTCGAGATTCGATGAATTGTGGGTTTATGATCAAATTTATCTATGAACAATATTTGATTCTTCTCTGAAATCGTTTATGTATGATTGGTTATCTTTGCAAGTCTCTTTGAATTATCAGTTGGTGGCCTACTAGATTGATCTTTCTTGCAATGGGAGAAGTGCTTAGCTTTGGGTTCAATCTTGCGGTGTCCTTTCCCAGTGACAGCAGGGGCAGCAAGGGACGTATTGTATTGTTGCCATCGAGGATAAAAATATGGCGTTACTCTGTTCTTATGAACTTAATACTCTAGATGCATGCTGGATAGCGGTCTATGTGTGGAGTAATAGTAGTAGATGCAGAATCGTTTCGGTCTACTTGTCACGGACGTGTTGCCTATATACATGATCATGCCTAGATATTCTCAAAATTATGCACTAGAGTAAGTTGTTAATACTTATGCTATCTTGAGAGAAGCCACTAGTGAAACCTATGGCCCCCGGGTCTATCTTTTATCATATAAGTTTCCAATCTATTTTACTTTGCAATCTTTATTTTCAATCAATATCATAAAAATACCAATAATATTTATCTTATTATCTCTATCAGATCTCACTCTCATAAGTTACCGTGAAGGGATTGACAACCCCTTTATCGTGTTGGTTGCGAGGTTCCTATTTGTTTGTCTAGGTACGAGGGACTTGCGTGTGGTCTCCTACTGGATTGATACCTTGGTTCTCAAAAAGGGAGGGAAATACTTACGTTACTTTGCTGCATCACCCTTTCCTCTTCAAGGGAAAACCAACGCAATGCTCAAGAGGTAGCATATATCTACTGTATTCCAACTTTACAATAGCTTATACCCTCCAATACAAACCATAGATTCATCGAAATAAGCACACAACGCAAAGAAAACATAATCTGTCGAAAAACAGAACAGTGTGTAGTAATCTAGAAACTTCGAATACTTCTGCAACTCCAAAAATTCTGAAAAATTAGGGAAGCATGTGAAATTTGTATATCAATCTTGTGTTCAAAAATCAGATTTTATCACTCTACTGTTAAAAATTAAACTTGTTTTACTGGACACAAAAGTTTCTATTTTTCAACAAGATCAAATCAACTATCACCCAACATGATCCCAAAGGCTTTGCTTGGCACAAACACTAATTAAAACATAAAAACACAATAATAACAACAGCATAATTGTGCAAACACTCAAGAACAAAAATAGAAAGATAAAAAATAAATTTGGGTTGCCTCCCAACAAGCGCTATCGTTTTATGCCACTAGCTAGGCATAATGCAAAGATCTAAGTATTGTCATCTTTATTTTTATTTTTCTTAGAGGTGTTTTTGTCAGGAGGTTTTGCAAAGACAACATAAAACAACTTATCCATAGAGACTTTAGCGCTATCAAGTTGCTTATCATCATATCCCTTTTGATTTCCGGCAACAATCCAAGAGTAGTATTGTTGATTAACATCATTGAAAACTTGTTGGATTATATCTAAAACAGGGCCTTACTTTTTAAGATTCTCATCAAATATTTGATTGTCCCCAAGCTAATGTCTTAGAACATAATCACTATTATAAAGAATTTCATCTATCACCATTTTTTCATGATTCATACCATAAAAAAACAAAAATTTCCCTAGATTCCCGTACTATGTAATCAAATTCATTCATAAGAGCAAGGGTGGGCAACTTCTTAGCCTTGGGATTGTTTATAGCGGGTAACTCAAAAAACAGTCTTCGCAATGTAGGATGGGTACGGATAAATTTATTTTCAACCTTTAAAACTAGTGCTGAAATACCTTCCGCATAAGATTTAGTCCTCTTAAGTATAGGAACATCATCTAGACTTAAATTTCCAATACAATTGAAAAATTCTTGGATACGTTCTTTTTCTATAACATTCCCTTGCCCAAAAACAAAAGTTTTAGCATCCAGATTGCTAGATTGTCCAATTGTAGGAGTTAGGCCATTATCTGTTTCTGCCATACCAAAGTCACTCATGGTGATAAATCCTAGCAAACAAAAACTCCAACGAAAAGAGGGCGAATAAAATGGCAATTTTTTATGAAGTGGGGGAGATGAAAATGGAAAATAATGTAAATTGCAAGGAGATGAGATTTCTGATTAGGAACCTGGTAGATGTTGATGATGTCTCCCTGGCAACGGCACCAAAAATTCCTTTGATGTGGCTTGTACTACATAGGTATTTCCCCAAAGTGGAAGGATGATGCAGCACAACTATGGTAGGTATTTGCCTCGGTGATGAGACCAAGGTGTTAGAACCAGTAGGAGAACCACGCAACACTATGTGAACGGTACCTGCACAAAAAGAACAAATACTTGCAACCCGATGTAAAAGAGGGGTTGCCAATCCCTCCCGGGTAAAAGATAGGTAAAATTGTAGTAGATTGGATAAATAGATCTCGTGGGAACGCGAGATAAAATAAATAATAATAAATTGCAGCAAGGTATTTTTGGGTTTTTTGATTATTAGATCTGAAAATAAAAGTGATAAAAATAGATCTCGAAGGAAAATATGATAAAGAAGAGACCTGGGGGCCGTAGATTTCACTAGTGGCTTCTCTCAAGAAAAATATCATAAGGTGGGTAAACAAATTACTGTTGGGCAACTGATAGAACTTCAAATAATTATGACAATATCCAGGCAATGATCATTATATAGGCATCATGTCCAAGATTAGTAGACCGACTCTTGCCTGCATCTACTACTATTACTCCACACATCGACCGCTATCCAGTAGTCATCTAGTGTATTAAGTTTATGGAGAAACAGAATAATGCAATAAGAATGATGACATGATGTAGACAAGATCTACTCATATAGGATTGGACCCCATCTTGTTATCCTTAATAGCAACGATACATATGTGTCATTTCCCCTTCTGTCACTGGGATTGAACACCGTAAGATTGAACCCATCACAAGGCACCTCGTCCCAAGGCAAGAAAAATCGATCTAGTCGGCCTAAATAAACTAAAATTCGAAGAACAAATACGAGGCTGTAAGTAATCATGCATATAAGAGATCAAAATACTCAAAGAACTTTCATGGATAAAAACATAGATCTGACCATAAACTCAAAGTTCATTGGAACTCAACAAACACACTGCAGAAAGAGTTACATCAAATAGATCTCCAAGAGAACATTGTATTGAGAATCAAAAGAGAGAGAGAGGAAGCCATCTAGCTACTAACTACTGACACATAGGTCTACAATGAACTACTCACGCGTCATCGGAGAGGCACCAATGAGGATGATGAACCTCTCTGTGATGGTGTCTAGATTGGATATGTGGTTTCTAGAACTTGCGGTGGCTGGAATTGTGTTTCGTCGACTCCCCTAGGGTTTTGGAATATTGGGGTATTTATAGAGCAAAGATGCGGTGCGGGAGGCCACCGAGGTGGGCACAACCCACCAGGGCGTGCCTGGGCCCCCAGGCGCGCCCAGGTGGGTTGTACCCCCCTCGGGGCACCCCTCTGGTACTTCTTTGGCCCATCATGTGTCTTCTGGCCCAGAAAAATTCTCAAAAAGTTTCCTGGGTTTGGACTCCGTTTGCTATTGACTTTCTACAAAGTAAAAACAAGCAAAAGACACCAACTGGCACTGGGCACTATGTCAATAGGTTAGTCCCAAAAATAATATAAAGTTGCTATAAAATGATTGTAAAACATCCAAGAATGATAATATAACAGCAAGGAACAATCGAAAATTATAGATACGTTGGAGACGTATCAAACGACAAGAAGAAGAAGGAATCTTCAAAGTCTTCATCAAAGTCTTCATCATACAAGAAGAGCTCATCTGGAAAGGCACATGCTTTCATTGGGAAGTAAATGGATTCATAGGAGGAGTCTGCTTCTGAGGAGGCGGAGGTGGCAGAGTCAGAGGAGGAGTCTGATTCAGGCGTGGCAAGTCTGGCTCTAGCTTCGGCGTTTGTCACCAAGTCCATCTTCAACACTGAAGCCGATGGTCACAACGCGGATGCTAAAGGAAATGAAGATGATGACTATGCTCCCACCTACCGCTTCATGGCATGAGGTGCCAAGGTAAACTCATGCGATGCTTACTTTCAGACCTCTAGTGAAGATGACTCTGAATGTGAATCCAAACCCAGTTATAAGACAGTTCAACTGAACAACAAACAACCATGGAAAAGATTCAAAAACTGTTAGACAAAAGCGATGACATGTTGGACGAGGAAATGAATCAAACTCAGTCCTTGATATCAAAAATCTTCACGTTAAGTACGAAGAACTTGAAAGTCATCATGAAACCCTCTCAGCTACTCATGAGAAGCTTTCCTATGATTATCTTCAAAGCAAGGAAGAGCTAAAGAAACTGAGAGCGTCTCATGAAGATCTTCAAAAAGAAAACGATACATTACTTGCTCAACAGATCAGCTCCTCTCCGGAAGATTTTGTGCCACCTTGTTTAAAATGCCTTGAGCGTGATAGTGTTGTTTATGTTGCTGAATGCTCTACTGCTTCTGAAGTCACAGTATCTTCAACAGCTGATGTGGTAACTAACCCCTCCCCCGAGGATGCCACTACTATTGCTGATGAGAATGCCAGGTTGAAGACATTGCTTGACACATGCATGTACAAAAGCCTCAAAGGGCATCAAACACTATGTGATGTCCTCAAGAAACAGATTCTGAACTAAAACCCTAGAAAAGAGGGTGTTGGTTTCGAAAGGAAAATGAATGTTGTTGGTACTTACTGGAAGCCTAGGCAGTACCCAAAACCACATGGGTTGTTGCAAAGGGCCCTTTAGTGGATCCATCTACCTTATCTGGCTTCACTTGTGCTAACCCTATTATCATTGATGAGTCATTTGACTCAAACTATAAACTGTTCAATAATCATAATGGTGAAGTGTTTGCGAGGTTTATTGGAACTAACTGCATGAATGGGTCACCTATGAAGAAGATCTGGGTTCCCAAAAGTCGTCTTGAGAAGCTTCATGTGAATGTCATCATGACACCACAAGGGAAGAAGAAAAACCCTAGATCAAAGGCTTCATATGGCCCAAAGGCTTCAAACAGACAGAGGACCTCGTAAGGTCACCCTAACGCCAATGTTTTGCAGGGAAATTATCATCAGACTCATCAATATGAGCGAGTTTCATCCAACCGCTATGTTCACAGATCAAAGAACTTTTCTACATATTCTTTTGAGTACTATTCATCTCCTGCAAAACTATTTGCTAGGAATCCAAAGTGAAAGTTATCATATGTTGCACTTAGACTCATTGCTTCTAAGCCACCCCTTAAGATGTGGGTGGTTAAGAAGAATTAACTTCTCTTGAAGGGAAAGGTCTCCAGCCGGAAATCACTGACTTATGAAGACAATGTTGGGGACCTAAAACATCTTGTGGGACACAAGATTAAGTGCCAAAATGTTCTTAGCATTTATTTCTTCCCTGGGTTTCTTGATGAGCATCCTATCTTACCATCCAAGAATCTTAAATTTGATAGTATGCTTGTTCATCAAATGTTTATGCTTCACAATACTCTTGGTGAAGCCTATCCCTCTAACTGCACTGTGTAGGGTACGTCTCGGAAAGCTACTAAGTGGACTATGGATAGTGGATGCATTAACCACATGACCGGTGATCGAAGTCTTCTCATGGATTCAACCTTACGACCGCCTACTAAAAGCCACATCACATTTGCTGACACTGGTAAAAGCAAGGTATTGGGCCTAGGTAGAGTTGCTATCTCGAAGGATCAACACATGGATAAAGTGATGCTTGTTGAATCCCTTGGATACAATTTAATATTTGTCTCAATGCTTTGTGATCTTAACATGATTGTGATGTTTGGAAAATATCGTTGCCATGTGCTTATGGCTTTTGACAAGTGTCTAGTCTTTGAAGGTTATCGTAGAGGTGATCTGTATATCGTAGATTTCTCTGCAGGACCACAGCTTGCCGTATGTCTTCTAGCAAAAGCTTCAGAGTGTTGGCTCTGGCATCGAAGGCTAGGACATGTGGGCATGAGGAACTTGCACACTCTCGCGAAGAATAAGCACATCATTGGCATCGAGGGCGTCAAGTTCAAGAAGGATCGTCTATGTGGTGCTTGTGAAGCCGGGAATATGACTAGGGCAATACATCCCTCAAAGACAATCATGACGACTTCATGTCCCTTTGAGTTGCTACACATGGACCTATTTGGCCCTACTCACTACTCTACCCTTACTACCACTACACATCTTTATGGCTTCGTTATTGTCGATGATTATCTGAGATACACCTGGGTACACATAATTCTTTATAAGACTGAGGTGCGGGATGTCTTCAGACACTTCGCCAATCGTGCCATGAGCAACTATGGCATCAAGATCAAGCACATCAGAAGTGACAACGGCACGGAATTCAAGAACACTGGCCTCGACACTTATCTTACACTGGGCATCACTCATGAGCTGTCAGCTCCATACACACCTCAGCAAAATGGTGTTGTGGAGCGCAGGAAGAGGACCCTTATTCAGATGGCTCGTACAATGCTTGATGAGTAACTCCAATAAAGTTCTGGCCTGAAGCCATTGATACTGCATGCCACATCACCAACAGAGTTTATCTTCACAAATTATTCAAGAAGACATCCTATGAACTACTCACTAGTAAGAAGCCAAACGTAAGCTATTTCAAAGTGTTCAGTGCTAGGTGCTGGATCAAGGATCCACATCACACTTCCAAATTTGCACTGAAAGCACATGAAGGTTTTATGCTTGGTTACGAAAAGGATTCGCACACCTACAGAGTCTTCAACCTCTTTCACTATAAAGTGATTGAAATTGTAGATGTGCAGTTTGATGAGACTAATGGCATGCAAAGAGAGCACTGGCCAAATGTGCTAGATGAAGCTTCTCCAAGTGAATCTATCAAGCTAATGGGCACTGGAGAAATCATACCCAACGAGGAACAGACTTGAGGAGAAATTTTCATCCCTGCCAATACTCAACATGAAGACAATGGTCAGCAACGGCAAAGTCTTTGCCTTGTTCACCCTCGTGTGGCCAATGAAGTTCAGATTGATATGATAATTGATAGCATCAATGCACCTGGTCCACTTACTCGATCAAGAGCTACATAACTAGCAAACTTCTGTGGGCACTTCGCATTCGTCTCCATATCTGAACCCAAGAAAGTAGATGAAGCTTTTATGGAACCAAAATGGGTTCAAGCTATGCAAGAAGAGCTTCACCAGTTCGGGCTCAACAATGTCTGGGAGCTAGTCAAACGTCCTGATCCACACAAGCACAATATTATTGTCACCAAATGGATCTACCGCAATAAACAAGATGAACATGGCCAAGTCATCAAAAACAAAGCGTGTCTCGTTTCTCAAGGTTACACACAAGTGGAGGGAATTGACTTCGATGAAACCTTTGCTCCCGTGGCTAGGCTTGAAGCCATTCACATACTGCTAGCCTATGCTAACCACAACAACATCCTTCTGTACCAAATGGATGTGAAGAGTGCCTTCCTCAATGGCAAAATTGAAGAAGAAGTGTATGTAGCTCAACCACCTGGTTTTGAAGATCCAAAGCGTCCTGATATGGTCTACAAACTCAATAAGGCACTGTATGGCCTCAAACAAGCACCTCTCGCTTGGTATTACACACTCAAAGACATCCTGAACAGCAAAGGCGTCAAACCTAGTTCTCTGATCCCACTCTCTTCACGAAGACATATGATGGAGAACTGTTTGTATGCCAAATCTATGTGGATGACATTATCTTCGGCTGCACTGATAAGAGATACAGTGATGAGTTTGGGCATATGATGCAAGAGCAATATTAGATGTCCATGATGGGAGAGCTGAATTCTTTCTTGGTCTTCAAATCCGTCAATAGAGAAATGGCATCTTCATATCACAAGAAAAATACCTCAAAGATTGCCTGAGAAGTTTGGAATGCAAGACTACAAAGGGTACACGACGCCAATGCCAACCAAAGGTCAATTGGGCTCCAACGACAATGGTAAAGAGTTCGATCAAAAGGCATATCGCTCCATGATTGGTTCTTTATTTTACTTATGTGCATCTAGGCCAGATATAATGCTTGGCGTTTGCATGTGTGCCCAATTCCAAGTGGCACCAAAGGAATCGCATCACCTCGCAGTGAAGCGAATACTTCGATATTTAGCTCACACCCCAACACTAGGATTATGGTATACAAAGGCCTTGGAGTTTGATCTAGTTGGATACTCAGATGCTGATTATGCTGGTGACAAGGTTGATCACAAGTCCACATCAGGCACATGTCACTTTATTGGACGATCTCTTGTCTGTTGGTCTTCAAAGAAGCAGAACTGTGTATCCCTATCCACTTCTGAGGCTAAATACATTGCCGCTAGATGTAGCCACGCTCAACTTCTCTAGATGAAGCAAACCCTCAAGGACTATGACATCAACATGAAGAATGTGCCCCTCTACTGCGACAATGAAAGCGCCATCAAGATTTCTCACAATCTAGTTCAGCACTCATAGACAAAGCACATTTAGATCCGTCATCACTTTCTCAGAGATCACGTGTTGAAGGAAGACATTGATATCATTCATGTCAACACTGAAGAGCAATTGGCAGATATCTTCACGAAGCCCTTGCATGAGAAAAGGTTTTGCAGGCTACAGTGTGAGATAAATATATTAGAATCCTCGAATGTCCTGTGAATGGACACACATCGTAATGCTTATGCATATCAATGACTTAGGTGCGCAACACACAAAGTAACGTATATCTTAAACTCATGAAGATATACCCTCTGAGTGTGAATACATTAATGTGGAATTTGAAGTTGGAGCGCCATGATAATTGTGTGCCGTGTCTGGGTCTAATACTTCCTATACGGTGGGTAACGCCACCACCAACCTTTCTTGAAGATTTTTGTTTGGCATCATGTTGCATTATCTTCAAAGTTGGTTTGTCTTCAACATTGGTTTATCTTCATGATTTATCTTCACAATGTTGGTTTGGTTTTTCTCTGCTCCTCAATACTTATATTGTTATATACTCTGTCCTCTATAGCATTCACCTATAGCTATGTCTTCAAGTCGCCATTCTCTGCGCTAAGTGAATGTGATCGGACCCTAACCCCTTCTGTGCTTATCTCTCTAATTCTCTCTGAATCCTCATATGCATTCTATTGACACGTGTTAATTGTCTTCACTGCGTCCTTGTCAATTGAAGATATAGAGACAAACATTTAAACTGCTTTTACTATCTCTATCCTTTTTTGCTGAATACCAAAGAATCCAGAACGACCACCCGACAAACCACGCGCGTGTGGGGTCGTGGCACAACATTTAAGCTGTTGCATGCACGCCACATGTCCTTTAGATGTGAATCGCCAGGGGCACCTGAGTAATTACATTGCGCCGTCCCTCTTCCTTATAAATACTCAACCCCTCGCGGTCATTATTTCTTACTCCCCTCGCTGTCCCACACAAACCATAGCGCTATCGCTAGCTTCCGTCGTCACCGGAGATGAAGCGCTTCGCTGTCGTGACTTCTCCGTCGTCGTTGTCATGCCGGTTGCGGATCTTCCTCCTTCCGCAGCCACCTTAGGTGTCTTCTGCCGCCAAGTTAGGGCACGGAAGGTTGGACTACTCGGCCTCCATCCACAACTCGTCTAGCAGTCTTATCTGCTATTGAGCGGTAATTAAAAGCCTATTTTTACTGCATGTTTGATCCGTTGAAACTTTCTATCTCTTCATAAAGTTGTTTCTTCACTTCCAAATCTAGATCTCTACTTCTATGCATCTCATAACTCGCAAGTACTTTCACTTATGCTTCACAATTAGTTAGATTCATCACTTGTACTTATTCATGGATTCATACAAATCTGGAACCAACTCACATCTATAAATGAATGTCTTCGCACTATGAGGTTAAGATCTTCAAAATGATTTATCTTCAAAATCCTCTCAGAATGCATATGACCTCTTCCCCTTCCCTCACATCTCAAATGCTGTCACAGGTACATGTCCGTGAGATAGTCCCTTGGTTCTCATAGTCTACATTCATTTGTAGAGTTCTTACAGCAACATATTGAATCGCTGAAGCCAGCTCTTGCCTGACTAGCCAACTGAAGCCAAACACCTTTGTGAAGCCATTCAGTCTGAAGCCAATGACCGGTGGCAAATCTGCAAAGAAAGGTGGTAGACAGCGTCATGACAACACTGCCTTAGACATGCCACCAGATCCATATGAGCTATACAAGTCTGACCCTGAAGAAATTTATGGTGAATGCAAAACTCGTGTCCAAAGGATTCGAAGATATTGGGCAGAACAATGGTTTCAGTATCACTTTGTAACTCTTGAATATGCAAAGAAGAATGTTGTGAGGCCACCCTGGGCGGATATTGTATACAGGAAACTTCACCCCAAGACCAAGGCTAAAGCCATTGCAAGAGGGTTCTTTCCTTGCATGGTCCGCGGCCCAATGCTTGACAATGTTGACCCATCAAGTCTTCGATGGTGTCGTGAGGATGATCTGTTTGAAGCCAATCTTCAGTTTGCAAAGGCTTCAGTAGTTCAAAACAACAAGGACCTTGGCATTAACTTCAACCCAGGTCCCGCTGCTCCAAGGCCAGATGGCAGTCGCAATGCTAAGCCAAATCTCATTGGCCCCTTTAAGGATTTTGACTCATTTCTGGCACATTGTGCCGCTCAAAGGTCCACTATTGAAGAAGCTGCTAAGGAAGAGGAACATGATGAAGTTCTAGAGCCCCGGAAGCTTGTGAAGAAGTCTAAGGCTTGAAAGTCCTCCACTGCTCCAAAGGCTTCAAGAGTGAAGCCATTGAAATCTGCACAGCCTGAATCCAATGTGCTATTCTGAAGACTTGTCTCGCACCTCCAAGAAGCCCAAGAAAATCCCTAGGCAAGGCCTTACTCCAGCCAGCATCCTGCTCAATGAAGAGGGTGTCATTGATCTGTCAAGCGATGCTGATCAAGAGCAAGCAGGAGGCTGAAATCTTCAAAGACATGCCTCTCTTTGATGTTGACATTCTCAACAACTTCATCGATGAATGGTTTGAAGATACAACTCTCACAATTGATGATCGGCAGCTACCAATTGACATCAGCGTCATGTTCCAGGGCTGCATAGCCAAAGAGCTTGTTGTTGCTCAAAAGGTCGTTGAGCAGAAGAACAAGATCGACCATGAAAAGTCTCTCTTCAAGAAGCACATGGAAAAGCTCAGTGTCTCTGATGTGCAGAAATTCCAGAAGATGATGGCAGATCTCAAGGCTGAGTTCCATAAGCGTCACGATGAAGCCAAAGGCTCGCGCGAGCGCCTGAAGTACTATGCTGAGAAATGTGTACAAGCCCACAATGAAGTTGTCAAGAGAAAGGCCCTTGGGCGTCCTGGCATTGACCCTCGAATGGCCGCCAAAAAGATGAAGAAACCAACTGTGGCTGAAGCTGAAGCTCAAAGGTAGGAAAGACCAAGCATTTTCTTCCCTACCAACATGACTGGCTCGAAGCCAAAGGTCCCATCAGCCGCTTCTGAGAAGAAAAAGATAAAGCAGGCAAAGCATCAAGAAGCCTCTAATGCTGCTCCTTCACAGAAGAGGTTGAAGGCAAAGCCATCTAAGGCTTCAAGAAGGGCCCAAGCACAAACTTCCTCATCTTCTCCTTGTGAGCCGTTGGTTGTTGAACCTATCTCAGTTGCCCTTCTAGCCTCCTCTAGCTGCAAGCGCCGACTAGTTGTTCATGAGCCTGCTACCACAGAGGCTCATGAGTCTGAAGAAATTCCAACTTCTGACTCCACCGCAGATGAAGAAATTGGTCAAGAAGACAATGTAGTTGATGATGAAGTCCTTCCTTAGTTCCCCCAGATCATGCCCAAGCCGGTATCATCGCATGCTCCCTCGAGCAGTGAACAGATCAGTATTGGCGGTCCCATGACGCCAATCACACATGATGATTTCTAGGAAGAACAACACCCCAACACTCCTCTCCATGAGGTCATTCCTCGCACTCCACTAGCTCAAGTCACCACTCCAATGATTGAGACTCCGCAAGACACACCTGAAGACATGGAGAAGACCACTCCCTCACCGCAGGCGTCGCCCTCTTTTCGAAGGCTTCGCCAAGGCCCAAGGCCAATGGTCTCCATTTCTAGCATTCCTGAAGAGGATGTGCAACCCACAAGCTTAGTAGCATGTCAAGTGTTCCCTGGAACCATCCCTACAGAAACTGCTCAAGAGTCTGAAGCCAAAGCGGCTGAAGATATTCCGGCTACATCAGCCGAGGAAAGAGAAGAAGAAGCTCAATCTGTGATTCCACCTACCACTGAACCACGTGAAGCTCAAGATGTGATTGTGCCTGGCCCACCAGTTATTGAAGCCACTGAAGCTCCTTCAAATGATGATGATGTTGACCCTTCTACTAAAGCAAATGACATTGTCATGGCTGAAGTCCATGCACCTCCTGAAGCCATCCTTTAGTCTGAAGCCCATGATGCCATAGAAGATCTTCAGCCATCCTCCTCGGATGTTGCCGCTACTACTCCTGTTCCACATACAATGGCATGGGCCTTCAATCATGAGGTGAGATCATCAGCGTAAGATGCCATATTTTGACGCCTCCAGCTGCTCATGGTCCCCAATATGATTACCATGTTGAGCATAGGCCTCAAACACAGAAGCCGAAGCCACGATTGCCAAGGCTTCCAAGTGTTGTTACCACACAGGGTGCTTTCGGTATCTTAAGCTTCAGAGAGCACATCACATTCTTGGACAAGGCCAAGAATCCTTACAAGCAACCCAAGATTTCCTCTGACGGGTTCTGGAGCCACCAGCAACAAAGCTATTACTCTTGCATCTTGTAAAACCAGGACAGGACCTTCCCTCACAAGCGCATGTGTTGAGATGCCATTGCTGGACTTCCTTGCCTTGAAGAAGCTCTTGACTGTTCTAGTGATGCTGGCTTGCTCCCGTTTGTTGTTGACAAGGAGCACTGGAATGAAGAATTGTTGCTTCAATTTTACGCTACTCTTCGTATCTCAGGCTACAACAGGGATCCGAAGACATGGGTTCTTCAGTGGATGTCAGGAGATGTACATCATGAAGCCAAAGCTCAACAAATCATCGAGCTAACTTCCCTGCCCACTCCTGGTGATCTTTATGAACCAGGTTGTCAGCAATATGAACAAGAGCTTCAGAGCATCTTCCAGAAGCCCAAGCCCAACATGAGCCAGATGATCAGTATGATGAAGCCTTTCCCTGTTGATGCTGAATACCCCAAGGAATTTCTTGTCAATGACCTCAAGTACCTGCCTCGCACTATCTATCACATACTAAGGCATACTCTATGGCCAATCAAGGGGCATTCTCCTCATGCCAAGATTGAAGGCAACATGAAGACATTGGTCTTCTATATTCTGAATGGCATCAGGTTCAGTACTCAAGACTTCTTCATCCGTCAGTTGGATGCTTCTAACATTGATTTGTTTGGCATCAAGTTCTATGCTCCATGGGTCATGCGATTGATTAAGCTTCACTCAACTATCAATTATCAAGCTTCAGCACGCAACCATGTTGTTTTTCTGCCTGAAGTAGATATGTCACATGAAGCCATATATTCTGAGCCAGCCAAGGCACCTGTTCGCGAAGACAATGCTGCCTTCCAACACTTCACACTACCTCTTGAAGGCGTCCATGTGCCGAATCTACCTACTGCTGCTGGTCCTCTTGCTGGATAGCTCAGGCTGCCACATCGTGCCAACACTAATGCAACAGCCAGCACAGTAGCTCAAAGGCCTCATAAGCATGCTCGTGTCCTGAATGACCGAGAGCTTCTAGTTTCACTTCATCAGAAGCAGGATAGGCATCATGGCTGGATGAACTGTCAGATGCAAAATCTACTAGTTAATGTCAATTGCATACACAACCTGGCCACCAAGAACTCATTTGTTTCTCATGAAGCCTATCGGTGTTCCTGGAAAAGCCTCACACTGCTATGTTCTGAAGATGATCTTCAAGCAGATGGCTTCACTGAGAAATTCAAGTTTGACTCCAGGCCTCCGCAGTCAGCAAGCTAGCGTCCAACACCTCCAATTGAAGATTCGGAGTACTCATCTTCGGCTCCAACTATTGTTACGCAAGTCATTGATGAAGAGGATGACGCCACTTCACCATCTATGGCTTCACTGCACCAGGATTCTGCATCAAGCCCGTCTGCACCGCCCAACTCCACGGCGACCCTGCTACGCCAACATCTTCACCAACACCGCATGGGAACTCATAGACACTCTATGTCTTCACTCCTTTTTGGTCATTCCTGACAAAAGGGGGAGAAGCATATGCATTGATAGTATTCAAGTGGGTCCATATGAGTTGGGTTCTTAATTTTTGCTAAGTCTTGCAACTCTCATTCTTGAACTGTTGGTTTTTGAGTTGAAACACTTAAAACGTGATGGTCGTCTACCACTTTTGTTGCTACCATTTATTGTGATGAAAAATCCCGCATGAAGTCATTCTGCAGACGCCCATTTCTCATTGTGCATGTCATTACCTTCATTACATTTCTGTATGCACGATGAATTGTCTTCATGAAGTGAGGAAGATCTCCACAAAGCAGAACCTGCCATGTGCATTTGCATTCAAAGGCAAAACACTTATATGCACATCTTCAGGGGGAGCCCCTTCACCTTCATGAAGCCAATGACTGCATTCTTTAACTTACACATAATTTTATCCCTGTTGAAAACTTCAACAACTTTGTCATCAATCACCAAAAAGGGGAAGATTGTAAGTGCATCTAGTGCCACCCCTAGTTGGTTTGGGAATATTGACAACAAACATGGCTGAGGGACTAATATGTTTGTGAGAATTGCAGGATAACACAGGTAGAAGTCCCTCATTGATTCAGTTTACCTACCAGAGATGACCCCTAAAAATTTATGAAGACATTGAAGACAATGGTGGTTTGTGAAGACATTCATGTTGAAGATAATGACGTGTGAAGACATTCACGTGAAGACTATGGAGTGCGAAGACATAGTTTCTTTTGTAGTTTCATTTTCTTCTTTATTGAGTCATAGGAACCACCGAACTATTAAGTGGGGTCCAAATGAACAAAGTCAGAAGACTGACGTGATGCTCAACCCAAATCATATGTCTTCGAGTGAGGACAATGAGAGTAAATCTTATCCAGAGTTGGATGAGTCAGCTTTGCTTGTAGCCCAAGTCAAGCTATCACGTGTATTTGAAATCCGACCATTGGACACGTGTCAGTTCCTTAGTGACCCAGGGTCATTTCGGACATATCATGTCGGGTTGCCTGCTAGCTATAAATAACCCACCCCTCCACCATAAATTGGTGGCTGCTCAGAGTTAGTGCACGGCTTTTGTAGTTTGAGAGCAACCCACCTTCGAAGCCTTAGAGAGAGAGAATTCTTGTGAGGACAAATCCCAAAACACCCAGAGCCAAAGAGTGTTAGGCATCACTGAAGTCTTTCTGTCTGCATGACCTTAAGACTTGTTACACTTGAGGACTGTGTATCCTCCAACCGGTTAGGCGTCACGCTCTGAGGATCCAAGAGTCATTGTGGATCACCGGTGAACGGAGTCTGTGAAGGTTTGGAAGTCTACCTTGAAGACTTACCAGAGTCTGTGAGGACTAAGTGTCCTTAGCTCAAGGGGAATGGGGTGAAGACGTGGTCTTCTGATTTCAATCTCAGCCTCCCTAACCAGACGTACAGTTGTCACAGCAACTGGAACTGGTCTACCAAATCCTTGTCTTCACCAAGCAACTCATTCTATCCCTACCTCCTTTACATTTTAGTTTGTCTTTGTGAAGTCATTGCTTGTTTGCCTGATATGTTTGTCTTCACTGTGCGAAGACTTTTAACTGCTTGGCTTCATACTTTCTTCCATTCCGATTTGCTCTACCTAGCTGCTATTAGTCATCGTGCTTTCATTGCTCTGTCTACTTGACTATGGCCTGTCTAGTATAGTTTATATTCCGCTGCATATCATATAGGTGTCGTTTGATTGTCTGTCTTCAAAGATACTATATCTTTTGAAGACTTTCATAAAAATTGCCTATTCACCCCCCCCCCTCTAGTCGATAACTAGCACTTTCAGCTCTGTATCATAAAACACGATGAATCCTTCTCTCTGATTTTTTCTCTCTCCGAATAGGGTTATATAGAGTTGGAGTTAGGGTCGGAGGAGGTCCAGGTGGCCCACAAGCCCTCTAGGTGCGCCCCAGGGGGGTGCCCCCCAGGCTTGTGGCCTCTAGGTGGACCCCCTATGGTTAATTCTTGCACCGGTATTTTTTGTATATTCCACAAAAATTCTCCGTAAATTTTCAGGTCAATCTGAGAACTTTTATTTCTGCACAAAAATAACACCATGGCAATTATGCTAAAAATAGTGTCAGTCCAGGTTAGTTCCATTCAAATCATGCAAATTAGAGCCCAAAACAAGGGCAAAAGAGTTTGGAAAAGTAGATACGACGGAGACGTATCAAGCCCCACTCATCACTCGGTGACCAAATCATATTGGTCGGGTGGAAATAAAAAAGCAAAGGGTTCAAAGGCCACAGACAATGATCTTAAAGAAGGATTCGGCGATACTGTCATTGCAAGGAAAGAGTATACCAGAGAAAAAAGAATCATGAAATTGAAAGAAATGGAGGAGAGGGGGAGCCGACCGACGGTGGGTGGCGGCCAAAGAGAAGAGGGCGGCGGCCGAGGAGAGGATGGTAGCGGCCGATAAGAGGAAAGTGGAAACCAATGAGCTTAAGATATTGGGGGAGAAGGCACTAAAGTTTATGTTTATGGACACAAGTGGCCTCGGCCCCAAGCAAAAAGTTTTTGTCGAGCTTTATCACGACGAAATGATCATGAAGAAATCATGCTTATGAGAAACATGATGGGAGGACGAATGGGTGGAATTGGAGAAGGAATGGGTGGAATGGGAGGAGGAATTGCTACATTGGGAGGAGGAATGGGTGGCTACATGAACATGATGGGAGGTTCCATGGGTGGTGTCTTTGGTGGCAACATGGATGGTGGCTATGATTGCAACATGAGTGTCACAGGAGATAGCTTCGGTGGCAATATGAGTGGCATGGGAGGTGCATTCGGTGGAGGTGGCGGCATCGATGCATCAATGCATGAGAACATCGAGAAAGGAGCCATTGATGATGATGATGCCAATGTCCACAGTATGACAAGTGACAACGAAGAGAATGAAAGTTGACATGATATGTTTATGTGCACTTCTATTTGTTGGATCATGAAATGTGTTTGATATGATGCACTTTTGTTTGTTGGATCATGAACTATGTTTACAGTGGAAGTTGAATTTGAAATATTGTTGATTTTATATGTCCATGGGATGATTTTCATTCGAATATGTGCGGTTGTTGTGTGGCTGTAGCACTGCTTGCTGCAGCCGTTTGCTAGTTTTACATCATCTATAGGAGCGGTGGCCACATGGCTAATATATTTTACATCATCTATTGAATTTGGGCATTTTTAATATTATATATATATAGGACAACACTATTATGATCACAGGATCATAAGAACTATTCTGATAACTCCAGCCCTATATAGGCCCGATTAGGTTCTCCCAAACTTGAAAAAAGTGTCAGACCAACCCAGCGCCCACAGCTCCCATGATCTTCTCTTGATCCACCCCACGACATGCTTCCCATTCCCGCCACACCATCGCCCCCGCCTCCTCCGGCACGCCACCCCCTCGCCCGCCTCCTCCGGCCTGCCGCCGCCACCACCTACTCTGACGCGACGCCATCCCCACCTCCTCCCAGCGCATGTGCATCCTCCGGTGCACCGACCCAAAACCCCTCCTGACGGACCCCCACAGCCATAGCACATGGGATGTTTCAGACGCTGCGGGCACATCCCCCATCCCACCTCCTCCTGGGCGCGCCACCACCACTCCCGTCTCCGGCGACCCATCCAACATGGCGATCTGGAGTAGTTCACCCCTCGGGGCTTGGGAACACTACAAAAAAGACACATCCGTGACATTTTGGGCCGAACGAAAATATTTTCTGTCATACATATGACACTTCTATGACGATAATTGTGACAAAACCCGGTATCATCATAGATGTGGTGGGCTCCTACTTCTATGACAAAAAATCATGACAGAAAATGGGCTTTTCGTTCTGGGCGGGCCGGAGATGCAGCTGCATGACATTCTTTGGGCCATCCATGACGGAAAAAACCATGGTAGAAGCGAGGGGGAGGAAATTTTCAGGGAGTTCCCGGTTACGGTGGGAGGTCGGGGCCGAGCAATGCGCGCTTCTCTCATACACGTATGCGCATGTGTGCGAGGCGTTGGATCTAACTGAACCCGAGCGAGGCGTTGGGCTCTAACTGAACCCGAGCGATTGCACTGCAGGCTACGCGTTACTGAACCCGAGCGATCGATCGATGGCTGTTAACTGAACCCGATCGAGCGATTCCTTCGCTACTGCTTCTAACTGAAGCCGATCGATGCTGCCTCTGGATGAACAGTGAGCGTTGCGGGGGGGTTGGATGAACAGTTCCCGGTGGGGGTGGATGAACAGGACCCCATGGTGTTGCCTCTGGATGAACAGGACCCCGATCGATCGAGCCAGTTGGGGCTGGATGAACAGGACCCCGTGGAGAGCTGGATGAACAGGACCACCCCGTGGAGGGCAGGATGAACAGTAGACGGTGGAGGGCAGGATGAACAGTAGCCCGTGGAGGGGTGGTTGAATAGGAGCCCGTGGAGAGGGCTGGTTGAACAGTAGCCGGTGGAGTAGCACGCGGTGGAGGCTAGATGAACAGGAGCCCGTGGATGAACAGTCGCAGGTGGAGGCTGGAGGAGGTCGACGGTGGATGAACAGTAGCTCGTGGAGGCTAGAGGGGGTCGACGGTGGAGATGAACAGTATCCCGTGGAGTCCCGTTTTGCGGTACGCCACACCCCTCCCGATGAACAGGACCCCCGTTTTGACCGTAGCGCTCCAACACAAGTCCGTTTCCTCCGTTTTGCGGTACGTCACACCCCTCCCGATGAACAGGACCCCCGTTTCGACCATAGCAGGTCTGTTTCCTCTGTTTTGCGGTACGCCAGACCCCTCCCGATCAACAGGATCCCGTTTCGAACGTGGTCGGTCGAACACAAGGTCGTTTCCTCCGTTCTGCGGTACGCTAGGCCTTGTTTCCATCGCTTGTTCCGTCCAAGCCCTCCCGATGAACACGACGCATTCTGTTGCCTCCCCATGAACACGACGCATTCCGTTGCCTCCCCATGAAGACAATGACGACGCTATTTCTCCGTTCCGATCCATCCATGTACACGAGCCCTGGCCGTACATATGCGCGAGTAGGCATTCGAAACCCCGCCCGTATGTACACATACGTGGCCGTATTTTCTTTCTTGCACCCTGGCCGTTGTACGTACGTGTACATGCTACGTGCGTGCCTCTACATCCACCAGCATATATGTACGTACACGTTCACGACCAGAATGAAAACGCTACGTACGCTTCGACCAGGTGGGTCCTGACTGTTAGGCACTTCCTTGCGTGCGAAGATGGAGCTGGTGGGTCCCAGCAGTCAGGGGCAAACGTTCTTTTCACGAAATATGGTGGCCCGTCCGGTGGGCCCCCGCTGTCAGGTGGAGGAATAATTATTTTGCACGTAATAAGGAGGCACTTCCACGTACAGTCCACGTCCGATGGAAGCCGTTCCTTGACCATGTTGACCATGCCACGCCGAGAGCACCAGGGCGATGGACGACGGTGAGGCCTAGGAAGGGGACGACGCGGATCTGGGGAAGACGCTGCAGTGGATGCCCACGCATAGAGGAGTACGAGGGTTCACTGGTTCACTGCTGTGTGAGGCTGCCATCGCCGCAGAATAACAGGGGTTGTGGGTGAGTAGAGGGATGGCCTGGCCAGCGGTGGGAGTAGTAGGGGGCGGTGAGGCCTCCGCCGCATCGCAGCCGGCCATGGGAGGCAGGAGCACGAGGCACGACCGGCGCTGGTTTGGGCGGCTGGAGCAAGAAGACCATAGGTTGAAGAAGCACTACGACCGTTGGATGGACATCGTACGGTCACTGGAGCTAGAATCGTGCATATTGACTAAGTTGACAAAGCCCTCCGTCCTCGTCAACTTAGTAGGCCCACAGGTCAGCCTCCCACCAAGGTGGGTCCCAGCTAGCAGGGGGTATTCATTCTTTTGTGCGTAATAAGGAGGCACTTCCGGTGGGTCCGAGCTGACAGCAAGGGGAACATTTTTTCACGAAATACGGTGGCTCGTCGGGTGGGTCCCAGCAGTCAGGGGCAAACGTTTTTTTTCGCGATATACTGGTGGGCGTCCGGTGGGTCCCTGCTGTCAGGTGGAGGAATAATTATTTTCCGCGTAATAAGGAGCCACTTCCTTGTGGCTGCCGTGGACCCAGCTGTCAGCCTCTCCACGTACAGTATTCTTCTGATGGAATTTGGTCGTTGACCACATTGACCACACCGCGCCGACAGCACCACAGCGGTGGAAGACGGCGAGGCCTAGGAAGGGGATGGCGCGGAGCCGGGGAAGACGCGGCAGTGGATGCCCACGCGGAGAGGAGTACAAGGGTTCACTGGTTCGGCTGCGCTGCCGTCGCCACAGAATAACAAGGGGTGTGGGTGAGTGGAGTGGAGGGATGGCCTGGCCAGTGGTGGGAGTAGTATGGGGGCGGTGAGGCCTCCGCGGCAGCACAGCCGGCCATGGGAGGCAGGAGCAGGCGGCACGACCGGTGCTGCTTTGGGCGGCTGGAGCAAGAAGACCAGAGGTTGAAGAAGCACTACAGCCGTTGGATGGACATCGTACGGTCAGTCGAGCTAGAATCATGCATATTGACTAAGTTGAGAAAGCCCTTCGTCCCCCTCAACTTAGTAGGCCCACTATACTAGGTGCCAGCTAGCAGGGGGAGTATTCATTTTTTGTGTAATAAGGAGGCACTTCCTTGCGTGCGAAGATATAGCTGGTGGGTCCGAGCTGTCAGCGGCGGTAATGTTTTTTTCACGAAATACAGAGGCCGTTTCGGTGGGTCCCAGATGTCAGGTGGAGGAAATCATTATTTTGCACGTAATAAGGAGGCACTTCCTTGCGTGCGGCCGTGGACCCAGCTATCAGCCTCTCCACGTACAGTCCACTTCAGATGCATGTCGGTCGTTGACCACGCCACGCCCAGAGCACCAGGGCAATGGACGAAGGCGAGGCCTAGGAAGGGAACGACACGGAGGCAGGGAAGACTCGGCCATTGTTTTTGTTTCCCACACGGAGGGGAGTACGACTATACGAGGGTTTACTGGTTCGTCTGCCGTCGCCGGAGAATAACAGCAGGTTTGGGTGAGTAGAGGGATGGCTAGGCCAGCGATGGGAGTACGGTGGGGCGGTGAGACCTGCGCGGCAGCACAGCCGGCCGCGGGGAGGAGGGAGCAGGCAGTCCCGCCGGCGCTTGTTTGAGCGGCTGGAGCAGGAAGAGCAGAGATTGAAGAAGCGCGACGGCCGTTGGATGGACATCCAACAGTATATAGGCCATCTGTGGAAAACCTCAAATCTGTGGAAAACAGCATACAACCCATCTGCCATTATTTCAAATAATTTACAGCCCATTTGCTAATTCTTACAGGTTTTTTTGGAGCCCATATTCTTTATGTTAGCATTACATCCCATATTGTGGCCACGGTTAAAAAATTATGCGAAATTTTGCATATGTCGGTGCGGTCTGAACTGTTTTTAATCCCAAAATTTCGAGTCACATTCAGACTGATTTTAAAAATAAATGTATATAAATATAAAATCCAATAAATTGTCCATGCTATAAATCAATGCAATTTAAAATCTCAGAACGAAAAAAAGATATTTGAAAATAATTGCCAGTTTGATGTGTTTTAAAAATGTATAGCCCATTTCTCATTACTGATAGGCCATTTTCTCGGCCAACCCAATGAAGCTCTCCTCGTCTTGAAAGATTTGCAGCCCAACAGGCCTGATAAAACGACTTACTTGACAAATCACAAAAGAACTGGGCTAGCCATTTTCAGTAAGAAAAAAAACTACTGGGCTGGTCTGTGGTAAACATAAAAGAAAAGGCTGTCTAGACAGGCCAGAGTGTCCCGCACAGCCCAGTTGACACCATGCTTCTGTCTCAAAAACAAATTAGATAAATGACACTCCAATTATGGTGATTCATAAAAATGCCACTACAATTTTCCAAACTTTGAAAAATGCCACTAAAATTTTTGCAAACTTTGAAAAACGCCACTCCAGACTTCGAAAAATGCCACTAGAAATGGCATGAAATGGCATTTTTCAAAGTTTGGAAATTGCAGTGGCATTTCTCGGATACACCAGATTTGGAGTGGCATTTATCAAATTAACTCAAAACAAAAATAACTGGGTGAGCTGCTGGGTCCCTGGTGTCAGCCACTCGTTGTGCAATTCTCTCGTTTATTGACTACGTTGACAATGGCATGGGCCCCAGATGTCAGAAATCCACTAGGAGGAGCCATTTTTTTATTGGCTTGAAATAAGGAGGAACTTGCTTGCGTACTGCCATGACCTTGGCGGGTCCCTGCTGTCATCCTCTCCATGTACAGTACCAGTTAGTCGTGCTTCAAAACTGATCGGCACACCATTAAAAAAATAAAGGTCGATAACTAATGCGGCACCTTGGGCCAACGCGGCCAGATCGCATTTTGCACGAGAAATTACACACCATGTTTCATTGACATGTGGTCCCGTTCCAACATATCAGTGAGACGACGAGTAGTAGTAGGAGTATTTCCGAACAGACGTGTAGGCCGGGGCGCCTCTTCGTGAACCGTGGAAACTCGCAACCATCCACCGACTCTTCGCCTTTCCCTCTCGATTTGGAACTACTGTCGCACGATCTTCCTCTCCCTCCTACATTTTCCTTCGGCCCTTCACCCTTTCTTTTGCCATTGTTCGATCTTCTTCTCCATGGAGGGAACAGGCCGGAAACGACCCCATTATTCTTGCCCCGATCTAAAAGATGACATGGTGGAGGAACTCATTGATCGGTGCGACGTCATCACCTCGGCTAGCATGGCAGGTTCGTTCAAGCCCATTCTCGACTCAACTAATAACATCGTTACAAAGAACACAAGAGTCAAGGAGCGGTTTGATCTCCCCTATCTTCTTCGTCATGACCCTGATGACTGGCGCCGGCACGACGGAGGCCTCGCCCTATGCCAATTGATGCCGCTTGATAATGATATGTATGATGTTAAGATGCCATCGCTTGAGGGCAAGGCTTGGGCGGGCGCAAATGGAGATTAGGTTGTTTACATTGGGTCCAACTGTGAGTGGGAACTTGTGAATGTGTACACTCGTCACCGGGTTCGACTTCCAAAAGTCTCAGCACACTGCCCAGAGGTTGAGCACACTGTTAATGTACGCACGTTCAAATACGATCATGGTGACTGTCTTCTATGGAAGATAGCAATTTGTCGAGTTCCCAACCACTCTTGGAATTACAACAACTATCAATATGTTGCTATCTTCGACAAGCTTGTTGCCGTCCTTCATGGTTCGACTCGATGGATATTGCTCAAAAATCAATTTCTGTACACGGATGAGTACTGTGATGCAATTCAATATGAGGGCCTTGTGTTTGCTGCCATCACTCGTGGCACTGTTTTTGCATGGCATCCTAGTAGTTTCGGTACGTTTGTCTTCCACCGTAATTACAATTGTTTCATCCACATGCATGCGTGTTAGCAAGTTTCCCTTTACTAATTAACCTTCTTCTTGTGTTTCCAAGGTCCTGTGAACATCCCACCACCTATGCTTGAAAAAAATTTATAACCAAGGGGGAGATGCCGATGGTGATGATCACGACCAGCGCCCATATACTCTGTGGCGCCTGGCAACTAATTCCGATGGATCACCTCTTCTTGTGTGTACAGCCCACTGATGATGTCACTACTAAGGAAGCAGGTGTCTCCCATGGTCGCACTCTCCGGACCTATTCCAACACCCGTTGCATGGTATTCTGGATGGATACTAGTGTGCTAGCGCCAACTCCTTCTCCCTGGCACAGAATTGATCGTCTTGGAGAAAACTCGCTCTTCCTTGGACAAAACTATCTGATGATGGTGAAAGGCGATCCAATTGATGTTGACACATTTATGAGAAGCAACTGTGTCTATACCTCGGACATTTGGGTGGTTCCCTACCCTAGTACTGATATAGTAGGCCGCTTCAGCCTGGATGATCGGTCCTGCATTGGTCTCCAGATCGACAACAGATGGCCCATCCCAGAGAATCACTTGTGGTTCAAAGCAAGCATTTCCAACGCCGCGGAATGGTTGAGTTGAAGTTCATTTCATGGCTTGTGATTTGTTGTGTGGTGAAAACTTTAGTATTTATAATGTATCCTCGTTGTCGATGTGGGTTGATGACCTGTTGTATGTAATAAAATGATATGCCTGTGATAAAATTACTAAATTTATTAATGGCTTTCGAGTTGCTTCTCTGAGTGAGTGGTGCGACGAGGCAAAAAAATATTTTTCGAATACATATTGTACGTGCATTGCAACAGGTTATCGGATGAGGCCAATCAACAATAGTAGTACACTATTTGTACTAGCTTCACATGCTTCGCGCGTCAGGTGGGTGTTTTTACTGTAGCCATATGTTAATGTGTTCGTCGTACGTAACCAGCACCTCGAATCCTCGATACTAGTACTATATAGTAGGAGTAAGTAGTAGGAGTAGTAGGGTGGCATGGGCCAGAACAAGCATTCACGTCCAGGAGTACAGCACACGCCACCACCACGACATCCATCTGACACCATATTATTTCTTGGAGTCTGTGCTAGAGCAATCTCTTCAACCTCGTCGTTTCTCTAACTTCAGCCATCGCGTGGCGGGCGAGGTGGGGGTTTGCCGATAGTCGGTTTCCTTAACTGCGGTCCCACTTGTCTCCAACGCACGACCCCAAACGCACCTCCATTTTGCACGAACTCCAACGATAATTTTGACTAGAAAAGCAAGACCAAAGAAAACAAGAACCACAAGAATACATTTTACTACTCCTGTAAGTTGGATTAGTGCCTTCTCGATGCATTCATTGTTGATCTGTGAAGGCTCGATCTTGCGTCTGTGCTAGCTAAAAGTGATAGAACATCTACTAAATTGCGCTCTATCAATATATGGATGTACTCTTCTTCCCAATACAAAAACTTGCATCCATTCTACTCCCTCCGTTGCACAATACATGCCTTCTATTTGTCAAAATATATATGTATCTAGACATGTCTTAGTATATAGGTACATCCGTTTTTGGACAAATGGAAGTCAAGTATTTTGGAACGGAGGGAGTACACAATAAAATTTTTAAGTTAGCACAACTAGTCTAATCCGAAAGCAGAACCGAAGATTTGGTCAGGTTCTTCCTCCTTTTGCCGACACATGGGACATCCAGCATCCAGGTCGTGTCATGAAAGAAAATAGAGTGGTAGTTGAAGCCACGAGATGTGCATTTTGGGTTAAACTGTAAATAGAATCTTACTACTCTTGAGTAACTCCAAAAGCGGCCACCGAAGATCTTTATTGGATTTGTTTTTCATCACCAGCACGTCGAGGTGAAAGATGTGCAGGTTCAGTGGGTCCTCTTGCATTTTCACTGACATGTGGGGCCGCATGTGAGCAAACAGACGATGGGCTCCGCGCATCTACTGGCTGGCTGAGAAGAGAGATAGAGGAGGGCTGAGCACGGACTGCAGGATATTTGTTCTACATCCCTCGATATAGGCTCGATATAGTGGGGTGGCATGGGCCATAACTAGCACTCACGTCTAGCAGTATGGCACACGCCACCCACACGAGTCCCATCCGACACCAATTTTCTTGGAGTCCATGCTACAGCCATCTCTTCTCCCTCCTGTTTTCTCAGCCATCGCACGGTGGGCGGGGTGGGGGTTTGCCGATAGTCGGTTTGCTCAACTGCGGTCCCACTTGTAAGTGAAAATGCAACACCGCACGCATTCCTGCTTGAGCGGCGTGCCGGACCAACCGTGTGGGGGTGCCACGCGAAGACGGTAGGCTTTTCCTTTTGAACTCATAACTGGTAAAATTTGGTTCTGTTCCATGGCGCGACCGATAGATAGAAAATAACGATTTTTCCTAGAGTAATGAGAAGTTTGGTTCTGGCGCCGTTCATGCATGGAGTACGTAGGAAAATTATGAAGTTGATGCGAAAGGTAAGATAATTATTGTAGTATCATATACTACTACATGGATTTGACGGAAAGATAAAAATACATACGGATCCATCAACATTCAATGACATCCTCATGCCCTAGTGTGTCGGGTCACCAACCGATGTGTGAGCAGTGGTGTTGGCGGTGAGCTCAACGTGCTTCTGAACAGTGCCGTCCAAGGTTGCCCTACTCTCCAAGAAGGCCAGCGTCCTATCGTCCTCCTCTTGCATGTAGTAGTCCTTGTGGATGATTTGCACGTAGACGTGGGTGATTATGTCGATGGTGTCTTGCTGCGCCAGGCGCTGCGCAGCGAGCGCGACCTCGAGGTGGACATTCTCCAGCGCGACGGCGGGCAGTCGCAGGGCCACCAGTGCGTCGAAGAGGTTGTTACCATAGTGGCCGTTGAGGGTGGCGGGCATCGCAGAGCCTGGGCGCGTCGGCTGGAGGCTTACATCAAAGTCGTCCGCAAGCTTCTTGACGACGGTGAACTTGTCGAGGAAACCAACAAGGACCTCGTCAAACAAGGAGACGAAGCTGTCGTCCAAGCGGCCCCTCGCCCTAGCGGCCTCAAGCAATACTACCTGGAGACGTTCCTCGGTGCCGGGCCGCAGGCCGGCATCGTGGACCATCTGGCACAGCCGGCTGATGCTCGCGCTCATTGCCTCCATGGGTCTAGTGTAGCTTCTAGTCAACTGATCTTGTGATTCGAGTGATCACTCAGCCCTTGGTTAGCGTGCGTAGGTGCGTAGGATTTCGTACTACTCCTTGGCCCTCTACTGCACCTGCCTTTGGCTTTATGATAGGTGGGCCAGCCACCCCCTGGGGCCACGTGTCATTCACCCAAAGGCAGTTGCCGTAAGTCAATGAAGCTGCGTCCCCCTCCGTGCCGGTGCAGTATAGTCATCTCACCGGACCTCTAGTTGGGGCCAAACGAGAGAAGTTTGATGTTTACTGGTTTATTGGTCCCCTTTGCATTTTGCGCCCAGTTTTGACCTTTGATTTAACTAATAAAATGTTAATGCATGTAAACAAAAATGTTGTGTAAGTCACCTTACGAAAACCAAATAATTCCAAAATACTTAGGCACGGTGCATTAACTCCCTCCGTGTTTCTTATTTCGTGACATATCAACCAATGAGAGATGTGGGCCGTGCATGCTTTCAATGACTTGAGACTACCAAACATGACATGCAGTGTTTAGATCATTGCATGTAATCCTATTAGTACTTTAGTTAGGAGTAGAAAAAAACATTAAGTTCTGTCGCCGATAGGAATAAAACACCATGTATTTATTTACAGAGGGAGTAGTACATTTTTGGTGACATGCATTACTAGATATTGCTAGTCAAATAATAAAATCCAGATGGACGTGGTAGTACTCCTAAATCCAGACGGTGGTGCTACTAGTACTAGTAGTAGTAGGAATACTAGCACTGTACTACCCGTTGGTCAAATTATTACGTGCTGCTCCTAACAGTGAAGTGACAAGACCCTGCGCTGGAGATGACACCTGAGTATAGGCGCCGTGTTCGGCATACCATAGTCAGGCTCACCGTCTGCAGTCACTATCATCATGGCTGTAGAGCTAGCCTGCTTACAACTAGCCTTGTTCGACATAATTTCCCGTGCGTAGATGCCCGTGCATTGCACGGAACACCAAGATTGGGGGTGGACGGCTCCGGCAGTGGCCATCGTGCCAGATTTTTCCATGGCCTTCTACTCCTAGATGTGGTGGGGAGGAGATGAGGCTGATTGTGAGAGACAAGGAGTTGTTTGTAAATAGGGAACGAGTGCGGGCATCTTTTTGCAAAAATGGAGAAGCTTGGTTTGTATGCGTCAGATCTAGATCCGATGGCTATTGGTGAAAGATGGGAGGCACAACATCATCACCAACTCAGGACCTGTTTGATTCGCAGGATTTTGAAAAGGCAGGAATAGGACACGGCAATATTACAAGTTTCAAACTGTTATTACAAATGTTAGGAGTAATGCTGCACCTATGAAGAGGGAATTACTAGGAAGTTTACATAAGAACTTTCGTTACTTTAGGTGGATGCAGCATTATCGTACAAACTAAAATCCACCGCCCTGACAAGTCACTAATGGGCAAATAAGTTTTCGAGTCTCTGGCCACTTGATGTTTCAAAAACAAATTCAGCTTCTGTGGAGAAATGAGCTCCACCGTGTACCCGCGTGGGTGTGGCTGGGCACGAAGCGTGAGTACGTGCACGGTGCACCTATTCTCTTCTTTTATACGTACACCACCTACGTGGGGTTGTGTGAGAGAGATACAAACCTAGA